>NC_133024.1:106596250-106910277 GCF_048771995.1 Taeniopygia guttata | reverse complement strand
TCATCTATGGTGATGTTGCAATAATCAATGCAGTTTTATGTTGCAGAATTTTCCTACTACAATACTGTTCCTTGTTTTTGATTTTACACCACAAACAAAAATCTGTCCTGTGAAACGCCTTATATAGCTAGAGGTGCATTGGGGAAAAAAGTTTATTATTATGGTGTATTTGCCAAGAGAAATTTTTATGGAAAATACTGTTCTCTTTCCAGCCTAGAACCTCCATCTCTTGCATCCATGCTCAGGTCTTTTGATGCAGATCATGGGAAAATGTATTAAAAACCTGTTCTCTAGCCTGCTGTTATCAACTCTGTGTTTTTCAATATTAAAATGCCAATGTGAGGCTGATCATCCTTTAGGATGATATTCACTTCTGATATGATTTAAATAGTATGCAAAACAATTGCAAACTTTTCTCTTGTCAGTCTTGTGTTCACATTCAGTTGTTAAGTATTTCCTTGCTAATGGTTATATTTCAGGTAAATTTTACTCTGACTGTAACAGAACAAATGCATAAAAATATTGAGAGATACTTTTATGTTACAGCTCTTTCAATTACAGAATAAACAACCAACACATAGGACATGTGCTGGTGATTGCACATGCAATGCCTATTGAACTTCACCTGTCCAAAAGGGAACTGATTTTGAATCCTATTCCTGGCTGCCTAGCAGGGACAGAGTTTAGAAGAACTGTCAGGATATGCAATCCCAGAAACCATCCTGTTGGCTTTACTTGGAGACCATTAACTAGAGATAGAAAATCTGCATTTACTGTAAAGCCAACGAGAGGTATGCTATGCAAATACAGTGTGTGTATGTATCTTAAATATCAACACTAATAAGTAAGACTAACTTTTAGCTGATGCTATAAACTATATTTTTAGATTTCTGTCAATATCAGGGTGTCCCAAAAGCAGTATCAGGTCACAGTTTAGCACCACAGCAGCATTCTCTATGTAAGTCCTGCCCTGAATGCACACTCAGTCCAGCTCCCTGCTTCCATGCCCAGCCAGCAGTGCTTGTGTAAACGTTTTTCTCAGCACTGATTGCTGACATTTCGAGAGTGGGGCAGCAACATCATACAGCTCATCAGAATAGGAAATTTTCCAAAAGCAATGAATGAAGCTGGCTAAAATGTTGATGAAAGTTTAGTAAAATAAATGGAATTCAATCTGTGATTACTCTGCATTTGCAACATGGATCAGTATTTGTTAGATGTGTGTATAGCTTTTACCTTCTTCTCTTTGAAAAAATAATATTCTGCTGGGATATGTTGAAGCTCCATTATTAAAGAACCAACTGCTAACTGTATTGGATTTGGTGTGATCTGATTGCTGAAAAAAGATATTTCTGCTAATAAAAATTCAGACTCAGTTGCAAGCAAAAAAATATATATGATCTTTCCCTGAGTTGCTATTCTGCAAGAAAGACAGTATCTTCTTTTATTTTTCTTTTCATGTTGACTATTAGAGTAATTCATGGCTAAAATTACCAGTAAACTGTGAGTGTGTTTTACTGCAAGATACTAATGCTCATGACAATCCAAGACCTAATTTTACTTAATTCACCAGACTATTCAACACCTAAGAAATACAGGTTTACATTCAGTAATAGGTCATTTCACTTTTATGTGCCTGTTATTTCTAATTACAAAATGCAATTTGACAGTTGTCCATGTGTATGCTATAACATCTAAATTGTGTGCATATATTTAGGATTTGTGGAGGCCTATAGTGATGTGGAGTGTGAAGTTGTTTGGCATCCAGGGTTCAACACTCCAGAAACAGCACAATTGACCTTGTGTGTGCGCAAAGGAAATTCGATTCACTTGAAATGTTTTGCACAGGTAATAATTCATCTGACAGCTTTAGAGAAGAAAAATTTCTGGATTTTTTTAAACAAGTAATACCGTAACATATTTCTATTATAATCTGTTTTTTATTAGAATATTTTAATTTCCTATAGCTTTTACTTTACATGTTTGACTAAAGACTATGCTCCAAAGACATGATGGAGAAGGCAAGGCAAAGACAATTTACCTTTTCCTTGCTTTTGATGATATTTTTCCTTTGGCATCACAACTTAGTGGTCCTTATATATTATAGGCTAGTTATTGTGCAACAAATGTTGACAGGTGATACAACAATTTGTTATGTATCTATTATTTATTAAAGGAATAAAAATCTAGGCGTGTGTGGGAAGGTATGTTTCAGGGTTTCAAGGTAACAACAGACTCAGTTTAATTTTGTGTTGTTATTTCAGCATGGTATTTGAGAAGCAGTGTTCTACTAGGGTAGTCTTCTAAACAGTGACATTCAGCTTTGTTTTTTTAGTTATTTTTTGTCTTTTTAGTATATAACGTTTAGTAATTTGTTGTCTTACGTTGCATACCAGGGAGTATGAAGAAGAAAGCTTTTCTTTTTTTTTTTTTTTAACTATATTCTACTGGCTACATGTTCTAGAAATTTTACTGTGAGACAAGAAAACTTTTCCCTTTCTTTTGATGAGCCTGTTTTTGTTTTAGTTTTTTTTCTGTTTCCCAGTAGCTATTTTTCTTTTCTTCCTCTTCTTTTGAAGTCTTGGAAGTTTGCCATCTATAAACCAGGATGTGTGTAAATTAGAATATTTGCATTTCTACTCCTATTAATATCTCTGAAATATCTTGTCCTGATCACACATTTGCAGTTAATGGAGTTTGTGCTGTTAAAATAAATTTAATTAAAATATTTTTGTTGGTCTTGAAATTAATCTGGAAATATCTATAGGACCGAGTCTCTTCAATTTGAAACTGGATAAGTTCAGTTCATTAAGTAAATCTTTTCTCACACTTAAGCTGTTTTCCTATTTGAATACTTCCAGTTTATATATTTGCACGACTCTATTAGGTCATAATTTGATAAAAAATTAGTCTGAATTATTTATTATTAGTCTTATTAATTATAAAAATATATTAATTATAATAATTAATATATAACATATAATAGAATTATTATATATTATTCTATTACAGTAGTATAAATAATATAGTTATTAATTATAAATTAATTTTAATATTATTGAATCATTTATTATTATTATTTAATTAATTAATTATTTATTATTATTTAGGAATATGTTATATGGTTTGCTTGGCTTATCTGTCTCTTTTTCTTTAATAGCTTGGTACTACTAGAGTTCAGTTTGTGGCTGAAAGTGTATCCTTTGCTCACAGTCCAATTGGTTTCACTACTTGTAAGACAGCCACTATTCTAAACACAGGATGCAACCATGCATACTTCCAAGTAAGAGAAAAGTATTTATAACGCACTTAATTCCTTGGGTTGGGGAGCAGAAGGGAGTTAATTTTACCAGATCATGTTATGGTTTTGTGTTTTCAGTTATTAAATTTGAACCTATTAAGGTTTTTGTGATGTTTTCTGGAGAAACAAAATAGATGTAAATACGAATTCTGTCCCTCTGTCAATCTGTGGGTAGATGGGACAGAAGCAAAGTGGTGATGGCTTAAATGATTCTGGCAGCTTCCTGAGAGCCAGGGGTGAGGGTAGGACCCCATGCTGGGGTACCCTATGGAAAAGCATTTATTGGATGTTTTCCTGCATTGAGAGACAGAGCAAACTGGCTGGTGGTCATGCCCTTGCTGCCCAGGCAGTGCATGCAGGGACCCAGAGCAGTCACAGCACAGCGGGTGACTCTGCTAAACCTACAACCAGGGTCAAGGCGGGCTCTGCAATGAACTGAGGAGGGGGTGAGATGGATGCCAGAGTGGGTAAAGACATAATACACAAATTAATGGGAAACCTAACCTCATTAGTTTTGGTTATCACAGGATGATTGCTGTATTATTGAAGGAAGATAATTTTCATAAAATCCTCAGTTTTTGTTACTGCATTGTTACAGTACTGAGAAACATGATTAATTTATTTTGATTTGTACCAGATTTCTCTTTTATCAACTGAGAATTGAGTAACAAGTAGTAACATAGTGTTGGAGGCTGAGCCTGAAAGAATAAAATCAGCATGGCCAGTAACTCAAACATACCCAGCCTTTTTAGCCTCCAGAATTACTTTTAAGCCAAGAAATAGCTGGTTGGTCTTGGTCACTATCACTTGTGTAGCTATCTTTTAAAAAAATATCTGTTAGGAGTGCATTAGAATAGAACAGATTCCTTTTTGTCTTTGCTAAATGGAGTATTTACTTCTAATATTATCACTGTGCTATTCAGAGCTGGGGTTCTATGTCCCATCTTACTGTGGATGTCAAAAAAGGAGTGACAAATTTATTTGTCACTGAAAAAATGTTTTGTAGATTGTTTTGAAGACTTGTGAGGTAGCAAACGTTAATTTTAATCACTTAGTGAAAACAACCCAAAAATCGGAACTCCACGTTTCCAATTGGTGGCAAGAATTATTTCATAGTAGAAACTGACAGTTATGTTTAGAAATCTGTTACTTTATTTTATTTACATGCATTTTTCCCCAAAATTCTACATTGAAGTTAGCATTATATGCTATGAAGGTTATCTTTGTAAGAATATGAAACTTTATGATAGATACATTGGTATAAATAAAACAACAACAACCAAAACAAATGAATGCAAACACTTTTTTCAGTATGTTTCTTGTTTGTGTTTGTGAAGGTTCTTGACTCCAACCCACTGCCTGGATTGCAAATCACACCCACTGAAGGAGTGATACCGGCGGGAGGCCTTGCTAATTTCAAAATCTCTTTCACTCCAAAGGCACACATGAGTTTTCATAAAAAAATTGAGGTAGTTCAAAATGGGAAGAACTTTGGCTTAAGTGTTATCCTGTGTGTTTATGTGTGTACATTCGTGCATCTTTTGGATTTTATTTCCAGTTTCCTAATGCTTTTTAAGAACAAGCTTTTATTGCAGATCATTACTGCTGTAGCCTATTCTGTTTTTTGGGGGTTTTTTTCTTTTTTTTTTTTTTTTTTGTCTCAGTCCTGCTCAGAAGTATCAAAGCAGCCTCTCAGTTTGAGCTGATTCATATTATACCACTGACAAACTGTTGGATGTAATGGGTGATTGTTCTTTACAAGATTATGTAGACATACCTGCAGTTTCTGTAATATATAGAGAATCATCTAATGTTTTTAATTTCTTGACTTCTTTTTGTCGTTTTTCTCAGAGATTGCTCTACCAGTAGATATATTTTGATAATAGGTGTCCAATAAACATGTAACATATTTTGTTTTCTGCATGCCTGCTTCCAGAGATAAGTGAGATTAGGAAAGAAAGATGTTATCAAGGGCCTGATTTTTGCTGTCATTTCTGACTCAGCCTGGTTTCACCATCTTCTGGGGCTGCATAATTATACTTGTTAAATTTAGTATTAATTTATTTTTTCCATTTTTACAACAGATTTAATATTCCCCAGAACAATAGTGTCTACCTTGTACCAGCACCTCTGTCAGGCAATGTGTGTTGTGATACACATTCCAATCCTCACAGCTGCTGAACACAGATTTTTCATGTTGGAAAAAAAAATACACATACTAGTAACACTACTTCCAGTCACATTATGTTTGTCTGCAGAATTGGGGAAGACTGGTCACTGGTCTTTCTTACATCTTTGGGTTGTGTTTTTTTTTTCCCTGGATTTTAAATTAACAACTGTTTCTATCTAGCTATATCTGTCCCTGATGTGGTATGCCACAAAGGCATGATTTGAAGACACATATCATATATATGTTATATATATATGTTCTAGAAAATGAAGGCATTTACTTTATCTCTTCATATTTCTGCAGCAAAAATGCATTGTGTTATAAGCGCAGAGTTATTTTCATATTTCCAGTGCAATTTACACTGACTCTCTCCGCTCTGATCTGTGGGATAGGGTTGGGTTGGATTTTTCATGTTAAACTTTTTTTTCTTGTAGTTATGGCAGATTTAGTGAGATATTTATGTTAAATGATGTTTTTCACAGTCCCAGTGTTGTCCCTTCATTTAGGTAATAGTGAGGAATGCGGCAGGACTCACACTTAAGATCAGTGGATTTTCAGAGATCCCTGAAATAGGCATTGATGTGGTAAGTGTGAAGAAATTATATCAATTTGTAAGATTGGTTAAATATTTTGCTTTACCTAGATGTCAAAGTAGCTCCTCTCTACTTCATATTTTTCATTTCTTTCTAAACTAACATCCCAAGAAATTGATGAAGGAGATGAACTTAGGAAGAGATACTAAAAACCCAAATGTACATATAACAGTTACACTAAATGAGAGCTGACAGTTTTAGTTTTTGAATTTGGCAATCTGGATTAAGTCTGTTAAAAGGGAGAGTATTTCTTAAGGTGGTTACAGCAAAAAATGCAATAAAGAGAAAAATAAGTCACTGATCTGTTTCCTGAATGATTGAAACTTTTCTGATGGTGTAACTGGACTTCAAATTCTAAGCTCTTCTATTTCATGTCCTGGAAAGATTTTAAAGATAAGGTTTATGTGAGACTATGGATTAACCAACACTGTTATTGTGTTATAATTGTCAATCTTTCACAATTATATTTTCTCACATTATGTTCAGTTATAAACTTGACTTCACAGTGCTTTGACCCATTTTTCTTCTTGAAACTTACAGGGAAGATTTGAATATAAAGGTGTTCATTTAGGCGCTACAAAATCAATTCCATTTTTGCTGCAGAACAAAGGAAAGTCTTGTACCAGAGTGCAGTTTGATTTTAAAAATCATAAGGATTTTAAATTGGATGCTGAAAACAAGTCAGGTATTTGCTTTTGATATAGCAGAATTTTCATTAAATAAAGAATGAATAATGTTTAGAGAAAATCTGTCAGACCATTTCTGGTAGCCAAAGTTTCTGATACAAGAAAACCTAAAGCATTTATTTTAAAACTGTTGCTTAATATAAATTAAGAGGAGACATTTTGGTTTACCTATAAGATGACATTTGACAAAAAAAAATATATTTGCAAAATGTCAGATTGCCTGTAGATTTTTTTCCCCAATTTTTCCTCCCCAAAGCTGAGAAGTTACAATAAAAATTTTGAGTACCCTCTCACCAGTTAAAATAAAATATTAAAAAACTCAAACAAAGCCAATACTTTCCTATTCATGGAATCATACCCACTTTTTTGACAATATTTACCCTTTGATTATTTCATCACCAGTATAAGGGTTTTTTCTTTTTCCCAAAGGGACAGGGTGTCTGCAGTTTAATGACAGAGCTTCTCTTCTGCAGGAGTGCTCAGCTCAGGAGGTTATTGGGGCAGCAGTAGAATTGAATTCTTTTTTACTTGGTAGAACTAGTGCAGATTCTTGTCTTGCACATTGTTGCTCATGGCTTTCCTACTTCACTTATGGCATCTCCTTGGATGTTTCCACCATCATGATTAAAAATAGAATTTTGCAGGGTTAAGAGACCTTATATGCAAAGCTGCAAACTCAGGAAATTAAGACTCTTTCTTTTGCAAGACAGTATTATAAAATTTAGTTGTATCTTCGTGTTGAATATGCATATATGGATGATGCAAAAAAATGATCTTCCAAAATTAGAGAAGTTTTCTTACCATGTGGTGCACTTAAAAGGGAAGGAAAAGTGAGGACTCCTAGAAAGTCTTAACTTCTCAAAGAGCTGTAAAGCTCTTTACCACAGGCAAGCAGCCAGCAGAGGATCAGACTCATAGCACATGATCTCTGGATCAGAGTTGGTACTTGAAACCACTCATGTGACATCCAGTCAGATTCAGTACTCATACTGTGAATACTGGATGAATTCTTGTGTTTCATGATGGATACTGATCTTGGAGAAATATTACCTTTGCTGGAAACCTGTGCTTCTGCCAGTGCCTTACAATTGAACATGGGGGTCTGAAAAATGAAGCAAGCCTTATTGGAAATATAGATTATGCTTAAAAGTAACTAGAAAAAAACCTATAAACCAGTTTCAGCCAACTATTTTTATCCCTGTGGTATTAGTTTGTTATGTAATTAACTGTTTTAGCATAATACTTTTATTCAAAGGTAAAGGACAATATTGTTTTGGTTTTTTTTTTTTTTTTTGTCTGAAATATTGTCTTCTCCCAAATTAATAACTGCCATGAAAATTGCTGGTGATTAATACTGCTCAGAATTACCTTCAGGATCCTTATGAGGAATACTATATTCCATTGTAACTTCGTGAGAAATGCTTACCATGCAAATATGTAGATACTTGATACTGGAAATCACTTTGAAATACTGCAGCTATTATAAAGTTGAAATTTCATGCAGAAACATTTGTAATTTGATTCTGAATTTTGTTTGGCAGTGATTGACCATTCTCCTTCAGAGCCTTATCTCTATTCAGTTTACTTAGAGGAAGGGGCATCTTTGAAATGCTTCTTGACCTTGAATCCAAAAGAGGTAGGTTTATGGAACAGTGGTGATTAAGTTAATTAAAATCATGCTCTGTGATATTTCTGTGGTGGGAGAATAGAAACTTTTGATGCACATTTTAGTCTGTGCAATAGTTTTATAATTAGTAATGCAATTCTTAAGAAAACAAATTCTTAAATAATCTTTTTATAACTTTGTGTTTGCATACACAAAGAAAACAAACTTTCTCAGTGGATTTAAAATGATGTAAACTCATACTGAAATATCATACCACACATTCATGAAACCATTCAACAAATCAGCAGCCACCTTCTTTTTGCTGCTGTTCTTGCCTGAATTCCCAGATGACTAAGAAACTGCAAATGTACATGAGTTTTATGTGTCATAAAGACTGGAAAAATTGCTGTCTGGTTGAGCTATTTGAGTGGAAAAAAAAATGAAGATATGAGACTTTAAGCTGCTTTTACATCTGAAAATTAGCATTTTATTGGCAGTAACTGTCAATAGAGAGTACTCAAGTGAATTTTAAATCCAACCCCATAGAAAAATGCTTTGGAAATTAAAGGTTTGGGGTTTCCACATATTTGGAGGACAATGAACTGCAAAAACTAAGTGTATGATATCATAAACCAGCTCCAGAACAAGCAGCTGGGGATCATTTCTACAGCACATAAATCCATTCCATTATCTGCACTTTTACCTTAAAAATGAATAACAGATATTATGCATCTTGAAAGGGTCAGGAATATTTTCCCACCACCACCCACCTCCCACTCCTTCCTTCCCAGCAGCATAAAATGGAATTGCTTTGCTCAAAACATCATTCAAATAATATTTGTATATTACAGGCTGTGTCTGATAACATTGTGATTTTCTTCTGTGTACATATGGAAGCTATTGGATTGTGTTTATAGCCCATACACTACCCTGAAATAATTTTTCCTGACAGAATATGAGTCAACAGATCTATAAAAACTTCCTTTTGTAATATGGCAGGGCTTGAATTAAGGGAAAATGAATAGTTGTCATATGTTTTTAAGTTTCAGAAAAGTATGTAATTGTTTGCAAAATGGTACCTACAGAATATCATGAGTGACCTCTAATCAAACTGGAGAAGCTCAGCAAAGGAAAATGCTGCCGTTTTCCTATAAGTAAGAAGGGTCAGTAATGGGAATACAGGAGTAGATAATGCTCTTGGAATAATCTGTGTGTATGGCATTGCAGACCACAAGCTGAACAATAATTAAGAGCAGATACTTACCATACCAATAGGAATAATATTAATAAAGCAAGTAAAATAGTTACTCTAATCAGGGCTGATAACACTTCAGCTGCACACTTTTCCTATGTGGGATGCCAGGTTTAAAGAAAGAAGTGGGACAATTCCACTTGGAAAGAAAGTCCAGAAGAAAGCAGTGGAAAAGAGAAGAACTCTATTTCCTATTGTGACATTTGAATTCTATTACTATTTCCTTTCCTTGTCAAGTTGCAGGATGGGATAAAAGTAGAAATGTTGCTACTGACAGTGCTATAAATTGAAGTGGCTAACAAAATTACTATTTCTGAAGAATGCTGAAATAATAGCTTGCTCTCTATGTATAATTTAGCTTGTCACCTGAACATGATGTTCAGGATTGCTGTTCATTATTGATGAGCAATGTCCAACTGTCATTTGGTACTGGTTTACATTGGCTTAAGTGAAGATAAGGTTATGCCAGTTGGAATTCTGCTTTCATTGTGATATAAATTTGGAAAAGCTATTTTTATATTTGACAGGATCAGTTTTCTGACTGTTCTTGCAAAAAAAAAAAAACCAAACCCACCCAAACAATCCCTAAAAAGCAGAACAAACAAAAAATGGCTGTAGAATATTGCACCTTATTGAGTACAGATTTTATTTTATTTTTTTCAAACTCTAGGTGTTTTTCAAGTCTTAAGAATAATATTTTGCAAACAGAAATAACTTCCTTCAGAAGTAAGGAAATAAAAACTTCAAAAAGGAAATTTTCTTGGGGCCCCTCATAGCCAACTAATGTGTTGCTTTCATTCCATGTTTTTACTTCAGTTTCCCTTCTCCTTGTGTGCCCAGAGTCCTTCTGTCTTCCTTTGCCCTTGGTGCTGGGTGCAGCCAGTGCTGCCCTTTTACTTCCAGCGTGCTCCTGCCTGGCAGGAGCAGCTCACTGCTGGGCAAGACATGCCCAAGGACCCTGACAGCTTCCAGCCCACTGGCACTCACAGGTGAGCACCTCTGAGCTGCTGCAGCACTGTCACAGCTGGCCCCTGAGCACTGACTAATGTTAAATGAAGTTACCCAGGCTGGCATGACTACAGGCAGCATCTGGAAGTATATGTATCCCCCAGGATGCTGTAGCTTTTCTTTCATTTAACTCCTGCAATGTACTAATTAAAAGAAGCTCTGTTAAAAAAGTGGTTGAGGTACCAGCATCTCTTACTGCAATCAGGAACTCCCAGTATTACTGATTCTTAAAACATTTTCCTTTGGATCTGAGCTCTTTATTATTCTACCTCATCTATAGTCCCCATTTTATCACCAGATTTCTTTCCTGATTTTCCAGTTTTGAAAAAAACCCCAAATCTCTAATCCTTCCCCTATTCAGGTTTCACAGTTGCAAGCGCTGTTTCCTTCCTCTATGCACTTCCACAGCTGTTTCTGAACCCATCTCTGGTTTTTTGATAACTGCTCTTTCCCAGCTTACCTCCCAGCTCCTACAAACCTTCTGTATCCCATCAGGTCACATTCCTTTCTGTCTGCCTTCTGGTTTTACTAGAACTTCCTGCTGTTGTAGTCATTACTGACAACACTACCCTATAAACCAACAAACCTCCACTATACTGATGTTTTCTTTAACAAAGTGAATACTAGGCCTAAGGAAAAGTAAAAATAATTCAGGAGCACTGCTAAAAACCATAAAAAACCCCATGAAATTATTTTAATGTACTTAAAATTTTTATTAAAGCTACCTGAATTATTAATGTAAGGTTGCAAGTACTTTAGTCTTGAATGCAGTCTTGAATTCTGAAAAAAAACCCTTCAGATCAACAAATATAGTACATATATAGGAACTTTGAAGGGCTGTTGCAATTCTCACTAAAATATACTATGTATTAATACATGGGGCATCAAAAGATGCTCTTAGAGATAAGTGTCTTGGCATACTTAAAAATAGACCTTAAAAAATGTTGAGGCAGGCAGTTCCTTCAGTATCCTGAGTGAGAAAATTGAGTCCATGTGTTAGAGATAAGGCTGAGCTGTTGCTCAGACACAGTGTGGCTGTGCCTTGCTGTTATTCCAGTGCCTTGGAAGGTGTTAGAGGTGACAGAGCTCTGCATCTCACTGCAGAGAGTTTAACCTCAGTATTTGGTGGCTCTGAAAGTCAGAGCTGTCAATGAAAGTGGTATTGATCTCATCTATATCTTTAGAACCTATATCTGTATCTATATCTATCTGTCTCTGTTTCTCCAGGCAGGATGATCCCCTGCTCACAGAGGTCCTGTAGGGTCTGCTGGGGAAAGCATGCAAAGCAAAGTGCAGGAGTGCAGTGATTCAAAATGAGGTGTTTTTTGTAAACCTGTTCGAAAATAATAAATTTCAGCATCTTGGGAAAAGGACAAAATACACAGCTGGGTAATAATGAAGCCTTCGAGTCCTTTGATTGAGATAAATAGAACAAGTCACACCTGTCAGAGCTTATTGCTTAAGCTTGTGGTAGGGAGGTGGCAGGTGTTTTGGTGGGGTTTTTATCTTTTTAAATGACTTTTTTTCCTTTTTTTTTAATGAAAGAACAGATTTGTTGTATAAGAAGTAAATTCTATGGAAAATCTGCAGCTGTGGAATTACAGGGTATTGTTGTTGCATCATCTCTAACCATATACAAAGGAAAGATTTAATTTTATTGCAGTGCTTTGAATGATGGCTTTGAACAGCAGTTACATTATTCATTGTGGAAGCTGCTTTTCTGTGAATGTAAGACAGGGGGAATTAAAGATTTCAGTATATCTTAAGGAAAAGCTCATTTAAATTTGTGGGAAGGCTGTGAGTGTATATTGGATTCACTTGCAGGACATAAACCCTTGGCTTTGCAGTTAGGTTTAAATTTGAATCAAACTGATTTTTTCTAATGTACAATGCATTTTGTCTCCTTGTATCCCTACGGAATTTGTATATTAGAGGTATAAATGAAGAAAATTTAAGGTCAGCCTTTTTACAAAAGCTTCAAGATACTTGAACAGTTTGCATGGTATTATATGATAAATACAAGAGTATTATTACCTTTTACAGATGTTTTAATGTAATTCTAAGTAATAAATTAGCTTATTGATTTACATGCCATTCCCTGGGAAGTTTTACTGTGAAAGAAAACACTGTAATTTTAGAGAGATGTCACATACGATTTCTGAATTAGCAGAATTTTTATTCAACCTTGAGAATACATGCTCTAATAGAATAATAATTAGAGAAATAGATTTTATACTTTCTAAGATATACTGTTGCCTTGGAATACGTAGTAAAGATAGAGATGAAGTAACTGATTTGAAAGTATTTTTTGAAAAATAACAGTACTTTTTTTTCCTACTCTCAGATTGCTATCTGACAGCTGTGCTTCAGTTTATTTTTGATCCATGAATTTTATGTAAAATACTATTTTACTTGTAATGTTTCATGGCGTGTTTTTTTTCCCCTCTTTTGTTTCTTGTCTTATACCAGGTATTTAGGGCCAAGGCAGGAAACCGTTCAGCCATGTTTACCCCCCAGTGTTGGGCTCAGAGCTACCAAACTGTATCAAACCTATTTCATAAATTGAAATGTGTTTTGGTAGCAGATTTCTTAATTTTACAGATTATTTATGACCAACAGCTTTTTTTGTTTATTAATTCTAGTGAAAAAAAAAAAAAAGAAATCTGAATAAAAGTTTCCAAGAATGTTACTTTTATTTGAAGAGTTAGCTTCTGGTGGCAACCTGACCAGCATCCTTTTTCTGGCATCTTTTAGAGGTGTTCCATGTGATCAAGCAACAAAAAGCTCCTTTGTCTCACCTGTCTTTTTAAAAAGAAGCTTTAAAGCTTCTTTTGAAGTATTTTGATTCTAAGACTGTGACTTTGTAGATGATTCCTCCTTTCCAAACAACATACATAAGCACTGTACATCAGGGCAGGAAAAATGTTTCCTACAATGTAATTAACAAGCAGGAGTTTTGTCAAATAACTCTCTCTAGGCTGCTTCCTTCCTGCCCTTCCCATGTTCTCTAGTGTGTGAAGTTAAATGCAGCTTCAGGAAAATATCTCAATAGACAAGTAACTATAAAATAGTCATAAATTATCTAAAAAGCAAGGATAAGTCCAATAATAGTCTAAGGGTTTATTTTTTATTAAGTGTTGTAATTACTCTTTAAAGTATGTAATCTTGCAAAAGAATGAATTTTCTATTATGGAGTTTGAAAAATGAAAAATTAATCATAAAGAGTTTTTAAAATATTTATAGAAAGAAACATAATGATTCTACTTGCAAAGTGAAGTCCTAATAACTGAAATGAATTTTTAATTTTGTTTCAGCAATGTGTGTATCTATTATAATCTGATTTCTGCTTAGAATTTTTAAAGGATTTTTCATTTGTAATGTAGTTAAATAATGTGCAGTTATTGTATAAATGAAATAAAAGATCTATGATTTGTTCTCAATTATATAAATACATTTCTATGAGTTATGTTGGCCTTGAATTTATACTATTGTACTTCATAGCAAAAGTAGGTTTTCAGTGAACATCGTGATCTTCATGTAGTGAATTGAGTCTTTCACATATTTGCTTAAGTTTGCCAATTCTTAGAAAATAACTCCTTTGTTGTATAGTAAGAAAAAACCCAAATTTTCCTGTTAGTTGGGATGCAAAACAGGTTTTGATTTACTGCTTTGGGAGAGGGAAAAAGGGTTCCATTTTTTGCTGTCTGGCCTAAACATACCAGCATTGATTTGTAACAATTGCAGTGCAAGACTGCACTTCTTTGCACAGCCAGTGCTGTCATGAAATCTATAATAGACTAAACATTTTAATCTCACCAAACTTAAACAAAATTAGTTTTGTTACAAGAATGTATTTTGAAGATGGAACTTGGTGAAGTGTTTTATGTGGGTTACTTGAGGTACTAAAAATAGAGGAGTATATAATTCAAAGCAGATTTTTACTCAATTTTTTTGACACATCTTGAGCTTCAGTTACTAAAAAATATTAAATGTCAGTTGTGAAAAGCTAGTTATATATTATAAAATCTAATAATTATTAGATTTGAAGTATCAATATAACAGAAGGGATTGTGCTAATCTTGCTGTAAAAGCTTGCCCTCATTCCATGATTTCCTTGTGAGCTGAGCACAAAAAGACAAAGCATTCCACAAGGCTCAGCACACAGCTCACTCTCCAGAAGTGTTTAATTGTGTGTCACAGACCCTGCTGGAGCTCCACACACTCGCAGTGCTGTGTCCCTGCTTCCCAGTAAGTGCTACAGATGGATTTGTGCCTCATGCCCTGGCTTAGGGCACTTTTGGTTTTCTTTCCTGTCATTTATATATTCTGCTTGTTACCACAGATGTGAAAGTGAAGAATGATGCACTATTTTCTGCAGGTTTTGAAAGCTTTTAAACGATTCATAACATCCTTATATTGCTGGTTTTACTGCTTTTTCTAAGCAGCATGAAGGTTTTTATAGGTTTAATTCCTTTCTACAATTTCAGTGGCCTTCAAGGTGAAAACAGGATTTGAAGGACTCAACACTGGTTTTAGTGCAGAAGTTTTGGAGGTTTTTTTCAATTACCTTTATTAAGGTTATCCTTACCTTTTGCTTGGAGAATACACTACCTTAGTGTGTTGGTCCTTGGAAAGACAGAGCAAGAGGCAAGAAATATCTCTTTGAGAGTGCTTTTTGAAATAAATTTGGCCTTTCTGATGCACGGTCTGTTAAAAAAGAAGATTCTGTACAAAACACACCATTTCTTAAGTTCGAAAGCCCACTTGGGAATGTGATAGCACAGATAAAATGAGGATCAAAGTCACTGGAATTTAGGCTCCTAGAATTCAGTGACATTTCATGACAAAGGTTTTAAGACGTACTCTTTTCCCCGAGGTTTCTCAGTTTTAGCTTATGTTTCACCTTTGGTCTCAGAGCCCATTTTGTTTATGCTGGGTGTACTGTATGGCTGTCCTTTGCTCTTCAGCCTTTGAGAAAGGCTTCCATAGCTGATGTTGCTTTGTTTTCCCTCCTCTTTGCTCACATGAGCTTCTGCATTTGGGCCATGGCTCCAGTTGTTTTTCATTCCTGAGGGTGGCAGGAGTGGAACATGACACTGTGATTTACCAGAAACCTTGTATGTAGCTCTGCTGGTAACCCTGATACTTTTGGTCATATAGCTTTTCCTTAATGGGGGAAAATACCTGGGCACTGTTTACTTAGAGATCTAATTCTGAGTTCGTATAAATGAACATCCTGGTAATATAATGAGCAGGTCCAAAATTGCAATAATTCTGCCAAAACAACAAAACACTCAGATAGCTCAGGAGGTACCTATGATTTTTTTGGGAAAATGACCACAATATTTTCTTTCCCTTTAGATGGATTTATATGATTTCATTCTCCCAGTTGCTGTTCTTCGGGCCAGTTCCCCAGCTGCAGTTCTTGTGCCTCTGAAGCGCGGTGCCTCCCCACCTCTGCCACCCCCGGAGATCCCAGCTCTGCCCAGCTGTCAAGTCAGAGCTACTGGTGGGTGAACCAGCCTTTTAAACACCTGCTGGATACATATATTTCAAGTGATAATTTTAGTTTTGCAGAGAATGGCTACTTAATTGGAATTTGTATGATTTGTACATTTCTTGGAAACTTGCTAAATTTTCAAGTTTTGATTCGTGTTTTGAAATATGCTTGAAGCTGACCTTTCTATACCTAATCATGATGTGGAGAAAATATTTTTTGTATTTGCCTTATATAAAAATAGTTTACCAAAACTCTTTTTTTTGTCTATGCATTTATTAGTATTTCTAGATTACATAATGTTATTCCCGGTATTTACAGCAGTTCTTCTGAAAAGTGTAGAATAGTAGAATGTCAGTCATACTCTTTTGTAGAATTCTTCTGTCAAAACTAGGATCTCTAGCTGTATTTAAAACTCTTGTGATATTAAGGAGAGGTGCTATAACTCTGCTAGATATAAAATTTATATAATTTTAATGTGACTAAAGAGCCATAATAAGACCAAGTTAAATTACAATAATCATGTATATAGTAGGGAGCATCAAAAAGAGGAGAAACATTTTCCCTAAATATGTATAGAAACAATGATTTTATGAAGGTACTTTGAGAAAATATTTTTCAAATGATGCTGTATAAACATTTAAATTTTTTTTTCAATAGTACTTCAACCATTCTTGGAGTTCTCCTCAATGGAATTTAAATTTGAACAACATTCGAGTAACATGCATTCCAATACTGCTGATAGCATGAATTCTCAGGTAATTTAATATTTGCAACACAGGTAATTTATATGAATGCAAAACATGCCATAACATAATTTATTGTTTCCAATTCCTGAGGGCTTTGGTTAGAAATTAGAAAAAAAATATTTTTGGCAATGATGAAAAACTTGAAATGCTTTTTCAAGTGCATTCAAGAAACAATGATAATGCAAAGTCAAAAAAGTCAAGGATTTTTTCTAGCTAGACATGTTTCAAAAGGTGAGAGACTAACTCTGAGATAAAGGAATTTAATTTTTTTTTCCATTGGCATCTTACTGAATTGAAAGAATGGGCTGTGAAAATCTATTCTGAACTTCTTCCATTTTCGACATCTCCACCTGTAAGTCTAAACCATTTGAGGCACGTGTTTAGTGCTTACTGTGCTTCATTTTTATCAGGAATAAGTCCTTGTTACGTTTGTCTAAGCACTCCCACTGTGATGCTTTGATATATTTACCTCACTTAAATGAGGTTTTTCCATTCTGGAAAGAAAGTATTCTCTTTGTGAATGTGATGAATCACTGGAAAGCATCTCATCTTTGCAGATAGGCATGCTCACCTTTGCACCCTACAGCTATACTAAACTGAGTTCTTGCTTTCCCTCTGGTGTGTTTGCACAAATAATGCTTAGGAGAAAGCAATGTGAAAAGTATCACAGTGTTTGCTGCTTTCCCCTCTTTCAACATCACTACTTTTCTGAAAATCTTTACAGAACCTTGTCATGAAGTGTGCCTCAACAGAGCATGTAACATGGCAATTGAATTTTGATGAGGCAGACAAAAATATAGAAGATGGTATTTTCAGATTTAGTCTGACAAGTGGATATCTTCGTGAAGAAGAAGAAGTCAGTGTTTCTGTGTCCTTCTGGCCTCGTAAGTAATTTTATGAATTCTTCTATAGATTGTCCGTTTGCATAGGGATGTTTAAATCAGGTTTTATGAAGAATCAATACTTGTACTTATTTTGATCAACTAAAGTTGTTTTTTTTTTTTTTTTTTGTTCTGGCAGACCTAACAAAAAATATGGAATCACTGTTTTTGAAATTGCATTGTTTGAACAGTCTGCTTTGCACATAGAAAGCATCAAGTTTTTTACACATAAAGCATCAAGGACTGGGATAGGTGTATAATTTTCAATGCTGCATTTGGGTTGACTGACTTAGGTAGTAAAGCTTTTCAAGGTACTTGGAGTGCTTTTAAACTTTACTCTAAATAGCTGTAATTTAGATAAGAATAGAATTTTCCTGCTTCAGTAAGATATAAAATCACTTGTCTGTGGTATTTTTTGGACTACACTGGTCAGACAACAAGTCCCTAAGAAAAAAAATATGTAAAATAGATTTCTAACAAAACTTGAAAGAATAAAGGAATATGATAATCAACCACATAACTCTAGAAAAGGAATAGAAGAACAGGAAAATTAAGATTCTACTTTTTTCCCAGCCAGGTGTTTAGAGTAGACAGTGATATAGAAGATTCATAGATTATAGGATGTAACACTGTACTTGAGCTGATAAATCCCACCAGCAAATGCAGCTGATGCCCACGGAGCCCCATCCTGTTGGCAGTTTCAGGGCAGTACTTTTGGGGCTGCAGCATTGTCAAGGTTAAGAAAAGTTTTTGTCAGTTGGATCTGATGCTGAGTCAGCAAGTGAGCATCCTTGTCCTAAAGAAAGATGTTGCTGTTATTTTTCATCATAGCACTGAAATCTCTAACCTCAATAAAGCACTGGAAACAATTTAATATAAATAAAGAAAAATAGAGATATAAGATTCTTGCCATGACTCTGTATGATAAATTGAGAAGACTGCATTCAGTATTGTTCTGTAAATCTTGTGAATATGCAAGAGCAGTGTTTAATTGCACATGTTACTTGAAGTTGCTTGTTGCAGACTGTGAAGCAGAGAACAGCATAAAAATAAAAGCCAATATTTTGAATTACTGGATAAATTGTATGTGTAAATGCAGATGTGTATATATTCATAAATATGACTGATAAATTACTGTAATTTGAAGTTATCTGTATTTTTGCTGTGTTCCCATATCTTTTGTTTACAGAAAATCATAAATAAC
Source organism: Taeniopygia guttata (assembly GCF_048771995.1). NCBI lineage: Eukaryota > Metazoa > Chordata > Aves > Passeriformes > Estrildidae > Taeniopygia > Taeniopygia guttata. The sequence goes on along the minus strand of NC_133024.1, from coordinate 106,891,330 downwards.
TGTAATGATTAATTACCCTTAATTCAATGTTCTAAGTATTTTCCCGTTATTTATATCCTATTTATGCTGTACCTTCAGTGCATATCATTACTCTCTCTTGTAAGAGAGCATTAGATACATCAAAACCCACACAGGAGACCTAGTTAATGAACATGGGGTGCTAATCACTTTCATAGGCTTGTGATGTAAAGCTGTTGTATGTGGGGGGGTGAACAAACTGTAAAATGAACTTTGAGTGTGCATTAGGGTAATTTATTTAAATATGCTGCAGCAGTTATGATAGAGTAAAAAATGCTATAATAAACTGCAATGTTTAATTAAAGGGAAGAGCTTATGTTGGTGGTAAAATCATGCTAACTGGCTGTAAAAATAGAGATTTTCAAGAATTGAAGACACTAATATGATCCTCTTTGGCTGTTTTATAGTATAATGCATAACAATCTAAATTTTTTTTCAGTATATCTAATTTTGATATGAAAAAACTTATTTACAGCAAAGAAAGTTAAAAGGAATTTGTGCTCTTGGGTTCCCTTACTGGGAGTTCAGAGGTGCTGGAAGATGTGATGGTTGTGTAATGGGCACAAATGACAACTTTAATACTTTGATTGTATGGTCTTTTGTTTTTTATTTTTTTTCTGCAACAGCAAGATATTAAATAGCTATGACCTTTAACAAATTCTGTGAAGAAACTATTAGTTTACTTTTCAGTTTTTCTTTTCTTTCTTTTTTTTTTTTTTTTTTTTTTTTTTTTTTTTTTTTTTTAGGATACATGTAAGTTCTAGCTGTCTGTGGCTTCTCTGCTTTGAAGTCTGTATTTAACTGGATGCAAATTGCTGAGTGGTACCTATTAATGTTGAAAGGATGTAGATGCAATAACACCTGAATTGTCATAATGTCCAAGGCAACTAAACTACAAATGTGTTATTGGCAGACAAATGTAGGAACTGCATAACCATATAACAGAAACTTAAGAGGGTGAGCAGAGCAGAGGGTGTTTTTCCTTCTCATAAACTCTGAATATATATTATAGAGTTAATATTCCTGGAGAAGAGAAAATATTTCCCATATAATTCTACAGATTTTGTTAGTCCTTGGCAGATTTTGATTGGTAAATTTTTAAGTACCATCAAATATCCCTAAGTAAAATGTTCACATCTGCTGGACTAGAAATTATTGGTGGTATATTGGAATGGTAACAGCAGCCCAGGCTTTGACAGTGGTCGTGAAAGGTGTGAGGAGTAGAATAAATTCTTGGCTTCAGCTGTCAGTTCAGGACATAATTCTTATTAATTTCTAAGTAATTTATTGAACATGAAATATCCTGAAATCACTGGTCCTAGGCATTCCAAACTAATGAACTAATTTTAATAAATGACAGAATTCATGTTTTTTTGGTTGTTGTATCTGTTTAAAATGATCATGGTATTGCATTGTCCCAGTGTTTCTGACATAAGCAATAATTTATTGGTTTACATACTGTGCTGAATTTTGGTGTTAGTAAATGTGTGGATCCACACAGAGAATGATCAGTGAGGCAGGATAGACACTGTCTGCTCTGCTCTTTGGGTGAGCCAGGGATTTTCTGGCATGGAAAGTGTAAATGGAAAGTTTGTATGAGAAAAGCTTAACATTACTATTGTCTAACTTTTAAACGATGGTCAATACAAATATTTAAAAACGTGAGTTAGTGAAAATTGCACATTCTTTGGTACTGACATATGCTCCTGTACTTTCTTCCTTCATTGTGTTCCACCCCTATGATATTTGTTGGTTATGCCCTTTCACTTCACCTTGTCATACTTACGGATGAAAATAGGACACCAGAAGTATGGTTTTGTTACAGCCCAGCTGGATGGGCTGGTACATGGGAGGAGCTTGTATAGAACATCCTTTCTTACGAGATTTTATGAAATACTCTGTCTCTTTATCCATCTCCATGACTTTTTTCTGATGCTTTCCTTCATGAAAGGACAAAGTGCCAGAGGAAGATGTGTTCCTGTTGTATCAAAACCTAGAGATAGAATCATTGAGCCTTCTCATGTGATTTACATTTAACACAGAATTAGTCAGATGTTGCAAACAGGGCAGCAGGTTCTCCTTAGAGCTGGTTTTCAGTTTGTCATTTTCATGTTTGCTGGTTTGAAATGAAAGGATCCACAGGTCATCTTCTGGTGACATAACACTGTCCATAAAGTTCTTCTACTATCACCTCCTTAGGAAATTAACTCTTACAGGAAGGGAAGAAGACACAGTGCTTTGAAGACACTAGATTTTCTTATTTTTGTATGTAAACAGTGACAGCTCTTTCTCAGGCTGTGGAAGTAATGATCTGAGGTAATCTCAGAAGACCCTGTCGTGAATTTTGTTCTGTGACATGTATGTGTTCGTGCAGACGCACAAAATACAAAATTTTTTTTTGCTATCTTAATTATGAGGTAAAAATGTCTCCATACTGATCTAATTGAGGGAAATCAAAGGAAAAGGTGGTTTTTTCTCAAAGATTCAAAGACTAAACTTTTTTGAGTTGTTTTACAACACATTATTGCAGATTTATTTCTAAATCCAGGAGTTGTTCATTCGCTTGCCCTCAAAATTGCTGATTTTATTAGTTCTTCAGCAGGTGAGAATGACTGAGGGTTGGTTGAATGACACTGCATGGTTTGGAATGTCATTTTCATACTTTAACAGCTGTGGAAGGAAGTACTTTGTTCTCTGCATCAGTGAAAAAAACCGTGGTTTTCCACCCTAGAGAGAACTGCCTTGCAGCAGGAAGCAAGGTGCCTGAGAAGGGGCAGAACACAAAGAAATCTTTATCCCTGCCATTGTCATTCCCAGCTGTGCTGTACAGGGCACCTGGAGAAGGATATTTGGCCATCCCTTCCCTTTTTTTGGTGGATGTGGCAATATTAGGGTTGCAGTTGGACTTGATCATTAAGATTTTCTCCAAGCTAAATGATTCTGTGAAATGGGAGATGCTCTGAGTGGAGGGTGGAACCTCCTGCTGGCTTGTGTGAGGCTGCTTGGCCACTCTGTAGATTTTGGAGCCTTTGAAGTGGTAAAATTGCACTCTTAAAAGGCACCAACTTTTCCTTGTCTTGGCAGTCAGATGCTTCCAATAGTTACTCTTTTTATGAAATAAGCATTCACTGTGTCATTTAGTGTAATTCAAAGTATGACTAAAATTCTTAAAAGTCTGCTCTTGTATTGATATTATATATAATGGAATATTAATGCAATAAACTCATTTATTGATGTTAGAAAAAAATTCTGACAAGTTAAAAAAATTTTAATTTCTAGTTTGCTAAAGGCAAGTATTCTGAGCTTTCTTAATAAATACTCTTCTTATACAATATTTGTTATGTTAAACTGCATTTTGAAAAACAAAGCAGTACTAATTTTTTAAAAAAAATTAATAACAAAAATTCTAACCCCAAACCTCTTACTATAACTCTTTTACATTTCTGTATTTATGGTAAAATATATATATTTTTAAATCTTTTCACCAGCTTGTCCTGGGACATACACATCTGAAATACCCATGTATCTAAATGATAGTCCATCACGATACATGATAAAATTGTCTGGCACGCTGAGGTCACCAAAAATAAATTTTCACCCCCCCTTTTTAATGCTGATGCCAGTTCCTCTGAGTGTGGAAACTGAAGCAGTCGTCACCATTATTCCAAAGGATTTTATAAGGTAAAAATCTCGACGTATATTTATTACAGAAATCCTGAATTGTTGTTTCATTCACTTCTGAAAAAGTTAATTAATATTTGTTTGTGAATGTTAGTATTAATTTTATGCTCAGCATAAGAATCTCTATATTTATGAGAAAATGAATCTAATTATTATTGTTGAATGTTCAAAAAGCCCATGTTTTTTCCTCAAACGTACCTGCTTCATTAAGTGTCTATTTTCTGATATCTTCACTCCATGAATTTATATCAGAAATATAAAATTACTGTGGATAGCAAAAAAATTAAAAGCAGATACTCTACCAGGATTTTTTGTTGTGTTTAGCTAGATACTAAGGTTTTAAATCTTATTTCTATTTTTCACATTATGATAACATAAAATCTTTCTGTCATTTTATTTTTTCTACTCCACTGGTTTGAGGTTTAGCTAATTGAACAGTTGGTGGGGTTGTAGTTCTTCGTGGGTTTTTTTCTCCTTCTTTCCATGTGAGGTTTTATTAAAAAGGACAGCAGAAATGTTTTAATCCTGCCACTTGTTTCACTAAGAAATCTATATTTTTTTTGTTTATCTGTGAAACACTCACTTCAACCTGGTACTTGAATTCAAGAGAGACTTTTTGTAATCTTCATATAATGTGGTGTAACTTAGCATTGCAACTATTCAAGGTTTTAGATTTAGCTTTTCTGTATGTAATTAGTAAAGAGCAATAATACTTGTTTGCTATGCTTGTGTAGGTATCATTTAGATACTAGAATTACAGCAAAAATTCCCTTTTTTAAATTAATTACCTTCAGGTTATTGTCTTGTCTGAGTGTGCTGATTTATCAAGTGGTTTGTCTGTTGTCAGTAGCTCGGTGGTTGGAACTGAAGGGATTCCACATGGGCCTGGAGGGACTGCTGTTCTTATTTCAGAGCTGAAACCTGTAACTACATAACTACATACTGAAGTATCTTCAGCATCTTCACAAATTTACACTTAATATTTCTATTTTATAACTTACTTCAACTTATTTGTGCAGTAGTGCAGTTTAATGAACTCTAATGCAAGTTTTAAGCTTCAGAAAACTCTTTATGCCTTTTGTAGCACAGTTAGTAGAAATTTCTTTTGGGTGTTCAGATATTGTGAGTCAGCATAAAATGTTCAGATACATACAAAGAAAACAAACTAGCATCTAAATGATGAAAGAATTTTATTTTTAAAATAACTTTCATTTGATTTGCACTTGAGAACTAAAGTTGTTATTCTGTATTCAACTATGAGTTTTGTGAATGTGAGAATCTATGAATTAACTTTATTACTGCAATCCTGTGACCACAAATACCTACTATTTCTGTTTAACACAGGCAATCACGAATTAGAGTTAAACTTCCTGAGCTTGAACTTGCAGATGGTACCAAGACTTGCCCTTTTTCTGTGCAGTTCCCAGAGGGACAAAATATTGTTCTTTCATCAGATGGCACAGCTAATGAACTGACCTGCCGTATCAGCTTCAGCTCATCTAAGCCAATGTCATTTTTAGGGGAAATGCTCTTCATCGATCAAGAAGACAATAGGTAATGTGTGCAATTCAAATTCACCTGGGGGAAGGTTCCAGACTGACCAAGTTGGATATAAGACACAGAACTCACAGGGGTTGGGTAAAGGAACACAAGAATCCTCTGAAGAAAATGCAAGATAGACATTATTTTCTTTTTTCCAATTGAATTAATATTCAGAACTAAAAAATTCAGCTTTGTGTCTAAGGTAAATCTCTAAGGTAAAATTCATCTAATTGTCCGTTTTAAGGTCTTGTTTCAAGATCTCATTTGTATCTACTGGTAACTCATCTCTTTTTCAGCTCTGCCAGGAGTAGGATGAGAGGGTGAATGCAAGAGGAAGAAAGATGGGCACTGTTGCTATTAAAGTAATTCCTGTGTTTAGTATTTTCACTAAAGCAACTATTTTGAGAGATAATTCCACTCTGCAGCCTCGAATAGGCTTTTTCTAAACATAAAACTAAATTTTATATTATTTGGATGCAGAGGTTATGGATCTTTAAGTTATTGCTGCTCTCTGGGTTAATAGTTCATATTTTTTTTGTATAGATTGTCAGCCAATAATCTATTTGTTATTAATTTCAATTAATTCTAGGATTTAATAGTTGTGTGGGGTGTGTTAAAGTTTAAAGTTTAAATTTTAACACATAAATCTGTGTTAAAGTTTGCTGTAATTAGAAGAAAAGGATATTTTAAGCTTATGACAAAACAAGTGTGAAATGTAGCTTCTGAGCAGGCACAATATTTAGTTTTAATAACTTTTTATATGATGCACTAGCAGCTTCTCAAACCTCGTTATAGAAAAATAAAAATTCCTCCTGTGTAATAAACTTCTTGTATATTTGCCATTAAAAGGAAATAAAGAATATGACCCTCAATTTAAAGGCAAACTGAATGTATTTTTTGAAAAAAGATAGCAAATAAAAGTCATCTAAGTAACCTTAACAGCCATTCCTGCTCATGAGGGTGAAAAAATTCATGCTCCAGAATTTAAAATCATCTCAGAATTGTTGCTAGGTTTTAAAATGTAGAACTAAAGTATTTGTTAAAGGACAGAACTCATAACAGCAGTTTGCTAATGTATATGGGATTTTCTGACAGGCTTGTGGGTGGGATTTAGGAGCAGATGATATAAAACCTGAGCAGAAATAACAGAATTATGTGTGTGTATCTTTGGTCAGTGTGGGAATATTATTCTTTCAGATGAAATTATTTTTATTGTAACCAGAAATAATTATTTTCTTGACTTAGAAAAGTCTGAGTATGCACCCAGTTCTGTAATCCTGACTGTTTCCTCCTTCTTCTATAAAATGATAATTCCGTGATAAATCCAAGTCTGGATAACACTGCTAGTATTATTATTGCTTAGATATTGCACTCTGTAATAATGGGTAGCTGGAATTTCTTGTTCTCTGCGTATTGTTCCTTCATTACAGCCAGCCCCCATGGGAGCCCTGTGCAACGTGCTCAAACTTCAAACCTGATTCAACTAATTATATAACCATTTGAATAATTTGTTTCAAACTGTGTATCTAATGAATTTAAACTGCTTTTTTAATTTGACTATTTTAGAAAGACAAGATTTCAGGGTCTTCTCGATCTGTAATAATAAAAAAATGAAACCTAAAACCTTTTATAACACCTATAAAAGCTAACTGGTTTTGATAAAGTTCCTGGACTGTTTAATAGGCCATGAAATCTCACAGTATCAGTTGCTGAAGATGTATTAATTTGTCAGGAGTTCTCTCTTTATATTTCCGTTTTCAAAATGATAATATGTACTTTAAAATGATTTGAACTAAACTTTTGAACTTCATCTCCTATTCTGTGTTCTGGGATATTTTTATTAAAATAAGCAAGTCAAGATTTTTGGAGGTTGGTAAAATATTGTGTTCTACAGTTACTTAGAAGAAAACCACTTAACTTCTAAGCAGAACAAGTTCTAGGCATATTTCAAAGCAGGAGTATTGAGGAGAAAAACACTCCATAGGGGTTGACCCTGGCTGGATGTCAGGTGCCCACCAAAGCCTCTGTCACTCCCCTCTGCAGCTGGAAAGGGGAGAGAAAATATAATAAAAGATTCATGAGGTGAGATAAGAACAGATGAGAGATCACTCACCAAATACCCTCATGGGCAAAACTGGCTTGAATTACAGCTATTAATTACATTTATTACTAAAAAGAAATCAAAGCAAGATAATGAGAACTTAAAAACACCTTCCCTTCACCCCTCCCTCCTTCCTAGCGCCTACCTCTTTCCCAGAAGTGGAGGGAAACAGGGGATAGGGGTTGTGGTCAATTCATCTCCCATTATTTCTGCTTCTGCTTAGGGAGGGGAGTCCTTTCTCTGTCCCACCATGGGCTCCCTTCCATGGGAGAGAGTTCTCCATGAACTTCTCCAATGTGTGTCCATCCCATGGGCAGCAGTCCTCCCCAGACTGCTGCAGCGTGGATTCCTCTCCATGGGGTGCAGTCCTTCAAGGACAGCCTGGGTCCCCCATGGATCACAAGTCTAACCAGGAAACCTGCTCCATGGTGGGCTCCCCTCTCCACAGGTCTGCATGTCCCAGCCAGGAGCCTGCTCCAGCACAGGCCTCCCATGGGTTCCCAGCCTCCTCTCAGCATCCTCGTGCTCTGTTTTGGGTCTACTCCATGGGCTGCAGGTGGATCTCTGCATCCCTGTGCCCTCCATGGGCTGCAGGTGGATCTCTGCATCTCTGTGCCCTCCTGGGCTGCAGGTGGATCTCTGCATCCCTGTGCCCTCCCTGGGCTGCAGGTGGATCTCTGCATCCTTCTGCCCTCCCTGGGCTGCAGGTGGATCTCTGCATCCCTGTGCCCTCCTGGGCTGCAGGTGGATCTCTGCATCCCTGTGCCCTCCCTGGGCTGCAGGTGGATCTCTGCATCCCTGTGCCCCCCTGGGCTGCAGGTGGATCTCTGCATCCCTGTGCCCTCCTGGGCTGCAGGTGGATCTCTGCATCCCTGTGCCGTCCTGGGCTGCCTCATCATGGTCTCACCATGGGCTGCAGGGGAATCCCAACTCTGGTACCTTGAGCACCTCCTGCTCCTCTTTCTGCACTGACCTGGGTGTCTGCAGAGCTGCTCCTCTCACTGATTCTCAGTCTCTTCTGCCTGTAATTACATCTGTGACATAACTTTTTTTTTTTTTTTTTAATTCTTAAGGGTATTATCACAGAGGTCTTGCCACCATTCCTTGCCTTGGCCAGTGGCACATCAGTCTGGCTGCTGTTGGGTTCTGATCTGATAGAGGTGGAGGAAGCTTCCAGCAGCTTCTCAAAGCCACTCTGTATCAACCCCCACTACCAAAACCTGGCCATACAAACCCAATGCACTTTACTTAGACACTGTAGTATTTTGCTTTTCTAAATTCAGTTTTGCTTTTCTAAAATGTCAGTAGGATTGATTCACATAGCCCATGCTTAGTCCTAAATAACAATGACTTTTTTACTTTAAAACAGAGTGAACGTTGGCTAGAGAATAGATAAGGTTGAATTTGGCCACTTTACAGAAAACATTTGAAAGATGACAGGCAATCATTTTTTATAATAAAGCAATATTAATGTAACTGTGAAAGAAAACTGAAGAGATAGATGGTTGTCATTTATGCAATAATTTATTGTGTGCACACATTCCATTAAATGGAACATATGAAAGTGCATTAATGTGCTTTTAATGACTGCTTTATATGAGAATTTGCAGTAAAATTCTTATGTTACTTTAAATCTTTATGCTTTCCTTTTGCTCTTTTGAATCCAAAGCAGAAAAAATGACTCTTCTTTACATAGGACTGATAGGAATTCAGAATAAAAAGTTAACATAAAATCTAAGACTGCCTTGAGCAAATATTTGATAAATAGGAGAAATATTTAGCTATGACAAATATTTCACAAAAAAAAAGTCTGCAAATATGGCATGTTTATATATTTGTTCCCATGTGTAGATGAGTTGGTATGTCATTGGTGACATAAGTGTGCTGAGGTCTTTTCCTCACATTTTCTACAGATCTCCCTTCCCTCTCCCTCTTGCACTGGGAAGCTATAGAAACTTATGAAATTTCTGAATTTATTCACATTATTCATGACTGGAACTTCAGGAAGAGAGAATGTCAGGGAATGTAGCCTCTAATAACAATATGATAGCACTGAGACACAGTCACTAACCCAATTATGGATTGGTTCCAGTTGTTTTGATAGTTCATCAGATCTCAGGGTCTCACAGGGGAAAACATTCCCTTAGCTCTTGGGAAGTGTGCCCAAACCATCCAGCTCTTTAATAGGCACTGCTGGCAAATGTCAAATCCATGGATTCTGCTGGCATGCCTGGGAGAGCAGGAGCTGTCAATTTCTTTCAATATCATTCACATTTCATGAGAAAGCAGGGAGCTAGGAAACACTGGAGTTCTGGATATTTGCATGCTGCTTTGCAGCATTCATCTGACCTAAGAATAATTTGGCATTTTACCTCAGATAGTTGGGAGTGCTTTTGAAAACAAGGATGGTCCAAACCCATTAATCACTCTGTTCTTTTCTGTGCTTGTGGCTTTCTGCCATTGTGATGGTCCCTGACAGCTGAAGCATCTCTTATTCAGGAATTAAGTGCTAACGTCACTGCTGCTACTAGGAAAAAATGTGGATGCTTTCCCAGCTATAAATCTTACATATAGCATGAAATTATGTGTCAGCCACTCTTCATTGTTGTATTATATGGGTTGCTGGGGAAGCCTGAGCTTCTGCTACAAGGGATAAGGACCCTTCAGTGTGGGGAACTGCTTATTTGTGAATTGTAGTGGCAGAGCTGGCATGGGTCATCTTTTCCTCTTTCTTCCAGTTCCATCATCTCTGTATCTCTTCTAGGATTTTTCAAGGGAGGGAGGAGGGCAGGTGTTTATTGATATTTAAATTGCAACTTCCCAGCATCTAACTTGTTCTTTATTCTTAAAGTTCTGTAAAATGTCACACTCTTAGGTAAAGTTTTCTTTTGTCACTAATCAGTTCTGCAAGAAATTTGTTTTGTTTCCTAAACTGGCAGTGTGAGTTTTAAATATTTTTTTAAGTTTACACAAATGATGTTGCTACAGAAATTTGTTAGTTAGATGCTAATGGATTTGGATCTTTTTCTCATTAGAAATTTAGTGATATTCTGCATCTCTTAATGAATACTATTGAAAAAGGGTTATTTAACTATGCCGACAGATTTAGAACATTTGGGGTACACTGATACAAAACAAAACATTTGTTTGTACTTAGGAAACACCTGAAATGCTATAGAGCAGATTTAAATGGATAAATATATTTTGATTTGGGTTCTTTTGTCTTTCCACAAACATTAAACAAACAAAGTAATCAAAAACCCCCAGAGTTTCTTTAAGAGAAGTAAAGAACTTCTGTATAAGCTTTGTTTTACAGTGTTGAAGGGTATTTTTTTGTCATCACAGTTGGAGCTTTACTTTTGGTGATCAGCAGGTTTCAGATGCTGGTAAACACAATATATTTAATGGCCATTCTCCTGTTTTGTGTTCTTTGGAAATATACAGTAGGGAATAAACACTGGAATAGCAGTGGAAATGATGGTTCATGTAGATAACAGATTTTTTACTTGCTTTAGTGAGCATTATAAAACCAAATACACTGAATAATTTAATATATTTAGTGACTTCACATTTGCTAGCAGTACAAGTACCTTTCATTCCAATAGAATAATACAGACTTTTCTAATATTTAATTAAATTCTGCTGCAAATACAAAATAAATATGTTGTAACATCATTTCATTAATGATTTTGTAGGTAGAAGTCAGTTGTACAAGATGCTTTTACATATACAGAATGCACATGTCTTTGTAATCTCTCTTTGCATTTGTATGCTAGAGTGAATGCTTTTCTATCTAGTGCCCTCTGACTCAGTTCCTCAAAGGCATATGATAAATACTTAATTTCTAGCACCTTTGCTTTTCTGCCACATGTCCTTGTGAATTGAATGGTGTTATTTGAATCTCAGATGAATTTTTTTAGTATGGACTCATTCTTGAATTTTATTTCAAATAGCAATTCTGAGGAAATGCTGTAGTAAAGTACTTATGGATGATAAGTGGACAGGTGGCCAATAAGTGAGTTGATATTTATTATCACAGAATGCCTGAGGTTGGAAAGACCTTCCAGATATCATCTCCTCCCCTCTTCAAAGAATCAACTCTATTGCCCGGTTAATTTTTTTAGTATCTTCAAGGATGAGACTCCATAACTTCTCTGGGCAGACTTTTCCAGTGTTTAGCCACGCTCCTGATTTTGGTTTTGTTTTGGTTTTTTTTTTTTCTCTTATGATGAGATAGGATTTCCTGTATTTAAAATTGTACTCTCTACATTTTGTGGTCTCACTGAGCATCGCTGAGAAGAGTCTCCTTCTTCCTTACTCCCTCCTCAGATATTTGTGCACATAGGTCCCCCTGAGCCTTCTTTTCTCACAGCTGAACACTTGTGCCTCTCCAGTCTCTCCCCACACAGCAGCTTCTTCTGTCCCTTCAGTCCTGACCTCCACCATCTCATGCTCACTGCAGCCACAGTCGTGGAATTTAAATCTTTATGATCAATATCAGCTGCAGAATCAGTTACTGACTTGCAGGATTCGTCCCCTCCTCCTCAATATGTGCATTGTGGTTGCTGTTGGCTGGGTGTGTTCATCCCTTTCTGTGTTACCACAGCATCCAACGAGGCACATCCGAGTAGCAGCAACTTTGCTCGTGGCAGCACCACGAGCTCTGTGGGGATAATTTGTACGCAGGTGTTCTGTTGTGGGGCTGTTCTTTATATTCTACATTGTGCAGTTACTTCCTTTGCTCTGAGTAGTTTCACTCATGGAATTTGTCTAAGTGGTTCAGATGTACTGCAGTTGTTCTCAAGCACCCTTTTCTGCGTTACACTACTGTGCAAATCTGAGCATGAATGAAGATTTCCCCAAATCCCAAACTGGTATTTAGGATGGAAATGGCTGAGGTGCTCACCTCAAACTGAGAAATCAGGAAAGTTGGCTGAGTGTGCTAATACAGACATCTGAGTTACTTTCACATGACTTGAGAGATGTCTTTCATTAAGCTCTGTACAGCTTTCTTCCCCTCCTGCCTCTCACTCAGTTGTCTGAAGTTCACCTGAGTGCCTGCAGAGTGTTGACAGTTGTCATTTATCACAGTAAAGTCATGAGTTGGAAGTTGCAAACCTTTCTGTGTTGTAGTTATTGATCCTGTGTGTCTTTAAATGGTTGGTAAAGGTAGAACAAACAAGCCCTGACACTTGTTTTGAGCATGTACAATTGTACATTTTGTGCACATAGGTAGGTATGGATGTACCTCTCACAGCCATCTGTCCTGCTGATGCTCTGCTGCTCTGGTTATTTGCTGAATAAAAGCAGAAAGAAATGACATTTGCTGCAAGAAATATTATTCTGCACAGTGCAAGTGGCCAGAGCCCTTGCCTTGCCCCCAGCCAAGTTCCAGTAGGATTAACATTTCCTAAAAGCACACCAAAGCATTGCAGAGCTGGATTATTTACTTAAATGACTGTTGGATATCAAATTGGAATCCCAGTGAGAATATTTACCTGTAAGAAGGTTGGCTATGGATTTTGTTGGAACCTTTCTCTATTTATTAAAGTTACCTTGAGAGCAATGTCCAAGAATGTTGTGTTTGGAGACTGAAGTATGAAGGAGGAAACAAAACTACTTTCTGGTACTTTTAGAACATTTATTTTTTCCTTGATTATGTTATTCCACAAAAAAAAAAAAAGCAGTAAAATTAAATTATGTCATATTATAAATAAATTAATCTGAGAGTTCTTGTCATGTCTTTTAATATTAATCTAAATCTGCAATAAATATAGATTTATTTTAGGTTGTTTTGAGTAAATATAAAATATATTCATTTATTCTGTGCAAAGTATACTTTCAATATGCATAATTCTCAATGTATTGAAATAAGATGGATATCAGCATGCTGTTTGAATAATTAAAACACATTTTTCTTTTTACATTTGACAGTTTTGTCAAAACAATTAATTTAAATTAATGTTAGTTAATAAGTAAATAAGGACTACAAACCCAACTATTTAATAACATAGGACTAAGCTCAGTTTAATTACCTGTCAGTTGCAATGAGCTAAGAACATAAATACAGATGTCTCCCAGCATTGCATTGATGGCAATAATTTGCTTGTTGACTACACACTGAGAGACTGAGGTGAAGTATAAAAAGAGGGTTAAAAGGTGGATTGCTGCACATCAATAAAGTTGCTGCAGGTAGAACAGACACTCTAGTAAACATCAGAACATGGACATAAATTTCTATTATATTGCAGCAACTGCAGTCAATATCTTATTGTTTTTAAATTGGATCTATTCAATTTTAAATATTTATTTTGACATTTCTGTAAAGTCTTATAGAATAAATGCTGCATCAAAATAGAAGTTCCTTTTCAAGAAAACTTCCCTGGTCAAAAGTTGTAGGACATATTATCAGGTATCTTTTGGAGACTTATTAAATGTCAGTTGTAATTTTAGTAGTTTTTATTTTTCTTTTTAGATATACAGAGTTAATATATTTCATTAAATTTCTGCTGACTCTTTCAGACTGATGATACACCCATGCTCACAGTAAAACTAAGAAGTGAAAATACTATACCAAACTTCAGCTTTTTTGAAAGGTGCAGTCCCACCCGTGTAATCTGTTCAACCACTAGAGAAGAATGAAGGAGTTCTGATACCTTCAATCTGTCTTTTGTTCTTGTGCCAAAAAATGTCTTGATTATCGTTGGTAAATAGAAAATGGTAACTTCTGTGTTTTGTTTTCAACAGGTTCTCATTTCAGGTTGCTGGAACAGCAGACAATTGTCTTCTCACCTTATACCCATACTTGGCATTGCACCGCTCTGATCAAAAAATTATCTGGAGAAGCAGTAAGCAATCAAAACTCTATCTCTGAAATTATATTATGCCCATTAGTATTATCAATGTTTTCAGGGTGATATCAGGAATGTGATTGTCAAGATAGCATTTTCCCTCATTTATTGCAGTGGCACAGTGCAATTAAACTTTTTAATAACTTCAGTTTTCTTGTTGAAAATGAGAACAAGTTATAGAAATTATGAGCTCATATTTATTGAAAAATATTGAACAACCCAAAATCTTACAGAATGTTTGTGAAATGTTTTAAATATGAATAGGGAAAACAGCCGAAACATTAGAGAATTTTTAAATTAACTTAATTTAAATTGGATTTATAGACAGTGATCATATGTTTTGAAGAAAGCAAAAGAGAAACCACATGATGTTATTTTAAAATGTGATCATTACGTGCCTTTTGGAATAGTTTTCAGGTTTTTTTAACTCCTGTCCTTGAAGGGAAAAGGGCACAGCTATCTTTTAAGGCCTAATAAAAATTCTCTGTGGTCAGAGAGCAGAAATGTTTTTATCTACATTAAGTCTCCCTGCCTTCCCCTGCCTGCCTCTGCCACTAAATCTCTGCCTGTGTCCCTGCTCCTGAACCCATCTCTGCTGCCTCAGTGATCTGTGAGCTCTGTGTGTGGCTGTGCTCATGGCAAGATAGGGATCATTGGTTAATTCGGGTTGGAAGGGATCCCTGGGGGCCATCTAGTCCTGCTTAAAGCAGGTTCAATGTGGGGTAAATGATTGGCTTTTTATAGCTGTATGTGTGATCTGATGTATTTTGATGAAATAGAGAAGTTTTTCAGGTAAGCAAGTAAGTCTTTAGATCTGAGACAGATTTAGCATCAAAGACTGAATTCTAAGACTGCATTAACTTAAAGTAAGTGTGTCACTCAGGGTATTTAAGAGAAAAGAGAATTAATACTTGGGAAATTGAGAAAGGGATTACCAAGAAGACAGGTAATGTTTTGGACTTTTTCACCCAAATGGAAGAAGATAGGTATAAGTACCACATCATTCAGGGATCATAGCACAATTAAATGAAGATAGGAAGGGGAAAAATATTATTTCTTATTAATGTATATTTTTTTGTTTCTTTTCTTTATTTTTGTGGCCAATATACCATTTTTGCAACCTTGTTTTCTAAAGATACTTTGTAGATTTCCATTGAGGATTAAGCCAAAAATGGAGTGGTGGTTTTATAATAAATGATCTCCCATTAATATTGGGATATTTCTGTCCTGCATTGATTGCTTATTGGTTTGTTCACACATCAGTTGGTGTCAGTTTTGAAGCAAGTCATTACTGCTATATCCCTTGAGTCTTTTTTATGTGGTTTTGTAGAGACTGTGTTGGTGTTGAATACTGTTTAATGTGACCAAACCATATCTATACAACACAGTGTCTTTGAAGGGTATCCAGGAAGGTTTTGCCTCTGCTCTGACACTATGCTTTTGTTTTACTTCCTACAGATGATAAAAATAATACTGCCAGCAATCAAAAGTTAAAAGATAATCATAGAGAGTTCTTGCTTCTCTTAGTGGTGTGTTTGTTTCTCTGGAAACTACACTTGGTGCCTTCTTTGTTTTGGACTGACAGCAGAGGGTCCTTTAATCCCATTTTAGGCCAACATGAGAATGTCAGAACATCTGTTATTTCAGAATTGATGGATTGATAAAGTTTATTTCTGAGTTTTGTTTGTAAAATATGTGTTGTCAAGTCTGAAAGAGCTTGATAATGTTCACAGCTGTGAACAAGAAGTCCTTAAGAGTATTTTAGTCATGACACAGAATTCTTGACCTAGGATTGTTCTGATAGAGGCTTTTCAGCAAGTAAGAAGATGCATCCTGTAAAATATACAGTTAGTGGGGAAAAAACCCCAAAAATGCAAGAATTTTTTCCCGGACTCCAGTCTAATGACCAAAGTAAGATTTTATGAGTCAAATAAGAACTGTTACTTGATTAATTGAAGCATGAATTAGAAAAATATAGAAGTAGATATTTATAATGTGTTAGAGCACAGACAGTAAAATATGTTTTCTCAACTGCAACTTTAATCTTTTTTTACAGACAGTAAAGACTTCAGTGCTGGAGAAGTTGTTTTACAGCCATGTCTTACACCACCTTCACATAGCCATTCCACAAGTTCTTTAGGTGCAGATAGTGGCTCAACTTGTGAAGATTCTCAATCAGGTATAGTACAGCACATAAAATCAATGATCTTATAAAGAACAAGGTTCTTTTCTCCACATTGTATTGCTTTTTCCTCTTAAATCCCAGTAAGATTTTTTTTTTTTATTCACAAGGGTATCAATTAATTTTATTTTTGCATCATTAATGAAACTGCAACAGTGGTATTAAAATACACCTTCAAGGGTGGAGTCATCTAAGTTAGTTGTGCTGTAAAGAAAACTATTTTTTGTTTTCTTAGGTACCTTTTTGTGCAATTATATTGTTGTTGATGTTAACAGCTAACAGATTTTAAAATATGTAAGTTATGAAAAGATCAGAATTTAGGTGCAAAAAGCCTAAGAGAGGGGAGAAAAGTCCAAAGGCTTATAGATGTAGTGGGAGTTATACTGGTATGATAACTGTTAAAGTGAACTTGCAGTGACTGACAGGCAAAGCTGTGTGTGTTGGAACTGTGTGTGAGACTGATTATTTTAAGATTCTGGCTATAGTTTTGTAGGCCATACCTGAATTTAATTTTTGCTGGTTGAATAATGCTTTTTTTCTGAAAGTGAAATTAGATTTCAATATATCATTTGTTCTGTTCCTAAGATGTGTATATGTAATTTAAATTGTTTTTTCCTAAAATAAGTTGATAGTTCTTATTGTCTGGCAGATTTTGTTCTTTGGAAACAATTGTGTGTTGAAATATTTTTGTACTTGATAAAAATGGGGAAATAAGAAATCTTTCTGGATGTTTTATTTTGTGTGTATCCTTCAGAGAGTATCACTGATGAAAGTGAGAGTGATGCATATGAAAGTGAAGAGGATGAAGAAAAAAGAGAAGAGACTGAAACTGACAGTGAAAGTGATGGGAAAGGAAATAAATGTGAATTATCATTTTTTCCTGATGAAGATAAGGAGGAGTACATCTTCTTTCAGAAGACCCTAGATGCTGTCAAGAGTTGGTTCACACTCTTTGGCTGGCCTAAGGGACAAAATCCTATTTCAATACCTTATTCATTGAGATGGTAATTCATGCCTGCTTAGAGCTATCTCCTGTCTGTCTCATAACAGACTAAGAGATCTACTCAAGGGGTTTGGATATGATCTAAGGAATATGAACACACTCTAATGCACAGTTTTCTATCAAAATTGTAGCTTCTATGTAGTGCTTATATGAAAATGTCATCCAGGTGTTAGTTTTTCCTTTCTAAAACACATTTTCAACTATGATATCATAATGCAGTGTATGTTGAATGTGCAGTTCAAACTATATGTCACCTTAACTGAAATTGATTCTCCTCTGAGGCTGAAAACAGTTCTAGCCTTTGTCCCTTCTTTGATGGCATAAGTAAGCTCTTTAACAATATGTCTTTTTCCTCCTCATAATCTAAAGATCAAGAAACAAACAAGAAATAATATTTTATAATCGAGAGCCTTGCAAGCACCCTGGAAATATATCTGTTGTGGTGGCCTCCCTTATTTGATTTTATCTAGCTTTGTTCTAAATAGTGAAGAAGCAACTCTCCTGGGAAACAATCATATAGACATTGATAAATAGGATAAAAATCCAAATTATGCTTGGCAGAAAGATTTTATTTATGAAGGAATATATATTCCATGCAGTTCAAAATCCTTACTTTATTATGAAAGTTCTTGTAAAGATGAAAAAGTGCTGTACTTTTCAACCTTCCTTGCTGCTGTTTTTAATTCATGGTTTGTTAAATTAGCATTGTGATACATGTAATTGTAGCTAATTTTGTGCTTTTAGAAGAATGATATCAAATTATATATCAATATAATACTAAAAAATTTTCTTTCCTAGTGATGTGTCTATAGTCCAGCTAACTGTTGCACAAGAAACTACTTTTAAACGAAAGGCTGACAAAGACAAGTGTTTTTTTGATATGTTCTTGCATCTGAATGGACAACCAATACGAGGCATTGCTGCGAGCCAGCCATTGCCCCGTGATCCAGTAGAAAGAATGTTCCAACTCCACTGGCAGCATTCTGAATTGCTCTCCTTCCTTAAGTAAGTACAAATATGATGAGATACCAGTGAGTGCACCTTTTCTTTCCAATTTCTAGAATTAGTATTCTTCAAACCTAGTTCTAACTGGATGGTATACAGTGCGTTTGGGGTTTCCTTTCTACTATTTGTGAGATAAGATGCATGTATTCTAACCTTTAATTTAATTTTTACCAAGGTTATCTGCAGTTTACACTAATCAAAGTGTCCTTTGGTGGGGTTATATCTAACACAGGAATTCTATAGGAGCTCTGGTTCTTTAATTGCAAAAGATGACCTTTCTTCCTAGACAGGCTCAGTGGACAGATCAAGTTTTTCATTCATGATCTTGCCGTTCCACAGATGCTCTTGGTGGAACCTGATGACTCATTTGGCTTTCACATGGAAATGGATAGTATTTGTTTTGGTGTTTTGTGTTATAATAAATCCTTCATGGAGGAGCAGTGCTCAAAAAGAAGCCAATCTGTCCAGGGTTGTATGCTATTTAAGTGTGTAGTTGTAGCCATCGGAATTGAACATGAGTTTCTATCCATGAAGATCCCATAAGCAATTAATGGACCTGGATCACTACTCCACAGGCTATTCAGATAGAGGAGATTACACAAAGATTAAACATCTTGAAAAAAATTGATTTCTCTTAAAAGAATAATGTTTCCTATTAACTTTCCTGCTTTGTGATTTCAGAAGCAAAGGAGCATATCTTTCTCATGTTATGCCAGAATTTCTGCTTGCACCTGAAGATTATGAGCTATGGACTGAAGTGAATACTGGACTGAGGGTAGGTAGGTTTGGTGATTTTTCTCTTTTTGACAAAGCCCATGTGCTTAGTTTCAGTCCTTTCCACTAGTCCAAGAACTAGTGGAAGTTCTTGGTGGACTGTGAGTGTTCTTTCTGTGGTGACTGTTTTGGACTGCATAACTCTAAGCACATGTATGAGTAAGCAGGAATTTAAACTGACTCCAACATTAAATTGGTCTCCCTGTTTTTTTTTTCAATTCCTTCTGATACTGGAAGTACCTGATATTAATGTCCAATAGATATGTTTTAAAGTTGAGATCAGATTATCATACAGATTTTACCCTTTTTAAGTATTTAGTGTGTTTCCCTTGTTTCCTGATTCCTGCTTTCAACTCCTGTCAGTTCTTTGTTCTGGTTTTTATTCCTGATACCAGCAAACTGCAGATGGTTCTAATGTTGGTCACTACTGCACTATAGTAGTTGTTATAATCCATTTATGTAATTGATTCGTTATTGTCTTCTTGTGAATTTCCTCTCCAAACTGATGAAATAAGTATTGAAAAAAATGCCCATCTTTTGTCTGAAGTGTTTTGTACCTGAAGTGAAGAGAGGAAGCATGAGAAGCTCAGGCAACTTAAGTGGCAAGCGTATTTTTGTTCTGGAGAACAGAACGTTTGAGACAATGAGCAAACGAGCTTGGACAGATGTGCTGCTGCAGATGTACAAGGTAAATTGCAGATGTATTTACTACCAGATTCTGGGGAACTGATGGCCAAAAGCTTTTTTTTGAAAAAGATCTGTGGTATATTGGAGGTTTATTTTTTTCCAAACACATCTTTAAAACTAAATATTTTTAAGTATTTTATTTCTCTCTATAAGAGAAGGAAAAAAGAGAGAGTGAGAATATTTTAATTTTCTTTACAACCTTATAAGTGTGTTAATATGTTTCAACTAGGAAATATTATATTAGAACAGTCTGCATTTTGTAGAATTAACTGTTACATAAATATTAGTGTAAGTAAGGAAAACTCTGTCATGCTTTTGTGTTACCCTGCTTAGAAGCAGGGTAATTATGTTCGCTGGACATAATTGCCTAGATGTAAAACTGTAACATTTATCACCTTATATTGAATGGAATTTTTCAACAACTAAGCATTTTTTTTATAATCCTTGAAAAATATGATCAACTTGGTCAGTAAAGACTTCTCAGATTTTGTTCAATTTTATTTTTACTGATGGTTGAGAAAAATCTTTGGTGTCATGTTTTCCAGAGTAAAACTTACGTGCTCATCAATGATCAGTGTATTTATGTGCCTAAGAGAGAAAATTATTTCTTTCTGTTCCAAGGGATGGAAAAGAGATTAAAAATATAGACAATATTTGTGCTTCCCAGTACAAGTCAGACATGAATGTATTGGAGTGTGACTTCAGTGAAGGATCCCACAGATAATTTAAGAGGCTGAAGCATCTGTTATTTAGGGAGAGACTGAAAGAGCTGAGACTGTTCAGCCAGAAGATAAGGCTCAGGTGGAGGGGTGTATCTAAGAAATGTGTTTCAGTACCTGAGGGGAGGTTGGTTGTGAAGAGGACAGTGCCAGACTCCTCAGTCATGCCTCTTGACATGGTAAGAGGCACCAGGCACAAACTGAGATGCAGGAAATGCCTTTAAACTTAAGAAACCTTTTTCCTGTTAGAGTGGTCACAGAGTAGGATGGTTGCTCTGAGGGGGTTGTGGAGTTACTCTTCTTGGAAATATCCAAAGCCCAGCGGAATGCAATCCTGGAAAAGCACTCAGAATGTTCTTGGAGCAGGAGGTTTGGGCCAGGCAATCTTCAGAGCTGCCTTCCAACCTCAACTATTCTCTGACTACGTTATTATTGATTGGGAATGCACAATAAAACATAGAGATGAAACAGCATGTGTACATGGGCTGAGACAGATAACTTAAGGACACATGGGAGCATGGGTTTGGAAAAATGCAATCATAGTTACCAGCAAGAAAGTAACTTTGCTGTTCTTTCAATTTGCTGTAGTATTCATAGGTACATGACAGACTAGCACAGAGCAAAATCCCACCAAAATTAATAGTATGCATTGTGTTTTGTTGTTTGGATTTTGATTTTCTTTCCCTGATGAGATGAATTCCTAAAACATAGCTTGAAATGCATTGATCCAATCAGGTTTTATATCAGTCAGGTTGAGGAAATCTCCAGTACCAATCCAGGATGGGAGATGAACAGATTATGAAGAGCTCTGCTGAGAAGGACTTGGAGGTGTTGGTGAATGAGAGGCTACATGAGCCACCCATGTGCACTTGCAGCCCAGGAAACTAATTCTGCCCTGAATTTTATTTTAGACCTTTTAGAATCTTTTCAGTAGAAACAATCAGTGTAATTTGGACTTTCATTACCCAGTTGCTAAATAAGCAACTGGGTAATGAAAGATACAATTTGAATGTTTCTATAGATAGTGCTGGACATCAGGGTAAGTAGTTCAGCAGTTAGAGCTTTGGGTGGAATATGCACAGTAATTCTTGGAATACAGATGACCTAATGGTTTCACAGTGTTCAGCAAAACTTGGAGAAAAGTTGAATACATAAAATACTTAGACTTAGAGAATATCTCTAGTTGGAAGGGACCCATAAGGAGCATTGAGTGCAACTCGCAGCTCCTCCCAGGACTGTCTAAGCTAAACCATATGACTAAGAGCATTCTCCAGATGCTCCCTGAACTCTGACTGAGTTGGTGCCATGACCACTTCCCTAATCCAGTGAGCAACCACCCAATGAGTGCAGAACCTTTACCCAAGATCTAAACTTGCCCTATTGCAGTTTCATTCCATTTCCTTGTGTCCATATTGCTGATCATCAGAGAGATAAGATAGGCACCTTCCTCTCCTCTGCCCTCCTTGAGGAATTTGTAGACTGTGGTGAGGTCACTCTTCAACCTTCTCCAAACTGAACAAACCAAGCAATCTCAGTAGCTTCTTGTTTGTCTTGCTCTTGAGACCTTTCACCTTCCTGTGTAGTGGTTATGTGGGTGCTAATGTGCAGTTTCCTAAGCCTTTCCTAAATTAGGAAATCTTTTGAGCTTAAAGTGTTTGTTTATTTCTTTATCTGTCAGCTCAAAATTCTTTTTTACAGTTCATGCTTTAAAACATTTTTTATCATTTTAGGTGTTTGTTCTTCCACGCGTTTCTTCCCGTATGGTTCCTGACCCATCAAGCTTGGAAAGCTTGCAGAACATGCCAGGAATAAAATCAGAACCCTTATGCAGTAATATATATTCTCCATATGAACGAACCATCCTCATCTGGTTGAATAAATATTATGAGAAAAATCGAAAAATTGTGTGGAAAGATAGTCAAAGAGGTGAGATAATTGTGTCACTATGTTCTTTCTTTTAATGCTCCTTTTGCAGACTTTTGCAAATGTTACTCACAAAGATATTTTGACAACTTGCCACTGAAAGTATTTTTTGGTATAAGTTATTGCCTACCCATATATATCTCCTTTCCTTGCGTTTCTATGTTCCAAGATCAGCATCTTTTGATTAGCACTCTTCATGATGGTTCTTCTGTGTGTTCTTAAAGTTTTTAACTAGACATAAAGGGTGATGTGAACCTCCTCACTTTCTTCTTCCATTAATGTTGACAGGAAGTGCTGACAGTAATTACTTTGTTTTCATATTCCTGTTTGTAATCAGACACAGTTGTTACTATGTGTGCTTATAGTGACATGTTTGAGAGCTAGCTTTTCAGAGTTTTTAGAATATTTTTATATGTCCTTTATTCAGTGACATTTGGGCAGGCAATAGAGACCAAGGTTCCAGATTACAAATCCTGTCCTACTTGCAACAGTGGGTTGACTCTCACTGCTTGACTAAGGCTCAATAAATTTACCTTTTCTATTAAAGAAAAATACGTAGTTCTGGTATTCAAATCTGATAAACTGTTCAACCACTAGCAATTATTACTTCTATTTTGTTTCATGACTTTTTCCTTTTGCTTTTTGACCCTAACTTAATTGCCTTTTTCAGCAGTAATTTTGGGTGTGTGGTGAACACCAAGAAAGACCAGTCTGGTGATAAGCAGGGATGACCTCCAGAATGGCTCATAAGCCACTTAGGGAAAAAAATTTCCTAGTGTCATTTTATGCCTTATGAGATTTCTGACCTCTCTCAATTATTTGGATGCCATCTTCCATAAGTCTCATTTGGGCAGAATCTCTATCTTGCATATGCTTTGACTATCCCTTTGCTTTTTTCATTTTACTGTGTAGAAGCAAATTGTAATGGCTAGTCTCAAATATGTTGGATGCTTCTGCTGGTAAGATTGATGTGTTAGTTTGCACCTCCTGCATCCAACAGAAAATGCCTTAGCGCTCTCTTCATAACACAATTCCACAAGAAAATAGCTGCTTTTGCATAATCTGGGCCTGGTCTTGTGATTAACTCAAGTTAAATAATTTGCCCTGGATGTATTTGCAATATATTATCTTTTATTATCTGTGCCTGCTTTAGTGGAGCTTTCTCACAGCTGCCAGCACTGCTCTGCTGGGCTTTTCTGAGCCCCTGTGTGTAGATGACAACTTGCAGAGAGAATGGCTCTGTCTGGCCAGGGCTGTGGCTCGCTGTAAATGCTGCATGGATAAATTCCTCATCCCCAAATGTTCTCTGGACTGCAGGCTCCAGGAATACCTGGGTGTAGAGGTGTGGCTGGCCTTGTTCTGGTCTGTGGGAGCTCAGTGGGGAGAATCTGAGTGCCAAAATATATCTTATTTAACATTAAACTTTTAATTGAGTTATAGTCTCTAAGGAGCGAATCTGAATCCTAAAGTGCAGATCTAGTGGATATTGCCAGACAAAAAAAGCTGCAGATGTCCAAGTGGAATATGTACTAAGGATGCATTGAAGGAGCCAATTATTGAAAGTGTTATTTTAGTTTCCTAAGAGTAGGTAATGAATTACAATATAAAACTGAGAGGTCTGTTTTAAATAAGTCATCATATAGTTATCAGCAATTGTAAAGTAGGGGATTTTTTACAACTATTCAATTCTAAAGCCTCCCCAAAAGTGGCACCCAAGAAGAACAAT
The DNA here is from genome assembly GCF_048771995.1 of Taeniopygia guttata. NCBI lineage: Eukaryota > Metazoa > Chordata > Aves > Passeriformes > Estrildidae > Taeniopygia > Taeniopygia guttata. The sequence continues at coordinate 106,867,118 of NC_133024.1, read as the reverse complement.
TTAATTACAATAACTTCTGCTAAATCATGCTGTCAGTACATACAACTCACTAGGTTTATATATTAATTACTGTAAATCGGACTGTAGCTTTGACTCTGGGTCACAGGTGAAGTTGAATTCTGTGGTTACTGCTGGGGGACATTTATCTGCATTTCAGTTCCCACCTACAGTTTCACTTAATTACACTTTTCTGCTTTCAGAGAGGTTCAAGATCAGAATGAAAAGGCAGAGTTTATATATACTTTCTGCATATGGGAAGTTACAGATAATGCCTTGATATATCAACTTTTTTATAGGTTTTTTGGTTCATGAGTTCTGTATTCTTTTTTTTGTAGGGCACACAGAAACAACTTGATGTATGCACATAAGCATGCCCTTTTCTTTTGCTTCTATTTCCATTTCTCTCCCCAAACTGCATAAATGAGCACTGGGAAAGATTTAATAATCCAAAATAAAGAGAAAATTCTGAAAAATTTTGAAATTCATAGTCTTACTGCTATGCCTTTGTATTATGAAAGCATCTAGTTGTGCAATCTTACACTGTTTTGTTTCAGAGATGACCTGCCTCAATATCTCTTTGAATTCTCTGTTTAACCTTCACTTTCCTCTAGCTTGTTCTGCTTTTGCTGCCTCAGAATGAATCGGTGTTTTCTCCTGTGCTGTTCTTTCTGCCAAATGAGGCAACGAATCTGAAGGTAAAGAGCACAAAGAGACTTGAGGGACTCAATGCCTTCTTTTTTACTTTGGTCTCTGCTGTTTAAGATTGAGCACTGAGCAATCCCAGGCCCTTGAGATGAATGGGAAAGTCTGGAACAAGGAAGATTTAGCCTGGGTGGAGGAGGATCCGGCTGGGGAACCACTGGATAAACACAAGCCCAGGGGACCCAGTGGGTTTCACCAAGTGCTGAGAGGCCAATGTCATTACAAGGTCACATTCAACAGCCTTGGAAAGGTCAGGGCAATCTGAAGTGGGGAAGTTTGGAAGAGATGTCATTCCCATCTGGAGAGAGAATCCAGGAAGCTTCAAAGCCAGTCACCCTCACCTTGTCTTTTGGAATGCTGGTGGAGTAAATCTTTCTAAACATTAGCAAGCATACAGAGTACAGGAGCACTTTTGTGAGAAGCTGCCATGAATTTCCAGAGGTAAAATCATGCTGGATCAACCTGATTGCCTTCCATGATGACATGGCCACCTCAGTGGACAGGGAGAGAGCGTGGATGTTTTTCATCTCAGCTTGGGCAAAGTTTTCAACAGCCTCCTGTAAGATCCTCAGAATCAAAGTGGTGAATTACAGGCCAGTTAAGAGCCCAGTGAGGTGGACTGAAATCAGGCTGAACTGCCAGCCTCAAAGGGTTATGGTCAGTGGCACAAAGCCTGGCTGGAGTCTGGTGACTAGTAATATGTCCCAGGGGTCATTAATCTGAACTTGTTTCTTAAGATCATGCACTGGAGAAGAGCTTATATACCTTGACAGATTTAATAATCTGATATACTTTTGGTCCTTTAAGTTATATGATGTTAAGATCAATCTTTAAATTGATACTCACATATTTTGACATTTTAATTTATGTTAGCTTCAAACTAAGCATTTAAGCAGGCTTTTCCAGAGGAAATTAAGTGTCATAAGGAAAAATGTCAGAGTATATTAAGTGTTCATGCCTCTCTGCTGAAAGTCTCAAATATCCTCAGTTTTGAATTTTGTTTGTTATTATTTGCTTATTTTAAGAGGATTAATTGACGCTTTTTTCCCCCCCAATTCTTATTACAGTGCAGATCAAAGGGTAATTACCACTTTCTGCTTAACATTTGTGTTCCTGAACATTACCATCCAAACACTCTGCTTTGAACACTTAGCCCTGACCAGCAAAATGTATTGACCTGCTGTTTTCAGCTCCAAATAGTCTGTTGGATGATGAATTTCCAAAAAATAAATGAAGATCTATCCAGGCCACATTTCTTAGTCTTTCCTTTGATACCTAAGCTCCTTAAAGTGAAATGTGACAGTGAGAAAAGCCTAAGCTACTGCAGTGCAGAGAGGTTTCAAATATTCATCTTGAGTCAAAATTACACTCTTCTGAAGTTGGAGATAACTATGTCATTCATCAGAACTCTCCTCTTGCAAGAATTAAGATTTTAATAGCTTAGAGAGAACATTAGCGAGGAGATTAGTGTCTCCACATCTTCTATCCTTACTGCTACTGAAAAATAAATACATTTTAAAAGCACCTTGGCATGTGTTTTGTAAGGGCAGGCTTTGTACTATGTCTTATTGACCACAAACTGGAAAGCAAGGTTGAAACTTGATGCAAATGTCATAAAACTGTGAAATGCAGCTATGCCTGTTATGCTGAGACTATAATTATGCATGAAATATAAGATTCAGTACCCACTTAAGGCATTATATGAACAATAATAATGAAAACAGAGGAATAATTAATTCCATTAATTATTTGAGCAAAATAATTTTTCAGTTTACCTTCTAGTGTTCCTTATCTTCATGCTTCTTTTCAACATTTCTCTATGAAAGACTAACTGCTAATAACATGAAAAAGTAACAGTCAGGCAAAACCCTTGAAGAACTGCTAGAGTATTGGGATATTGTAATTCAAATCCTTTAGTCCCTAAACAGTAGAAAATCTTGCAGATTGGTGAATTAAATTGTCTCCTGAGAAGCTGCATGTCTCTTCCTTATTAATTATGACTCTTACCAAAGTAAAAAAGTTAAATTATGTTTTTGGAAATAGGGAATTTTCTTCAGTGTGTTCCAGGGAGATTTTGAAAAGAATAGATAATTCTATATTTCATATAAAATTGTTAGAGAAGATGACAGCCAGTAAATATCAGCAATACTTGAAGAGTCAATCTAGTGCTGAGATTCAAGAGCTATCCCCAGAGCAGATACATCTTCACTTAACTGGGAAAATCTGCTTAAGAGGGGAGAGAAATTCTAATCCGTGGCCAACGTAGGTGTGTCTGGCAATCTTAGGCATAGTGGCACCTTGCAAGAGTCTTATTTCCAATTAGGAAAGTTTTATGCATTTTATTCACTTCACTGTTAGTGAGCTTGGGGGTTTTGTGGTTTTAATTTGTATTTTCTAATTTTGATATCAATTCAGTATGACATCTGAGTTAAAATGTTGGGGGAGGAGATATTTTAGTGTGTGATTACAGATCTTCAAAAAATTGTATGAGAGCTAAGTAGAATTGTTTTCAAACTGATTTTGTAGAACTTTTATTTAAGGTTGTTTCTGACATAGGAATTCAGTAGTATATTTTTTTTCTTTCCTAAGTTTTAATGAATTTTTCTTTGTCGTTTATCCTTTCTCCTTTCTTTCCCTAGTTGTAGGAAGGATATTTAGGGACTCCATTGATTTTGCTTCACAGTTTAGTAGTTCTCAGAGAAAATAGAGAGACTAGAGTTAAAGAATACTTCCACCCTTTGCAGGGTGGAAGGGAAGAATCTTGTTTAATTTCATGTAATTTTTTTTTCATTTAGGATCGCTGCAAAACAGTATTTTCCAAAATAATGAATCTGGGTTTTTACACACTTAATAAAAGGCTGAGTTAAAGAAGAAGAAAATAGTATTTAATGAACTGCTATCATGATTATAAAAATTCTGACTTGAAACAAAGAAAAAATAGAACATTGTTCTTGAGTGATAAATCCTGTAAAATATTTCCTGAAATATAAATTGGAAAGTTTTAAACCATTTTCCTGTGTTATATTTCTTGATCTGTACAGCAGAACATAAGAATGAAACAGAAGATGTCAATATGGAATCCAATAAATTGGCTTTTTGGTCCTGCTTGCCTTTCGTTGTTGATCTGAACACTTCATGTTTATTTCCTATTCCTGAAAAACCCACAAGATCATATCAGAATTTTATTTAACAAAAAAGAGAAAAATAACTATTTTCTGAGTTTAAAGCCCACATGCCATTGAGAAGTAAGCAGAACTTCATGTTTCATTTAACTTTTTAGATTTTTGAATAGGATAAAAATAATTTTGTACTATTTATATTGTCTGGCATTATGCAGCTTCAGGGAAATAAAAGTGTGAAGGGTAATGCTTGGAGTTTTATATTGAAAACATTCAAAGGGTTTATGTTTGAAAATCTGTCAAAAAGATCTTAAAAAAAGTAAAACCTAAACTCTTAGGCCTATTTATATTTTTGTATATGTTTGTGTATACATACATGCATACATATACATACCTATGTGTATTTGTAGATATGTATGCTTTTATAAAAAAATACATATATATATATATATATATATAAATATATGTGGGGTGTCAAAAACATTATTTTCTAAAGAGAAATAATCAGACAAATGCTTAGAAAGAAATTTTGTTTCCTTACTTGCAATACACTGTAGGATTTCTAAATAGCAATTCTGCTTTTAGCCAAACAAGGAACTTGGCAGTGTTTGTGTGATAATTGGAATAAATAAGCAATCTGATTATTTGTGTAATTAATGCCACTTCTACAATGCACGGGAAATTGAGTGTGGTGTAGCTGAGGATTTAGTAATACAATGTCAGATATTTTTTTAGGAGAAAACGTATTTCAGCCTGTGAAGTTTGAGAAAGATTCTGTTAATTAATTTTAAGTATCAAACAATAAATTTCATTGAGAGCAGTATTTAACTTTTGTTTCGCTAGATAACAAAACACAGGAATTATAGTAATCATTGTGAAGCCAGTCTAGAAGCCAGCAATGCTGTAAGGAATTGCTGTGATTTGTAGCATTTTAAATCTAAATGATATCTAAGTGAAATGCCATGATGTGAGGTCCCACCCTTAAGGCAAAAGGAGCACCCAAGATTCATAAATGTTCAAAATTGAAAGGAAGGACAAAAGTCAGGGGCTGGAAAAACTCACAAGGTTTTGGTAGTAAATCACACGCTTGACATGGAAGTTGATATGTTAGTCCCTGATCTACTTTGTAAGGATGTGACAGTGGATTTTGGATAAAGAGGTGAGATGAAAAGAAAGAGAGAAAAAAAGAAATGAATGAGGGAAAGCAAAAGGTCAGCAGCCCTGGTTCCAGCACTGGTCCAGCTGTTGGGATGTTCAGGGTGCTGTGGGGGGCCCCACAGGCTCGGTGGGGCTTCCTCACCCTGGTGGGGGAAGTTTTCAGTTGAAGGCCAAAGAAATGGAGACTGATATAATGTAATTCTGCTCTTACGTGATACACAAAACCCTCAGAAATTTGTCAATTTAAGATATTCTTTAGGATAAGAGTCAGTGAAAATAAAAGTATAAAGTGAGTGAAAGACTATAGGAAATTTTTTTTAGGAGCAGAAAGATGAATGTGCATGCCTCAGGGTAAAAGTGTTCTGCAACAGATGGGAATAAATGAGACATATCCCCAGCATCTCTGTTTTTCTGATATTGCCCCATGTGGTGCTTCTTGAACTTTTCTGCTTAGAATTCAGAATTGACAGTGGTATTGAGTTGATCTGTCAGTGATATTTCACACATTCTTAGATGAATAATTATCAGTTTTGATGAGCAAGAGTTGTATCCTGCATCCTGCCTGAAGCAGGAGCTGTAATTTTTCTTTCATCTCTAATAAAATTAGACTTATTTACCATGTTAAGATAAATGTAGCTACACATACTATATGTCCTGAAGGCAGATATGTTATTAATCTCTTAATCTTAAATTTTAAGTAATAAATAATAACATTTTCAAAAATTATTCAAAGGCATATTTCATCTCATCTTTCTTATGCTCTGGATTGAATACTTCAGTACTATCATTTCAAAACTTGTTCTGGTTCTAATGTTAGCATGTACAGGAAAGGTTATTGCTGTTTATATTATTCAGTGCCAGATTTCAGCTCCTGAAACAGGACTATAGGTATTATTATAGCTATAGATTAGTTCCACCTCCAGAGATTTTCCAATTCCAGAGTAAGAATTTGCTGTATAATAATGTGAACCATTATTACTGCACTAGATAACATTGAAAGGACATACTGTGATATATTAAAGGTTGATGTAGCTCAGTGTTCTGTCTTCAACAGAAGTTGCTTAGGGATGAGTAATGCTGCAAATGTACAGAAATGCTTTATACATATAATTTTATAATCTGACACTTTCTGTTTTGAAATTCAGGACTCCTTCAGATGGAGGCATGCCTGTAATGTCATACTAGATTTCCATTCTGAGAATTTAATTGTATTTTCAACTTGTGTAGACTTGTAGTGTCACAGTATTCTGAAGCAGAAAGTAAATTTAAAATCAGTATTCTGTGTAAAATACTTTGTTTTAAGTTTGCTGCTTAATACTGTGTCTTGGTTCTTCATTTGCTGACAAATTTATGTATTCCACTAAACTATTTAACAACATCTAGTTCCTACTCTTGGAGTCATGCCTACTTATACAGACTACTACTCTTAGTAACATAGTCTAATTTATTAATTTTTTATAAAGCCCTATAATCACAAAAGTCCATCCGTTTCAAGATTTTTGTGAGAATGTATTTGGTTTATTTGAAAATTCTCATATAATAGTAGCCTACCTCTGTGTATCTCCTGTTTTTCAGTAACTCAGAATTTGAAAATTTTGCTTGTGGCTATGTAACAGAAGATTTACCATTGGTATTTCTTGTGCCTCTTTAGATATAAGGATTTTTAAAGTGATGGGAAGAATTTAAATTTTTTATTATTTGTGAAAACAGCAGAACAAGCTTCACAAGAAATACAGTACTTTAGTTAAAGACGTATTGTAGATCTTACTTTGTTATATAAAATAGTTTTGAAACTTAGTAGATTCAACAAAAATTGGATCCTTTAAGTATTTTAATCCTTGGTATAAGACCAGTCTTTATACAGTGCAGTGTCACAGCAGTGACACAGATTATTCTTATCCAGATAATTCCAATACATCATATTTCTGCTTATACAGATGATGGATCAGTTAAAAAAAGTGAAACTTAAAAAGAGCACACAGTAAATCCCAGAAATGGAGAATGAGACCAGAAGTAATCTGCTTTATTCTCATGTACAAAGACTAATCTGAATATGCCTAGTATATTTAGTAAGAAACTAAACAGGTATTTGCTGTTATAAAAATATCTGAAAAAGGAGATTCTACAATCCACTTAAGGCAATATCTGCCAGAATTTCCCTCTCATTTCCATTTAAAAGAGCTTCCTATTGTCTAACATAGCAAGCTAGCAAGCAAGTAGCAAGCAGCAGGAATCTGTCTCAATTCAGAAGTGAAAGTTTGAACCATTTTCTTTCCCTCTGCCCCCAGTCACACAGAGTTTACTGCTACCTGTTACCATTTATCTTTGAAACTATTTTTGGCCAGGTTTTTATCATTACATTGGATGAAAATCTTTGTCTTAAAGCTTCACTTATTTTTTTTTTTTTGCAAGAAATGCCAGTACAAATGAAATTCAATATATTTACATGCTTAGAGGTATCCTGAGTAATAATTCTGATTTCTATTGTGGTTTTTTTTTTTTTTTTTTTTTTTTTTTTTTTTTTTTTTACTAAAATTGACTAATTCTATTTAAAAACTCTAGCATGGGAAATTTTGGGTTAAGTCCATCCTTTCTCTTTTAAAATATGATGTGTAATGAATCTTTGCTTTTCTATTAACTTTATACAGTTGCACATTGTTACCTTCTCCTCCAGTTTCTCTTTCTCTCCACCTTCTTGGCAAAACATTTCCATTCTTTCAGTCTTTCACTGTTCTCAGCTCTGGTTTTTTTTTGTTGTTTTTTAGTTGTTCCCTTCTCTTGCAGTTTGGTGCCATTGCTGATTTCTTTACCAGGGGGAACTTTACTAGAAATGAATACAAGTGAAAAGATCGGTCTGTGCCTAAGATGCAACTCTCCTGTTAATGCATACTAACACAGTGTTTGCTTTTCCTGCCACACTATTGGATTTACTGTTTTCTCCATATTCTTTTCTGCAGAAGTTCTCTCTGTCTGATTTTCCATCTAGCATTTGTGTAATGAATTATTCTTAATTAATTGTAGTATGCTGCAAGCATCATTGGATTTCATCCCATTTGTTTCAGATCATTACTCCAGTTGTTCAAAAGCTTAAATTATAATCCTTTCCTCAAGAATACTTGCAAACAATTTTTCTTTCCAGAGTCAGTTCTTTAATCTGTTTTATATTGTCTCCAGAGAGGAGCAAGATAATTTTATGCAATTTTCAAAAAATTGCATATGAAAATATTGGCAAGTACACAATCTAGGATTTTTGTTGTGGACAGCTGATAGCAGTTAGAGTTACTGTTTTTCAGTGAAGTTTGTGCTTCACTTTATAGGACCTTTTTCCTAGAATACATTTACATTGCCTTTCTATGACAAAGAATGTATTCAAAATTTTACTGAAGTTAAAATGTGTAGTATTTTTCCTTGGTGTATTGTATCATTTACATATCAAAGAAATAAAACTAAATTGACCTAGAGGAGTTTATGGGGATTGTTGCTTGGAATTCTGACAATAAATAAGTGGTTTGTCATTTTTGTGTAGAACTGTTGTGATATTGCCTTGATTATCTCAGTATGGAAAATACTTTTCAAATCCCACAAAAAAAGTGTTGAGGCTTCAAATATAATAGTAATAATTTAATTTTGGTGGATGTGGGTTTTTTTGTTGTTTGGTTTGGGGTTTTTTAATGAAAAAATAGAATATGGGCAAAAAAACCCATTGCAAAACCTTGTAGACTTTCTATTGATTCATCAGGGTAATAACATCAAGTTTTAAAAAAACCAATGAATCTGGACCTAACTTTGAAAGAAATTTTTTAAAAAGTGGTCAATAAATAGAATGCCATGACAAAACTCTGCTGCTTCTATGCAGAAATGCTTCATGAATGAAGAAAGCAGCGTGTCTTCAAGAGTTGGCTTAACCTGTCACAACAAAGATGGAGACAATGCTGTAATGCTTGATTGCTACGTGCATGCAACATGATACCAGTACCTGTTAAAAAAATACCCAACAAACCTATTAACAGTAAATGCTTTCAGAGTTAAGTTGTTCCCAAATCACTGAATTGACTGCATGCTACTTTCTTAAGTGCTGAGTGCAATCAGCAAGTGAAACAGAACTACTCTCATTTCAGATCCCTTGCAGAGACCTTTTGCAGTATGCTTTTAGGTTTCTATAACCATAACGAGTGTTTGAGTGCACTCATAAGTGGCTGCACATCCACTTCAAGCTAACTCTGCTAAGTTATTTTTATTTACCAAGTATTTTCACCTCTTATTGTGGGTGAGACAGAGTACAAAACACCCTGTGGTGGGTCAGGATCCTGGGTGTGTTGTAGAACCAGCTGTTGCCCTGTTTGATAATTTCACACATCCAGTTGCTTCCCACAGCACTCTGTTCTCATCCCCTCAGTGCCAGGGAGGCCAGTGGAGCATCAGGGAAAAGTCAATTCCTGCTGTGCTGCTGCTCAGAGACCAATCCTGTGTCTGTCCAAAGTCCGTGGACATTCAGTGGCATTTGTCTCTATGCACCTCTCTGACCTTCAGAATCTTCTCCCACTTCCAAAATCTTTCCTCCAATTATGAATTTTTGTCACCTTCTTTCCAGTCCCCGTTGTCTCATCAAGACCATGGATTCGTTTTGGAAATGTTTCCTTTTTGGATCTTCTTATTTTCATAACTCCAATTCCCCAGTTTTCCCAATCTCATTAGTCTATATGCAGAGCACAGTTCATTATCTGCCTAACTGGGGCTTCTGTCTCACTCCTCTTCATTAATGGGAGATTTAGAATGTGCCATTTCAGTCTTGCTGTTATCAAAATTTGCAGCCAGCTCTTTTGGGATGCAGCTAGCAAGTAGCAGGAATCTGTCTCAATTCAGAAGTGAAAGTTTGAACAATTTTCTCTCCCTCTGCCCTCAGTCACACAGAGTTTGTTACCTGTTACCATTTATCTTTGAAACTATTTTTGGCCAGGTTTTTATCATTACATCGGATGAAAATCTTTGTCTTAAAGCTCCACTTGATTTTTTTGGTTTTTTTTGCAAGAAATGCCAGTACAAATTAAATTCAATATATTTACATGCTTAGAGATATGCTGAGTAATAATTCTGATTTCTATTGTTTTTTTTTACGAAAATTGACTAATTCTATTTAAAAACTTAATTACTGTAGAGTGGTTAGCTGGCAGATGTTCTGCTAGATTTGATGTAATTAGGAAAAATACATTTTGTTTTCTGACTAATTTATTCACAAGCCTTTGAGTTAAGTAGGTTGATTGACAGTAGAAGGATTAACTGAAAACCAAAAATGCTTATAGAAGTATTTAATTAGCTAAGTTGTGAAAATATTCTACTTTTCCTTTATGCACCCATTTACTCAACTATAAAGCTATAGTTCAATAAATGGTGTTTTAAAAAATAGTCCTACCATGTTTCATTTCCACTGGCACATTTATGGGGCTGCATGGCAAAACTGGATTGGGTGATCCAGATTAAACAGTATATTAATTTTTCACTCTTTCTTTTTAAGCCAACTTTGTTCCCCAGCTACTTTGCTGGCACACAGACAATTCTACCAGCATGAAAGCAAGGATTAGTGAGAACACAACAAAGTAAAAAAGTGCTGTGTGTGGTGTCCCTGGCCATGGCAGGGGTGGGATGATCTTTAATGTCCCTTCCAACCCACACCATTCTCTGATACAGGCACAACTGCTACTGCTTACATGTGCTCATGTAATATTCCCACCAGAAGACTAAAAACAGCAAATGGTATATTTAAAATAAAATATCAAGTGGGGTAAAAAGCAAAGTTACTTTTTTTTCATCAAAGAATATGGTTTAATAAGTTTCTGTAACCATGCTCAGCAAATCAATCTAGATTACTAACCAGAAGAATAATTGAATATTGGACTTACTCAAGCAGAAATAGTTAATATTAAAAAGTTTAAAAAAAAAAATTGAAAATGGTGATTTATTAAAAATGCTGATATAAGGTGCTGAGAGTGAATCTGAACTCTGTTAATAAAAAAAGAAGACAGTTTATTGATTTTTATAAGTCCCAACTGTGATCAATAAAATTATGAATTTATGTTAGAAAGACTGTCTTTTTAGGAAGAAAGTATGCTTTCAAAAATGTATCTTGCTATTTTTAAAGTGTTTTTTTGCAGCGACTATATTAAGTATTTTTTAAATAACTGCAAGCAGCTTACCAAGAAGATGGGATGAAACAAATGTCTCTTACTGTAAATATTTGTAAAATGTATGTCTGAATTGAGTTAAAATTAATACTGTTACACTTTGGATATTGAGGCCCATATGACTCTAATCTCTTTCTGTCATAAGTAACAGGAAGATGTTATATATCCAGTCAGTTATTTATCCTCCATCTTTGATACCTTCCAATATGGAGTTTTCAAGACTTGAAAGTTGAGTTTTCTGCTTCAAAAAGTTCTTTCAGATAAGCAGTAACGAAAAAGTAGTTTTGACACAGTGAGATTAATGCAAGTTTTAATTTCGTTTTCAAAACTTAATGAAATATTAATGCAAATACTCTTTAAACACTGTTTGTTCTTTTTAAAAATATATTTAATGAACATATATTTAATGACTATTTAGAATAGTGTTACCAAAATTGGTTCAGAGCATGAATAGGAAAAAGTAAGGTATTTTGGGCTAAACCTAAACATTACCACACTGAAGCAGTGGCAAGCTAAAATCATTACTGATGTCACAGAGTTAAGCTCAGATGGATTTACAGACCTTTGTTTTTAAATTTATGCAGCATCTGCTCCTGTTTTTTTTTCTCACTAAAGCTCTGTGAGTATGCTGAAGCATCTGCAAGTTGATGTGAAGTGAGAGACATTTTAAGTTTTTTGATGATACCTCAACTGTAGTCTATAAATTTCTGCTCTTTTTCTGAATAATGACAGATAGATTTTGCTGAGGATCTGGTACAGGAGTTTATTTTGGGTTGAACTAACTTAAGTGTAATAGTGAAATGAAACCTATATAATTTGTCCCATCTGTGAAAGCTTGATCCCAGTCTATCTGAAAACCTTGCCATTGGCTGAAATCCAAAGTGTTTCCTAAATCTGGGAGCTTGGACCTGAGACAGTAAAGTTGTGTAAGTCCTGTGCTAAATATTTTAAGATATGGATACTTCAAATATAAAATTATAAATAAACTACATGTAATGCCTTAATAATCAGTTTTATTTTAATAAAAACATTAGAAATATAAAAAAAATTATCTAACCTTCTTAGACATTGGGGTTTACAACAGTTGTAGAAGTGGTGATTTGTGTTGTAACAATTGAGCTGTTAGCTCTCATTTATATTGCATATATGCCAAATAATTCAATATGACCTTAAAGAAAATCAATAACCTTTCCTTTTTGTATCTTAAGCATTTCAACTTTAAAGGATTTCTGCATATTTTTATGAGTTTCAGCAGCTCTACTATTGTTAGGCCTATAGTAATAAAAAGTTTACATATTTAGGCTCTTAATCTGTGAGGTTAAATTTAGATTATTTGTTTTCCATTCTGCTGTGATGAATACTCTTACATGCTGCAGCAGAGTGAATAACAGCTACAATATTCTAGGTGAGATTTTTCAAGTTTTCAGCAACAGGACAGTGAAATTCTCCATGTGAATGGATGCTTCCTTCTTATTGTATTTCCTCTAATCAGTGACTTCAAATAGTTACCATATCTATCCAGAACAAAATGGGCATCCTGGGGAGAAGAAAGGCTCATGAATCTTGCTTTGTCTTTTAATCAGGTGGAATACCACCCATGAGATGGATAGTGAATTTTGACCACGACCTTCTGGATAGTCTGGTGTTGGCAGCAGTGGTGGCAGCTTATTGTCCATATTTGGTAAGAATGTTTTTTAATATTGTGGAAGTTTTATGTGAAGTTATTAATGTCAGTGTGTTTGTTCAGGCTTTGTTTTGCTTTGCAATGCTGAGGAGGGCAGTGAGGGCAGGCACTGGGGTGTGGCTGTGGTGGGAGCTGCAGCTGGGAGCTGGGAGAGACCTGGCACTGCCCCTTTCTTTGCCTAAGGAAGGTCTGGGGACCTGGGGCACAGAGGGACACGACAGGAGCGAGGATCCAGCAGGAACACCCCAGACTTGGACACACTCAGGCTGAGGTGTGGAAAAGCCCAGGGTTTCCTTGGCATGAGGTCCCTCCTCAGAGGACCAGCTCGAGGTGTTCTTCTGGTTTTGCATTCAGATTAAATTATTTTAAGGATCCAGATGGCTGAGACTATGCTGAGGGAAGCCTGGGGTTGGGACAGTGAGGAAACCCTGTCTGAGGGTGTCAGAGTGGGGTGTGTGGGGAGTAAAGCAGGGCACCCATCACTCGCTCCAGCCTCACACTGCAGGGGCCCTTCAGTCCCAGCTCAGGTCACTGCCAGTGGCTCCTGGGGGCTTGGATAGGGAAGTTTCCCCTACAGCAACTCTTGGCCTATGGGGTCTTTAAAAAGGGAAAAAAAACCAAACCCCAATATTTAGCAAATCATGAGGGATTATTTCAGTATTAGTTTTTTGGGTTTTTTTTTACTGGGTTTATTCTTAACAGGGAATTTCAATTTGAAATTTAGATCTTATTGATTGCTGAATGAGCAAAAATACAAAACCAGTAATTTTGCCTAGTGGAAGGTTGAGTTTGATTTCTCTGTCTTGTTTAGATTCCCACTCACTTCATAAAGATGTATACTAATCCAAGAACTCATGAACAGTTTATTCACAACTCCTTGGTACTTGTGAAGGCTCTGCATGCTGTCAATCTGGATATGGGCATAAACGTAGGTGATTTTATACTAGTAGCTCTTGTATATATTCATATTTTTATTCTGATTTTTTTATAGTCGTGTTGGACATCCAATTAAGGTGAGATTGTAGTGAAACAGTTTTGTTTTAGGATGTGTTACTATACGATGGAAACCAAAATACTGCTTCATATTAATAGACTTAATTAAAAGTAATTTCCATAATTACTTTTGTAGAATCACTCATGCACGACTAGCTGAACATAAATTAATTCAGTTCAAATTTTTGCATCCTAAATCACACAGTGAAAACTCAAATGGAATTAATTATTACTATTGGAAGGCAATTTGGAAAAATATGTTTAAGAACAAGCATCATTCACTTAACCATAAAAATAAATGGTGAAAAAAATTATACAAATGTCTAGTGACAGTTAGATGCATCTAAACATGAAGGCCCTTGAGAATTTTGTCCCAGGTTTGGTGCCTGCAGAAGTCAGCAGCTTTGGATGCTGGTGGGAATAGCACTCACTCAAAACCATCAGCTTCTGATGTTTTTTTTTTTGAGGAGGAATGCAATGTTGATAATTGTTGATAATTTCTTCCATCAAGGATCTGCTTGGGATCTCTTTTATATGTTTAGTAAATGTGCTTTACATCTCCAGGGTTTTATTGACCTATGGCTCCAAATTTTCTATATATGGTGATCTTACATAGGTTTATTGTTCCTTTGTTCTTTTTGTTGTTCTCAAACCCATTTTTTTCCTGCTCCTAGTCTGCATTTCTTTCACTGTCCATTTGTGAGTTATTTATATCTCTGGGAGCATATTGGGCTGGCTGGAAGAGCAGAAGATACAGTAGCATAGACATGGTATTTGAAAGCATAGGAGGAAACTTTCCAAAGGAATTAATGGCATTAGGAATCAGAGGTAGAGCTTATTTGTGTGAACAAAGTAGTATAAAAAGGTATTCAATTACAATTTTTTCCCCTTTCCATTTGGTTGAGTTATGATTACAAGGAAAAATTAACCCTGCTATTTCCATTTGTATCAGCTGTTGTCTTGCTGTTGTTTCCTGATGCAGATCACTCTGTTAGAAATGACTTTGTTATGACAAAGAAAATCTACTGCTTCCCATACTTGTAACTGACAGGAAGCAAAAAAGTAATCTGGGTATAACCCTCAAAACGAAAGTATTTCTGTCTCAGCTTTTATTAAGAAAAACAGGTAGTTCAGCACATGAAGGCAGAGGCTTGATGCCAATATGAAAAGGGTGTTGAACACTTTAGATGTGGAAGCAGAATTCTAGGATATTCTCACTAATGTACCTGTTTTAAGACTAAATTGTCAACAATAAATGGGATAATCCACTTCTGTACAGACTAACAATTCAAACAAAGGTACACAGTACCAGAAAAAGAAACCAATTTTGGGTCTCCAAGGTCTGTATTTTAGTTCAAATTTACATAGATTCATTGAAATTCATATATATTTTTTCTAAGGCTATTGTAGAAACAGCTGAACTATCTTGTTCTGCAGTTATAAAAATGGCAAAATGCATTAATCTTTTTGCTGAAATCTCTTAATTTGGGAATTTTCTGATAATCTTGTCTGAAATTTAGCAGGATTAAATGTTCCAATAATATTAGCAAAGTTCTTGACTCAGGCAGTCACTGCTTTTGAACTCTCAGGACATTTGCATTAATTAACAGCACAAGCTGAGACGTGTTAAGTCTTACAGCTGGCATATTCAAACTAAAAATCTAAGAATCTGTAATAATAAAGAAGTTCAACTGTCAGCTAATCTTCAGCTTCAGGTTTAAATGACACTTTTAATGGAGTTCAAGGCTTTGGAATCCTTTTAGGGATTAAGGTGTAGATTTAAGATGGAGTACTTCGGGCAGAAAATGGTTTCCACTTTCTGATCATGACTTACAATTCAACCCTAGAGTATTAGTGGTGGCTTTCTATCTGTTTTTAATTTGTGTTTGATATTTTTAAGTTTTAAAATGCTTTGATTTGAAGAAGATTCAGCTGAAAGGCTAAAATAAAAGATTACAAGATAGGATGGTAGATAGCAGCAACATGGAGGAAATGCATTTGACAAAGAGATTAGGATGAAAAGTGCAGAGATTGGGAGTAGCCAGTAAAGGAAATGTTTTCAGACTTAATTATTTATTATTATTAATTTTTAATTATTGCTATTGTTTGCTAATACATATTTTTTAAAAGCAAATAATATTTACTGTGAATTTTTCTGATGAATCTTGTTAAGAAATGTGGTTTTTTTAAAATTTAGTTCTTAGAGTTGTTGATAAATGGCACAAATGGAGTTTTATGAGGAGTTTTCATCACAGGATAGAGTTGTATTTTCTCAGGGAATTTCTCAGGGAATAAATCCTAATCTAAGTGAAAATGGGTAGAAAGAAGGAAGTGGGAGAAGAAAGTCTTCAACAGATAATCTGCTCTGGCATCTTTTCTATCTTAAATGAAAATACAGAAAAAGTGAAAAGTAGGGGTGTAAAACCGCAACTGTATTGGAATAGTGGTTAACATTCAATAGCCATTGCTGAAATAAATAAATGGAAAAACCAAAATACTTTTCAGACTTAAGGTTTAAAGCTTTTGGCACAGAAGAAGCTTTCTTACTTTGCATAGTTAATGCATCCTAAATTTTGAATTTTCAACCAGTGGTGATGGAATTAAATAGAAGTATGAGATGAAATGTTATGATTACATCGTTGCATGAAGAGTCTATGAAATTAATCTTCGGAATTACAAGGAAAAATGTTATCTAGGAAGCCATGGAGAGTTGCAGGGGAACTTCAGATCAGTGCCCAGTTATGTACTCACTCTCTTGGAAGGTTAGAGGAGGAGCTGTGTGAGAACTGCTGGGAGTAGGATGAGCTGCTTGGCTGGGCACAGGGCAAGAGAAAACTTACCTTAAAAATGTTAAACTTTAACTTGAAAATAAAAATTAACTCAGATGGTTAAAATGATAAATATGTCTATACATTTCTCTTACAACACTAAAGACAGTCCAGAAGAGTAAATGGTTTTTTGCTCCCTTTTTCATACTCTGTGGCAAATAATTTTACCACTCTCCTCAGTGACTTACCCGAATTGCTGAGGACTAAAGTTTGACAAGTTTGCAGCTGCCACTAAAACTCATTTCTGTAAATCAAATATTTAACCTGTAGGAATAATTTCTACCTTTTATAAATCCATTTACAAAAGTATAAAAGTATCTGCAATAGAAACAACTGTATTGTTGTTATTTGGAAGCTGAAATTATCGTTGTAAACTCCTACTGTATGTAGGAGTATTTGGGATGGTATTTTACATAAACTAAAAGATTTTAACTTTTTTTAAGGTAGTAAAGATGTATGTTTTTGCAGACAGTGAGTTTTCCATGCTTTTTCTGTTATGTTGCATTTAATAAAATTAGCATTTGTTTCTGCTGAACCTTTGGGGAAAAAGGTTGAGCTTAATTTTGACCCTGGGTTTATCACCCAGGGTATCACCCAGAGCATGTCAGTGATTTTCATTAGTTAGGGTTTTCTTTCGTGCAGTCCCAGGATTCATATTCATATAATAATGCAGCTATTCCAGGTTAGAATAAAATATCTGTGTAATAAGATTTTTTTTCTTCTTCTTATCTTTAGACTATACAAGCAAAATTTTAACTGAATGTCTGGTTATTTTTGTTTTGTTTTCAATATTAGGCCACTGATATCTGTGATCCAAATCCTGTCATGATGCTTATTTTGTGTGTCCACCTGTATGACACTCTCCCTCACTACTTACCCAAGAGCACAATAGAATTTGCAGGTGCTCTCCATGCAACTATTGTGAAGCAGGTATTGATATCATTGAATTGAGATTCATAGTAATGCAAGGTTAGAACACTGTTTGTATATATGTGTTTGTATTATATATAAGCTACAACAAAGAATTAATAGGTTTCTTGTCATTTGGCTAGTAAATACATGAGATGAAAGTGTGTATTTTCTGTTTTTTATTCTCTTCAGTATTGGGATTTCACTTCTGTTTTTTCCTTATGCTTGAAAGCACATGAAAAAAATCTACAAATTTGACAAATCTGAGATGAAAGAGAGGAATGAGAGATTCACAGGCATAGGAATTCAGTGTACACTGTACTCTCAAAAATGAAGTTTAGATAGTCCATGGGAAATCTGCACCCCTTTGAAAGGAAAATTATCTACCCTTCTATCTATTTGAAGTACTTTCTTATTTTGTGATATCCTCAGTTTGTAATTTGGAATTTACCTTCAGAACATACCTTATATAGTCTAAAAAATGAGTAATAAAAGGCTGATCTTGTTGGTTTTTGTTGTGGTAGCTGCGCCTGAAGAACCCGAGCAATTACAATTTGGCCTACAACGCTATTCTTGTGGGAAGAGATGCTGAGGAGTTCTCTTTACCTAAAGGAAACACTGTTACGCTTCCTCCTATGTAAGTAATTAAATGTTTGTGTTATTATTTGTAGCATTACAGAAATAGAAACTTACTAATTTAAGAGTGGTGAAACACTAGAAATGTTTGTTCAACTACAAGCAGGGCAAAATTAATTGGCGTAAGGGTCAGGTTTGTCTCCTTAACCTGGAACAAATCTAGACTAATATTTCAGTGAGACTCTTGCAGTTGAGCTCAATAGAGCTTTAAGGGCAATATATAAACCTTCAGATCATTACGGGAGTCATCTATCTCCAATGTATATATTTTTCTCCTATTTATCAAAACTTGATTCCCATTTTATACATCAATGCATTGTAGAAGCATAAGCAGGTAGATTTCTTTTCTTCTGAAGTCTCAGATTTTGGCTCTTATTCTTAATTTAAGCATGACTGGGAATTAAAGAGACCATGACATAGGTTTGAGCAGTATCACACTGCATCTTTTTGTCCCATCCTCCCTCCCCACCAAGATGGATGTGATGTAGTTACTTGTTCATCTTACATGTCTGAGAGACATCTAGGGATTTGAGATTTAATTTTGGGAAAGCATTAGTTATAATTTCTGGTAGCAGAAATACTCATGGTATATCACCATCTCATTGTTTTTGTTCACTAAGTACATTTTGGTCTTTCTGTGCTGTGCAGCTTTTTGAATAAATACAGGAATTTCATTAATCCCTGTTTAACTAGTGAGGACAAAAGGATGTAGTGGTAACTCTGGCTGTCAGCAGTTTTGAAGTTTATCTGCAAGATATCCATTTACAGATAAAATGGATTAGAGATTGTAAAAAGAAAAAAAAAAAGGTCAACACTTGTATGAAAATAAACTGTGAAGAAGAAAATAATTCAAATACAAATGGTCAAATTCAAGAAGATCACATAATTAAAGTGCTCTTTGAGGACCATCAATATGTCAGTATTAAATTACATGCCTATTATAAATATATGCAAAGGGAACCACAAATAATGCTATGTTTTCAGCAAGCTGTGAGGCTGATTTGATTCCATTTTCTTTGCAATTACTTCAAATATGAGTTATCATATAAATGTAATCCTTGAAAATACCATGTGTCTCTATGAAAGGTCAATACCATGGCTGTTTTTCACTTCACCTTTAAAATGAAACACTCAGAACAAACTACAAAGCAAAATCAATACAGAAGAAAATGTGCAAAACCTTGTTGTTGAGCTGCTTGGCATTATATACACAAACAAATATATGAAAAATTGCATGGAAATAAACACCTGTGGAAATGCCAGTCATGCACAGTAACCTCTGCAGAGTTTATCATAATGTCATGATCATTAAATGAAAACTAGGTTCTTTAAAATTAATAACTTTCTTAATCTGGTGCAAGTGTTTAAAAAACTCCTAGAATTGATGAGACATATGGGAGTCTTGCAGGTTTTTCATGTTAGATCATCATGTTGTAGGTGTGTTTGGAAATTATAGTAATGTGAATAACATTCTCAGTGTAGCTGAGTGTCTTATGTTGCATATGGCATCATCAATTCTCCATCTGAGATTCCCACTCTCCAGGGCACTGCACTGTGCCTTGCAGACTTGCAGTTCACAACAGGAATATCATAAACCCCCAAGGTTATAGAATAATTCCATGAGATGAATTTGCCCTCACTTTACATTGACCACAACATGGATTAATAGAGATAAAAACTAAGCAACTTTGTGGTTTTGCCACAGAAGGCAAAAATTCAAATCCAAATTCTCAGCTGCTGCATGAATCAGAGGGCAAAGATCAGGAAGAAAGTGCTGGACACTGCTGTTGCCTGTCCTTCTTATTTGTGAGCAGAGCAGACTTAAAACTTGATCCTTAAAGTGGCTTTGGGATTTTATGTCTCAGGCAGTTTATCCCTCTGGGTGCCTGCATCACAGCATGTTTTTTCAGAACATTTTGAATGGTGTGGTGACCTAGCAGCCTTGGTCTCTGGGGGACTTGGCCACTCTTCAGTGGCATAAATGAAATTTTATTGGGGCTCTGCAGTAGGAACTTGAAAACTGTAAGAGCCAGATTTACAGAATTTCCAGGATTTCATCATCATTATTCAGAATTGACAACTGAAGACTTACTGCCTTCTTAAAACTAATCTCAAAATCAGAGAGACATTTGGAAAGCTTCAAAGTGAGAGCTTCAGGCACTGAAGTTTTCTTATTCTTGCTTCATTGAAGGGCTGATGCAGATAAAATCTAAGTGTGTACCTAGTCTAAACTCTCGTTCTGTATGGTCTTCTCCAGTTTTCCCATTAGAGAGAAGCTGTTGCTTGTACAAGAGAGTTTTGGTTTTTTTCCCTCTTAATTACTCAGCTTTCCTAATTATTCTGAAGGGTTTTGAAACTAATTTCTTTCAAACTCTTTATTAAGACTACCTAGATCTGCCCCACAAAGTGCATAACAGGCTGTCTGACTGCTTAACTCAGAAAAACCTGTTCAGATAGAGGAGCATAAATTGGATCAGTTGTTAACTTAGGGCGATACTCTAATGAAAGAGAACTTCCTGTGCTAGTGTGTATGTGTGTGAAGAAAAATTAAGCTATGTGCTGATGTAAAAAGCAATAAGGATTTAATATTGTTCTTTTTCTAGATAGTTCTTTTACTAGAAGGTTTTAAGATACTCTTAGGCCGAAGATTATACTACAACAAAATATTTCAGAGGAAACAAATTGCTTCCTTTTCTAGAACCCTTCCCTTAGAAAGATTCTGAAATGTGCTCCTGAAATTACATTTCTGAGTAATTTCTGAGCCCTGGTTTTGTGCTTCTTTTTTTTTTCCTAGGAGACAAGGCTTTTTAAATGTGGAATTCACAATTCGTTTCCTTCACCCTGCTGAAGCAGTATTGCTACTGATCTCAAATAGAGTTGGAGTAGATGGTGCCACACTGACATTCTCTCTGAAATCTGAAGTTAAGAATATTGATCCTCTTGTAAGTTTATGTGTGTATGATTAATATTGTCACAAAAAATATAACAATAACAATTCTGTACATTATGTCAAACAAAAGGGGACTGAGATATAAATGAAAATGGGAGTTGCAACAGCATTTGCCTTTGACCTATGAATTTTCAGATTTCCAATATTAGACTATGTACACGCAGCAAAAACCCTAGAGGAATATGTGAGATTCCTAAGGACATAGATCACATTTGAATCCTGAATAAATTGTAACAATTTGCACTGATTTCTCTGAAAATAAATCTGGAGTCCTTTCAGCATATGAATGTTATTGGAAATTCTGTTTTGGGGGTGTTCATGTGCTTCAGTCTAGTGATTTCTGATGTCACATGTAGAGGGACCACAAATGCAGAAGCATGTAGATGCTTCTGCATTTGTTTCTGCTTTTTAACCAAAGACTCTGTAGTTGTCAGGTATATCCCAGTCAGGGCAGGTAGTCCTGTTTTCGTAATCCACAATCACTGAGCACATCTGGATAGACTTCTGAACTTAGATGGTGCTTATGTGATCCTCTCATTTTTTAGCTGCCCTGACTGTGCTAGGGCAAGAGAAGGTTGGGACAAGGGAAAAAACAATGATAACTTGATTCGTGGCCTTGTGGTTTTTGTTCTATTTTAGGGTATGATAAAGTGCAGATCCCCATGTTATGAGCTGAAGAAATTTAACCTGAATGTTACCAATCCCTTCAAAACTGATGGCATATTCAGGTAGACAGTGATATAAAGACAATTCTTTAATGATCATGCTGTTTTATCCACTCTTTTCCAAAATTTTCTTCTTCTTAAAAATGTAAAACCTGGAGGTTAAATGATAGGGATTTACATTCCCAAAATTGTTACAAGCACTATGAAGTGGAAGCTATCATAATGAATAAAGAAGATAAATAAGCTGTAATTTAAATCCATCTCAGTGTAATCAGTAAAGCTGGAGCTTTAATCAGAGTTCATAAACCTTGCTTATATTTTTGTGTTTGGCTGAGGTCCAGCAGAATTACAAAGAGAAACAAGCCATGTTAATTAATAGTTGATTATTTTCCCCCAATCTGCTTTATTCTGCTGTTTAAGTTTTTAAGCATACAAAAGGAAAAAAAAAAAGCTTTTGCCTTGGGGCTTGCATCATTATCAGTTAGTCTAATTTTTAATTTGTATTCATCATAGCTTCAACAACTGCAGAGTTAATAATGTTGCTTTCTTTAATACAAAGGAAATGGATTGTTGTACCCCTTTAAAATCTGTTTATGTGATCAGACTCCATATTTTGTCTTTAGTCTGTAGTACTAAGCATTGGTTCATCTTATTAATTTATTTGGAAGAAGCATCTTTCACAACATTTTTAACTTATTTTTTATGCAACATAAATATACATGTTGCAGAAGCTGCAAACTAAATTTCTCTTTCTCCCACAGAATAGGATTGATGTATACAAATAGTAATAATAACAGCAACAATAACAATCCTGTAACAGGACTATTTCCACTGCTCCAAGCCTTGTGTGTAGGAATCATATGGCTTTAATTAGCTCCTGTCTTTTATTTTGAAGTTCTTGAGGTGGTCAGTGAGGCTGCATTAGTCTTACAATTTGGATAAATCCCTTGGAAATTATCAATAAAGTGATGAAGTAATTTAGTTTTATGTAATTTAGTTTTATATAATTCAAAAGCTACTTGACAATTACGTTAAGTCATTATCAATATTGGCATTGCCAGTAATCTAAAGTTAAAATTCTTTGTATCAGGCTTCTAGTGTTTTGAACAATCTAGTGTTTCATCAGGGGGTATATTGTTTACTTGCAAGTAACACTAGAAAATGCTAGTTTGATACCAAGGGAGAAGATCTTTTACAGAAAAGTTTAGGTTAAACCACAACAAGTACTTTTAAAGTATCTTTAATTGAAAATAATAAGCTTCTTTATTGATCCTACATTTAAAAATTAGAATAAATTGAGTTTCCTCATCATTCTGCAAGTTAAAAATGCAGTCATTATGTGTACTTGTCATACTCCAGGGTAATCTTGCTGGAATCCACACATTTGCTCCACCCAGAGAAAGTGTATCAAGCCAGGCAAGTAAAGCAAGAACAAATGTTTAGGTAAGTTCCAGATAGCAATTGCTAACTATGGCACACATTTCTATTAATACTACCTGTTTGTGCATGCTGTGTGCTACCTGTTGTAAAGAATTACAGTTTAGGACATGGAAATACACAGAAGATGCTCAGCCAGTCCCTGGGCAGTGAGGGGCACCCTGGGCAGCTCTGGGGTGTCCTGCTGAGCCTGATGTTCTGTGGTGTCCCTTTGGCCACTGCAGCTCAGCCACCCTGGCCATGCTGCCTCACAGGTTCTTGTGACTCTGCTCCCTGGCAGAGCATGGGAAGCTGGAAATTCCTTGGCTTTGAGTAAGCACTGCTCAGCAGCAATACAATATCAGTGTTATCAACATTATTCTCATCCTATTCTAAAACAGAGCACTGTGCCAGCTACTAAGAAAAAAGAATGACTTCTACCCAGCTGAAACCAGGACAGTACTGCAAAAAATTTATAAACAGATTAAAAGAATATTTTTCAGTAATTCAATAATCCTTCATTTAATAATTTAAAATATTTTCCATAGTTGGGAGATATAATTTGTAAAGCTCATTCAAACATTCAAAATCCTGAAACACTTATTCAAGGATTATTGAGAAATATCATAACTACTACCTCGTCAATACTGTAGGTTGAATTGGAATTATAAGGATGTTCCACAGTCATGTCATGAAATGCAGACTGTTTTTCAAATTCCTTTTTAAAAATTAAAAAATTCTAAAAGCAGAAAAATAATGAACATTTTATTATTAAGAAAAAATAGACACATATTTTAAGTGGAAATAGTTTTCTACAGTGTAATTTATACTACAATTTCTACTAAATTAAAAAAGTGTGTAATAATTGCTGATATGGAAGGATGTTTTAATCATCTTGCATATTTTAGCTTAATTTCTCCCCAGACAATCAGTCTAAATAGTGTAATTTTTGTCACACATCCAGATCTGATTCTTACAGAAATTAATTTCAGGGCACCTTAGGTCTTTAGAAATTTCCAGTACTGATTTGCTCTATGTTTACTTGTTTCTGTCATCTATGACAACTGAAACCACTTTAAATGCCTCCTTTCACAAGATCTTTTTCTTGAATGGAAGAAACTTCTGAAATTTGTGTTAAAAAAGCAGTGTGTGTACATTTTATGACTGATCAGTAAGATGTTTTTACCCTCAATAATTTTTATTCTTTTGGTAAATCCAGAAAAAGCCATGTACAAATTAAGGCAAATTCTCTAAGTGCTCTGTCAGCATAAAACAGCTGTGAAGTCAGGGCTTGCCCTGTGGGTGAGGGTGTCTGTGAGATTGATGTCAGGACCGAGGCATGCACATGACAACTTCATCATCCCAGCATGACCAGCTGGGATCAGAGCTCCTTCTGCACCCTCATCCTGTGCCTCCAGATATGTCAGATCCCCTTTAAACCTCCCTGTAGGAAGCTTTGACTGGCAGGTGACCCTTTTACTTCCCAGCTTTTCTCTCTGGCAGTGTCACAGGCACCCAAAATGGTGCCATTCAGGCTGGAGAGGAGACCAACCCTTCTGTCATTGTGATGTGGGTCCATCACAGCGTGACTGGAACAATCCCAGTCTGGAGCTGGAGCCTGAGGAACTGCTGTGCCCTTGCTGGGACACAGCACTGTCTAAGCCCAAAACTCTCACAGCAGCCCATCCTTCAGTGGTTGCAGGCAAGACTTCTTTATTCTTGCAGAACTGGATGGTGTTTAGTGAGAAGCACAGTGCTTTTTTTATTTTTTTTAATCCACTTGACGTAGTTTTTCTTTTAAGTATACTGGGACAAGACTTTTCAAGTTATCCACTTCTCTGTGCTTTTCCAAGCCCTTGACACTTGAATTATTATCTTTGGTCTACATCTGTGTGCCAGCATGGTCTACTCACTGTGGGAGAAGGAAAATCTGGTGGAGAGAAGCACACCACATGGCCCAGAAATTTTGTGTAATGGAAAACTACCCATAGGTTTCAAGCATGTTGGTATTTTTAAATTATGTCCATTAGAAAAATAGTCAAATTACTGTAAAAGTTCAAGGTTACATTTAATAGCTAACTTTTCCTTCATAAATTTTCTACTGTAAAACTAGGAAGTGGTAAAGATAGACCAATGTTTCACTAATGGTCCTAATCTAAGACCATGACTAAGCAGATTATCATATGCAGTAGGGTCCATAAGGCTGGATCTGGATCTGTGCAAAAGCATGCATCGATTTGCAAAACAAGTTGTGAATTTTGATAAATATTTTTACATTAAAAAAGTATTCCAAACCAAAAAAAGGGAAAATTAATGAATTAATTTAAAATCAAGCTCTGCATTGTGTATAACTTCTTACTGTTAAATTAACTACTCTTTTTTTTTTTAAACTGGAGATAATGTCAGGAATTCCAAACAATTTCAATTTTCTGCATTCTATTCTTACACTTTTTATTCTAAGCTGTTTCATGTGCCAAAGAAAGAATTATGTTATGCAGAATACCTTTATTTATTTATTGGAAGAATAAAGAAAAAATTGGCATGTAAAAATGGTGTCTCTTTGAAATTTGAGATACAGCATTAATACCTGCTGTTTCATAAAATACAGTTTACAAATATGATATCAGGAGTCTTTACAATTCTGGGTAATATTTGATATCAAAGAAATCCAGCTACTCTAAGCCTTAGTACCTATTTTGGGCAGCTCCTGTTTTAGTTTCTATCCTACCCTTTGTGCTGAAATCATAAACTATTCCGCAGAGTGTGAAAACTGGTGAGTATCTTAGATGTGAATTTTGTGTTCAAATGTTTCAGTATTTTCAATGGATTTCTAAGCAGTTTGTTGAATCTCTTCTGTTTAATAAGATCTTTTCTTGCTAAACATCCTAAAGTTGATTGATTAAGATGCTGCTCTGTGAATTTAGGATTTTCTTATGGTGTCTGGCACTTTTTTTTACCCCCTTGGTAATATATAGAATCTGGAGCTATAAGCTAGTAAATTCTCCTCCAAATACATATAGGAAAGTAATTATTTATTTTTTTTCTGAGCATTTTTTTGGGTGGGAAACAGAGTTATTGGCTTGTTTGGAGCCTGGCATGAAGAGTAAAGTCACACCATGACAAAAAGATAGCTCATATGCCATGATGATGTATGAACACTCTCTGTGTTGACTGCAGAGATGATTTGCCTTTTGGTCTGTTTTGTTGGACCACCTGATAACATGGAAACCCAGTGGCTTTGTGATGTGCTGTTGGAACCAGTATCTGACTGTAGAAGATACTGGACTCTTACTTGTGCAAAAGTATGGAAGTAGGTTGGAATTAGATGATCTTCAAGGTTTCTTCCTATCCAGGCTGTGATTTTAATCTGAACTGTTTAGAATAACCCCAGCAAGAATGAATTGGAAGTATTCACACCTCAGCCAAGCAACTGAAAGGTGCCTTCATTAACCCATCCTCACCTGTAACATAATCTTGAACTTTTTGAGTAAAATTGTCTTACTCTGTCAGCAAAAACCCCCAAGCCAAATGAGGGGCAGATGGAGAAGTTGCTTGGTCTCTCTTTCCTGTGAGCTGCTTTCATTTCCCCTCAGTCCCCAGCTCCCTCTGCTCTGGCCTTAAATATTGAAAGACCACAGTCAGGTCTTCCTGGAGCCTTATCTCCTCCAGGGTATCTCTGTAGAAGTGCTCCAGCACTCTGACCCCTTCTGTGGCTCTCCTCTAGCAGCTTCTGTCTTTCTTGTGCTGGGGATGCTGAGCTGGAGGCAGCTCTGCAGGTGGGGTGCCACCAGGGCAGAGCAGAGGGGCAGAGTCCCCTCCCTGCCCTGCTGCCCACGGGGCTCTGGGTGCAGCCAGGACATGTTTGGCTCTCTGGGCTGAGAGTGGGCATTGCCAGCTCATCTGTAATCTTTCATTTACCAGTATGCCCAAATCTTCCTCCATAGGGCTGCTTTTGAGCCATTCATTCCACATTCTCTGTTGATCCCAGGGATTTGCCCGACCCAGGTGCAGTGAACAGTTTGTGTAGATTTATTTTATAGCAGCTTTAAGCTCTTCTCCCTAATCCTTTTCCTTATTTCTCTGTGTATTGAAAGAGGATGTATTGAACCAGACTTTGAACATAACCAAGCTTCTTATACCTTCTGAACTTTATTCCTTTCAGTTTTATTATTGAGCAAGATGCTATTTCTTTTTGTTATGGAAGAATGAGACACAATGTTCATGTCTTCCACAACACCGGTTTGTTTTCTTTTCCCATCACTTACCTGCAAGTGCTTTGTTCACTGAAGTAATAAAAAAATTGATACTGAGAGCAGTTAATACCATGTTAAATCAGTCTAATGATTGTTCATTGTTCAGATCTGAAAATAGGACTTACTCAATGTATGATTCTCACCAGTGAAAAAATGTAATGTGTTTTATTGTATTATTCTTATTATTTTTTCATATAGCTCTTCAGCTATTTGTTACTTTTACAGTGATTCTTCTGCTATAGTCTCGGTTTTTGCAAGCAGGATTTGGCATTCTCATCCAAAGATAAAGCATTGAGAGAAATGATGTTTTATATGAAATTAGTATTTTTTACAATGTGAGATACTTATTTGTAAAGTATAGTATAAATGGTATGTTGCATATACTCAGAGATCATTTTCCTTTCTGAAAAATGGTCTTTAAGTATAAGTATTAAAACAAATCTCCAGGGCAACATATTCTAAGAGTTTTGCACGTCCATTTATTTAAGGTTGTGATTTTTTCTTAGCCCAGCAAGACTAACTATTTATTTTAAGAGAGACCCAACATCAAACATTGTATGTAGTAATTGTTTGTTGTATGCTGGTTCACCAAATTGTACTGCCAGGGGGAATAACTTTTATGTGTGGATAATTTAAAATCAGAGTTTTGAGCTGAAACTCACAGTATTTTTTGATACATTACAGTATTGTTTTCAGCATCTTTGAGCTCTGTGCATGACGTAAATTAAGCAAAAATCTTCTTCCATAACTATAACTGCACAATCATCTTAACATCTGTCAACAGTGGTGGGAATTACTTGTGAAGAAGAATAGAAAACTACATAAAGTCACACTAAGAAAATGTGATGGTGAGGAGCACAGTTTGCTTTGGGAGGATGAAAGTTCAAAGGAGATTTTGTTTGAAGCTGTTTTTTTCTAGTATATCTGTTCTTTTCAAATACACTTGAAAGGCAATATTGTAATGAGCAGAGTTCAGGTGATTAGGTTAAGATTCATCCCTTTCTCCTTTCTTAGACAAGGCCTTGATTATGTTAGCTTTCTTTTGAATGACTAACATCAATGTTAATTAATATAGGTCATTCCTGTAGCCACCTCAAGTGGATAGGGTGATTTTTAACATTATTGGTTGGAAAATGGTTCCAAAATGTAGTGGTCTATTTTGATGGGTTTTTTTTGTGTTCAAAACATTTGCTTTTCTGGTATTTATTCATAAAACGGGGAACTAATTTGTAATAAAAATGTCCAGCTTTAGAATATTGTTTTAGAATATTGTTTTAGAATATTGTTTTAGAATATTGTTTTAATTTTTTTTCCTTTTAGTTCTGAAAATAGCATAATAAGTTCAAAAAATGGTGGACTGCCTGAAGATTCAAAGAAGGAGACTTGCTGTAAGTACCTATGCAATCTACAGAAGCAAGATTTTGACATCTAAGTATGTTCAATAAATATTATTTATGGATATTCTTAGTAACTATTATTTATAGTTTTAATAAAATCTTGGCCTCAAATTGTGCATCACAGTCAAAAATTCTGCCTGGAGAAGAGAAGGCTCCAGGGTGATCTTATTGTGGCTTTCCAGTACCTGGAGAGGGACTTTTTACAAGTATATGTAGGGATACAACAAGAAGTGATGTCTTTAAACTGAAGAAAGGCAGGTTTAGATTAGATATGAAGAAGAAATTCTTACTGTGAGGGTGGTGAGGCACTGGAACAGATTACTCAGAGAAGCTATGTGTGTCCCATCCCTCTTCTATTTGGCCAGAGTTTGGCATAATTTTCTTATGTGATTTCACTTGTTTTTGTTGTTTTCACTTTCACATACATTCTTGGGTACATAGTTGCTGCACTGAGAGTGAGATTCTTTGTTCAAATCGCAGTAAATTATACTTCTGATGTGAGTAGACTTTTTCTTAGAGGCTGTACCTCCTTAAGGAATTTTTAAAGTGAGAACTGTCTATTTTCCCCAGTTTTGTTTCAGTGTACAGAGTAAGAACGCAGGTAATTAGCAAAATGCATTTAAATAATACAGCATGCAATATTGCAGCACATCTACACAACTGTAACTGTAAATAGTGATTACTGGTTACAGGTGTGCCTTAAATACTGATTGCTACAGGAGGCTGTATACAGTATCTTTTTTTTTTAAACTCATGCAACTACTTTATTTTACAGCCTGTGCTGTTGTATCTAAACATCCACTTAAATTTATTTTAACAGCTGATCAGTTTGGCCTCCTGCATGAGTTCTTCAGTCCAATGGAAAAAATGTTCTTGAGAGGGAAATGTTCTGCAACCTTAGATATTCACTTCCTTCCCTTTTATCAGGAAAAGCGTTACTGCACTGTCATGCTGGTTAATGAAAAGGTAAGAATAAAGTGAATGTTCTGTGTTTATCATGTCAGGTAAGAATCAGGACTTTTTCCAGTTGTGCATGAGTAGGGTAAATGAGAGCAGTGCTTTGAAAAGGGACTTGGGGGTCCTGATCAAGGGCAACTGTTTACTGTCCTTTTACACATAATTTAGAATTATATGAAGTGCTACAGGCAACTTTTCACTTTAACACCACTAAGTAATAAAAAGTAATACTGCAGGGAATATTATTTTGGTGGCTTTTCTAGGCATCTGAGCTTCAGAAAAAAAAAGAAATTTAAATAATTTGTCTTGACGTGGATGCAAGAATAATGCATAGGCAGGGAATGGATAAAGACTTTACTGTTCAGTACTTCTCCATATATTCATTACTATATTTAGGGTATGCTGTCAAAGTAGAATAATAATTTTCTTTGCTGTCTCTTTTTAATTTTTTTTCTCAATCAGAGTTCCATTCAGTACAGACTGTACATGAATACTGACTCCACAACCTTTTAGTTTCTCTTGACTCATGTAGCCTGGGTTTTGCCCTATATACTTAATTGAAATTCAATCAGATCACCAAGATCTGATTTTGATCGTATTTCAGAACTTCCAACCTTGCAATCCAGCTTTTTGATGTTCTGGTAATACTTTATCTCAGTGGTCACAATCTTATTAGTGTCTTTAGTCCACCTTTTCACCTCTTTAACCTGTCTGCCGTGTTTTGTCTCTGGCTGTCAACGTTTTTCAAAACCCTGTTGTTTTCTATAATCTTCTTTTATGTGTGGCTGATCTCAAGGCTTGGATTCTGCTTCTTACTTTCCTAACAATGCCTCTGTGTTTCAGCTTCCCCTCTGTGCAATTACATACCTCTGCCTTTCTCTCTGCCACTAGAGAATTTGATGATTTGTAACAATGCATCTAAAACTAAATGACTTTTTCTCCTGCACAGTCTCAGCTTCCATATTCTTACCTGCTATAGAACATGGAACTTCTGATGTTTGGTGTTTGTGTGTTTGATGGGATTTTTTATTGCTTAAACATGACTTTGGCTATGCCACATGGCCAGCTTGATTTTTTTGTCTTGTTCATAAAGGAAAATAAGACTGATACAATGATGCCCAAGTCTGTCTTTCTGACTATGTCCAGGTACTGGCTATTTTTAAAGAAAACAAACCATACGACTGGGCATCTTAAAGAGTGTACAATTCTCTTTTCTTGAAAATTAGCTGAGATAGAAGAGGAATTTCTGTGGAATACCCATATGAAATAGTGAGCTCACACCTTATTGACAGCCAGTAATCACCCACAAAGAGTCCCCATGTCAAAGGTTAACAATCTTTGTGGATGGTTCAGTGGAAAATCAATCCAGTGCTCAGCATCATTCAAAGAGAGAAATTATT
Organism: Taeniopygia guttata; assembly: GCF_048771995.1. Classification (NCBI taxonomy): domain Eukaryota; kingdom Metazoa; phylum Chordata; class Aves; order Passeriformes; family Estrildidae; genus Taeniopygia; species Taeniopygia guttata. Next base: position 106,835,872 of record NC_133024.1, on the reverse strand, counting down.
AGGGAAGAAATACACATCAACAGCAGTACATTCATAAAGGAATTTTAGGTCCATCAGTTTAATTCAATGAACTATCTAGATGCAGTCTCTAGACAAGGAAGAACTTGGCGTACTGCTGTCTGGGAGTAAATTTCAGAAGAATCTCCTTTTACCTGTTACTATTTTATACCCTGTAAATCTCTGCTATTGGCAATTTACCTGTTTGTTGTATTTTTATTAGAAGCAGAAGTCACACCTTGGCTGAGAAGAGTAGGCTCCTGCTACCCAAGGAATAGAGCCTGAAGGAGTGAAGGGAAATTTAGACATGTTAAGGAAAGAGTGTTAATCTAAGAGATGTGGTCAGAGCTGTAGGATGGTCATAGCTCAGGTGGAAAGGGAAAAGTACATTTCTGACAGCCCCAGTGTTGCCTCCAGTGGTGATGTAGAAATAAATTTACACACCTAGCTACTAGTCACTGTTCTTAACAAAGGTTTAGGTGACCTTTTCACAGCAAGAAGCATTAATACCTCAGAGAAGCTGCTGTTAATCCTGTATGGCAACTTTTTTTGGATCACTTGGTCCTTCCAGCTTAGCTGAGTAGGTGTGATGCATTTAAAGGCTCTTCAAAGTGCAAAGTTTTTGATATGCAGAACCCCAGGTTAGAAAAATTAGCTCCATCTACTTAATTGCATAATTTGTGAGGAATTGTATTAAATCTCCTAGGGAAAGATGAAACTGCAAGATAGCTAACATGATTTTAGGGCTCTATAGTAATGGCACAGGAAGAATTTGGCTTTCTTAAATATTTTGTATATGACTGCAATATTTCAATCATACCATTAACTGACAAAGAAGTGCAGCCACCATGTTGTATGATGACCAAATGACTTTATACAATGAGGAGTCTTGTATAATTCAAATATCAACATGTGCTATATATAAAATCTAACAAATAATTTAATTTAGCATTTCTGTGATTTTTTTTCCTGCCCACCTTTCCTACCCTTTTTTTCTCTTCCCTACAAATAGACCAAACTAGTAATCAGAGTAGATCTGTTCCTTCCTTACAATCAGTAATGGAAGTATTGAGATTTAAATCACTGCACTTGAATCTAATTGGGAATCCTATCCATCACTGCAGCAGCTATATATTTAAAATAACAGCAAGAGGATACACTGATTCAAGGCTTCTGGCCTCAAGGATGTTCCTTATTTTGAAATAATCTTTACATTAACTTTCATAAGGTTTGAAATGACAGAACAAGCCATTTAGCACATTTCTCAAGAATTTCTTTCAGTTCTTTTTTGTTTTTTAAGAAAAATTGAAACGGACATTTTTTCTGACTTCTGGCATAGATTTTTTTCATAGAAGATATTAAATATTGCTAAACATAACTGTATTGCTTTGTAAAAAATATATCTTTGTTTCCAGGAGGTAATTTAAATGTGAACAACGTGGAATTTTTAATGATAATAATTTATTAAATCATAGTTTAAGAATGTCAGTCCAGACTTTTACAGCTAAGTGTCTAGTATAAAAGTAAATTGTTTATTGAAAGAACACATTGCTGTCTGTTACTCTTACTTACTGGCTTGCACAGGTAACTATAAACTCCTAGTAGCCTTACATTCTTTTGAAACATCAGATAGCAATGGGATTGGACAGAAAGTTCATCAGCCCTTTTATTAACTATTTTCATTAAAAGTAAACCCTGCACAATGCTGATGCTGTCCTGTTTGCAGCCGATGGAAAATGGAAATATAAATCATTAAAACCATGGACATACAAGCTAAACTCTTCAAGTTCAGTAAAATACCCATTCTGTTCCAAAAGCTCAGTGGAAAGAAAACAGGATTTGTGTTCTGTGGAGATCAGAACCCCAGAATTCTTCAAAGCAAAGAGGAAATTGGGGAATTTTGTTCCTTCCTATAAGCATATTGATTTCAGCAAGGACAGGAAAAGCAGCTGATAGCAGAATGGCATCCCAGCAACCAGCACCTTCATAAAATCAGCTGTATGTGCTGTGAGCTTGTTAAGGGCCCTTATGGAGCCAAATCACTGTGTCAAACAGGAATAATTCCTGTTTAAATTGGTTCCCAGGAGTGGCTGTTTGTGTGTGAGAATCCAATTTTGCTGGAGGTTTCTTTAATCCTTCTCAAGGAAGATTTGTGTGAGCTCTTGAATCAAGGAAGGGGAGAAAATGCCATCAAAGTTGAATAGCTTTCCTTCTGCTGGGTCAGAAATATAATTGCAGTGTTTTCAGCCTTAACATAAATATCTGATGAAACTACAAATGAAGGCAAAGGAAAAACCAGGGTTTTCCTATACAATTGAGCAGTATTAACAGGAAAACATTGTGTCAGTTTGCAGATGCACTAAATTATAGAAATAAATTATTTCCTTCATATCTGGGATGAAGAGTAATAAACAGAATACAGGGTGGAGTATTACAGAATATGGTTTATGAAAATAAAGAGAGATAGAATGTGCAAATTATACCAGTTGTTTCAGAGGCATTTAATTCTTTATCTTGCAATCAGTAGAAGCTAAAATTGTCTGAAAAAATTGTGGTAAACACAAAGAAATTATCAAAGCCATATATGCATTATATATGTTAAATTTCCTGCCTAGTTCAGATAGGTTTATGGTACCTAACATAGATATCTTTTTCATTTGGGCCATTCTGATTGTTGGTCTTTCATTTGGAGTACTTTCAGTGAGTTTTCTTCAAAAATACTTTTCTGTCTTTCATATGTACCTTATTTTTTTATTCCCTCTATAATTAAATTGTTATTTCTCTGCTAATTAAGTTAACCTTTCCTGTATTAAAAATTACTGTCTTGCTTTGTTGTAGGTCATCTTTATATTTACTTTCAATCTTCTGTAGATTTTCCATTTTTAATGAAATAATCAAAATTTACTAACTTTATTTTTTTTAAAGAGAATTTGTACATGATGCTAACCTTCTTTGACTTACCTTTTTTTTTTTGCTTTCTAGAGAAATGTTTCTGGCTCAAAACTATTGTAAACCTTTTTAAAAAAAATTCCAAGTGGTGAAAAGCAATGCAGTTTGCTCATGAACATGTTTAAATATATGTAACTGTTGTAGGTAGTTAGAATTCAAATTTTTGCTGTATTTATTGGTCACAGTACCCTTATTCAGTTAAATTACATGAGGAGTTTGAAAGGATTCTGCTTTTTGAAATTTCTTGACTTTTTAGATTTAATATTATTAATTAAAGTTACTTTATTATCATAACATGGCTTGAAATAATAATTTTCTTATATTTAGGCATAGTTTTTAAAAACAGTTCTACATATCTAAATTATTGCTTAGGTCAGATCTGAGATGTCACAAGGATATCTGCTGTTAGTTGTAATACTTTGCCTTCTGTTCTGCATGAGTTTCTCTCTGAAGTGTCTGGATGTGTGTCCTTGTTTTTCAGATTGGAGACTTTGTGTACCTGCTTGAGGGAATGGGTGATTTACCTCTGTCTTCAGAATTGCCTGCCTTGGATAGTCCAAATGTTTTGCAGGCTACCTCAGAAGGTACAGTGAATAGAAGGGAAAAGAGTAAAATAGAGCAAAATTTATTTTTTTGTAAATATTATTTTATTTATATGGATTTTTCTTAAAATTATTAAATACATGTGGTAAAAAATAAGTTGTTTAGAGTGAAGTGTAAAAAATACATTAGAATGAATATATGCAATATTTCTTCTAATGTTTTCCAGTCCATTCTCTTTAGAGCATCAGCTAGTTGCTGGTGATCTTTGTCTTGTATTGTTTTTAACATAGTCTACATAAATACTTTTTCATAATTTTTCTTATTTTCTTCTAAATATAGGTTTCTAGCCATATGAACCAGGACAAGTCCTAGTTATCTAGAAATTTTCTAGCTTTAAAACACAAATTTTGTGTGCAGTGATATGATATTCCAATGATATTCCTTTTGTCTTCAAACAGCCAGGGATAAACTGCTGTCCATCCTGTTTTAGAATCAGTGTAGCTGCTACTTGAAATAATTTCCGAGAGTTTCTTTTAGAGGAGATAAAACATCACCTAGGGGGTAAAAGTATGGCTGTGTTGTGTAGGTAGCAGAAAGACTTTGGTAAACTTTTAATATTGTCATAATGGTAGTAACACTAAAGTCTGAGTTTTTTTTATTAGCTATTTGTTAGCTCTGTAAGCTAAATTTTGGGTTGCATTTCAGTCTGCTAATTTTTACTTCCCTATCATGTTGAAAAATAAAATATTATAGGTAATAAATGGCATGTACTAGGTTAATAGCATGGAATTAAACCTTGAAAGAATTTTGTATTCTTATTTTCTTTGGAGATTAGAAATTTTAAATACTCTCTGCAGTTCCACCAGCCGATAAATAAATATGGTGTTTGGTTTTGTTTTGCCTTTTCATTTCTTTGGGCTTTTTAACAGATGCAAGCCCAGTACAGCCAGTTTTATATTTGAAATGTGCACTTGGTCAGACTTTGGAGGAAAATCTGAGGATTCCATTGATCAATGAGGCAAGAGAGAGGGCCCTGGCTCTGGCTGCACAGCAGCAGATGTCCTCTGTTGAGTATGAAAGGAGGTTGATGACTGGGACTTTGCAGAGCAGCAGCGTTCGAGTTGCAGCTGCATTGCTGGGGCTGTCCAGAGTTGAGGTGAGAAACACAATTATCTGGTTCTGTAATTAAATTTAGTTGTCCTTGATTTATAGGGCTGAATTGTTTCTATGTTTCAGGTAATAGTGTGAAGTTACTTTTTTTTTCACACATCTGTATTCTGACAGTTACTAATCCCAATTCCCCCTCAGGCACTGCAATATTTTACATGTTCATTCCGAAGCTACTTGGTCACCCCGTGTTATTATGATGTCCTTCCTTTAAGAAAACTCCACTGCAGTTAAAAAAAGTACTAACAATTTACTTTACTTCTGAAAAATATCTCTTGATTAAAAAACCTGTCATATTCTATGTAATAGGTATCTGTATTAGTAACCTTCATTATGCATATTTTTGTAAGAAATTGATTTTTTTCCCCAACCCAATAAACCTTGAGAATAAATGAAGGAGCTAGACAGATGTTCCCTTGTCTTGCAATCAATGCAAAATAGTTTTTAAAAGCCTTCAGGTTTTTGTAATAAGATATAGCCCTCTTCTTATGCATCATTCCAACCTATACATATTTTCCTAAGATTTCAACATCTAGAAACAAAAAGTTCTCACAAGATAGTCCAATAAACAATCAGTTATTACTTTTTCCACTTTATCCTTTACTGGTTTACAAGATGCCAGGAAATACTTGAAATGTTCATAGACTATGTAATAATAACTAACTGCGTTTTTTCCTAACTTGCATTTAAAAATGAAATAACATGAACAAGGATCTTAATAAAAAAAGTATTTCAGTGAGTTTTTAAATAATAAGACATTTCTTCAAGATAATTATAATGCAAATGAGTTCAGTACTCCAGGAAAGGTCATCTTATAGTTATACTGTCAATTAAAATTTAACAAAACTTTGTAGTCATGTTCAGTTTTTGTTTCAGTGTTGGAAAGTAATCTAGTTATAAAAATAATTTATAGGTATAAATTTTTATTTGATTATGCAGAAGATCAAGTCATATTCAAACTGGTAAATGTATGTAATTCTTGTGGTTAGGAACCTCCCATTACAAGTTAGAATTATTTTTTTTCCCACTGCAAAATATTCTGGCATTTCATTCTTATCAGAGAGAAGTGGAACTTGCACCTAATATAGCAATTCAATTATTTGTACCTATTGGTTTTTTAATTAATTTTGTGTGCATTTGAGAGGGAGTAATGTCAGAGCCCAGTCTTGTATGATAGAAATGAGTGAATAATGAGCTCAGATTTTCAACTCACATAACAATTTTCCCGGTTCCTTCTGTAAATTATATTTGCACAAGGTTGTGCAAATACAGTAGTACAAGAACTATCCTAAGAATTTGGTTTGGTGTGAATTTTTTAGGCAAATACATGTGTCCAGTTGCTCTTCATAGAATAAGAATTTTGAATAACTATCTGTTTCTATATTTATTCTGACAAAAAACCTATATTAATAGCTAAATCTTAACAGCTTCCCAATGTCCATATGTACTTTTTGTTTAACATTGTATTGTCACTATGGAAGGCTAGATTAATGGTCAAAACAAAGCAATGTCAGAGTGTGGGTCTGCTTTCTAAAACCAGCAAGGGAATGTGGGATGAAAAAAGCAAACCAAAAAAACCCCATCACCAACCCAATGCAAAACCCAAGTCTAGGTGATTTAAACAGTAATTTGACCATCTTACACTTAATGGTGATCTTTCAGAGCAACTGCTTTTCCTTTTAAATTGAGTTTTTGAATTCCCACAATGGATTTGCGTTCCTTGGCCTACTGAAATATGTACTGTGATACCTGCAGTCCTGGCAGTATTTTAAAGCAAAAGACTTTGAGAATAAACCAGTTTTCTTATCAAAACATGACTATTTCCATACTTATCTCTATCCTAGATTTGCTTCAAGATAATTCACAGCAGTCATTAATTCAAAGCCTTGTCTGTAACAAAGACATTACTCGGTTTAAAATTTGTTCAGCTTACAGTTACTCTTGAGCATTGAAATTATGGTGTGTTATTGGATTGAAAATGGCAATTTTGAGCAAGTAGTGTATTAAATCATTGCAGTATTTTCGTAATGTTATCCTACAGGAGTCAAATTAAGTTCATTAATAGGTTCAGATGCCTGCATTGAGCTTGCCTAAATATACTGTTCTAATCCTTTACTAATACATTTCATGATGTTGATTAGCAATGCTTTTTACCAAGAGGAGGAGCTAAATTGTCTCTAGAATTGTTTCTAAATGCCCATATTTCTAAAATACATTTTCAGCATTAAAATATCAGTTAGCTAATAGTTATCCCTTGCAAAAAGGCAAAATAACTTTTCTTTTTCATGCTTCTTATTACTCAGAAACTTTATGAAGTAGGAGAAGAAGCATCTTTCTGTTACTGATACAAAATATTTTTCTTTTTATGTTTTTTTTTTTCCCTTTTCTTGCCTTTCCTGCATATGCATTAAGGCTAGCAGAGATTATTTCTGGGTAAGCTATGGTTTTACTGTAGATTTCAAAATGCCTTATTCTTAAACAAATGTTTCAGATGCATGATGTCTAAAAGTATCTTAGAAGTCAGTTTTTATTTGGAAGGATCACTCAAAATTGCTATGTGAGTTTCTTAATTATCAATTCAGTTTTAGAATTGAGCCTGTACAGTTTTGCATTTTTCAACCTGAAAATTGAATATGATTGCTCAGCTGGATACATTATGGCTTCACTTGCAGAGACGTGCACTTTTGGAACCTCGCAGGCACCCCTCCGAGCTGAAGTACGTGGATTACAGTGTAGAAGTGAGCATGAACAACCTCTTTGAAGTTCCTAAAAAGTTCTCTATTCCAGTGTTATCTTCAACCAGAGTTAATTTGGACACTTCATTAGTCCCGTGCCCTACATCTCAGAAAACAGGTAATAGTCTTAAAGGTGATTAATTTGACTGTATTCTTTTGCCAAGATAATCCTTAAGGTTTTCCTGAGTAGATCCAGAAAATTATCTTTCTTTCCTTTCTTCTATTGAACAACTTTGCCTTTCTTGTCAGTACCCAAGTTCTAAATATTATATCAAACCAGTGCTTTCCCCTTGAAATTAGTTTGTTGATTTTCTCAAAGGCACACAAGCACAGGAGACTTGCTCTAAAAGACAAATTAATATGATCTGTTATCTGACAGATCCTAAATTTATGCTCCCTTCCCATTTCTCCCTTCCACTTCTCATCCAGCGCTGATCTGTGTTCAAATTGTGACACTCATATCACATCTCTTTTCTTGTTTGCCCTCCTCAGTCAGCCAGAGGGAGATTTCAGCTAATGAAATCCATGAACAGTTCTGCATTACCTTTCAGAGTGATCTTGCCATCTTTGGTCAGTCTGTTGTCTCTAATTTTTCTAGTATCTTGAATTTTATACAGAAATATTTTTTTGGGTTTTTTTTTTTGTTTGTTTGTTTACTTAAACCTGTAAAGCACTCTAGGTTGCATTTCTTAAAAAAACTCACAAGCAACTAGAGCCATTGAGAGAGCTGAAGTCTGGAGAAAAGGAGTGTCAGGGGGGAGCTTCATGCAAATTTGTAGAAACTTGAATTATACACTGTCAATATCTAGTTTTGTTTCACCAGTTCTTAATCAATGGAGTTCTTCTGCATATTTTTGCAGTTCACTTTTCCAAGTGTTACTGGAATCAGTTATGCTTTCATGGGCTTTGTTTTGACACTCATTGTGTATCGTGGTTTTGTTTATTCTATTCTGGAATAATAAAAAGAATCTTTATTACAGGTACTTTAATTGAAATAGAATTTACCTGCTATAAAACATTTTAGGGTGTGTTTTTAGGAAGATGGCAGCAGTAGTTATGGCAGTTTTAGAAGCAGGATTGGTGAGGGACTACAGGATGAGCAGTAAGTAGAAGCTGTAGAATAGATGTGACACTGAAGGCTGGAACACCTCACATGTGACAGGATATTTGCATCCTAGTTGAAACTCTTTCATTGTCAAGTTAATAACAATGTGTTTGTGTCATAATTACTGTAGAGGTGAAGTAAAAATAGTCAATGGCTTTTTTGAGTGTTTTAGGAGATTGTTTGGAGTACACTGTAGAAGAGCAGAATAACAGCTGGGGGAAAGAGAGCCAACTCTGCACACACAGATCTGATGTCCTGACAGGATCTCCATCATGGTCTCACAGCAAAGGTTCTTAACTGACCAGTTTGCAGATCACTGTTGCTTAGCAACTGCCCAAATGTTTTTAAAAAATAATTTTAAATGTGAATGGATTTATCTGAAAATTTTAGAATATTAATTTCATTGTATTCACTACAAAAACGTAGTGAATAATTGACATAATAAAAAATGTAGGAAATTAAAGACTTCTATAATATATACGATAATAAATTATATACTATAATAAATTACAGTAAAGAAGTAGTTATTTACTAGATCCTGCTGTTTCTTTATTCATCAAATGATATTAAGCAAATACTTGAAAGAGGAGAGTAATCAATGTAAAATCAGAAATTAGATCATATGGCAGCGTACATAATCTTTTTGATATATATTTTTTCTTTCTAGGATGGGTAGTAATTACAGAAGGATGTAGAAATGTCAAGATGATGCAGAAAAATAAATGGGGCTTCTGTAGTGAATTCAGAGAGGTGATGAGGTAAAGAACATCTGGAAAGGGAAGCTGATATAACCAGCTGAATAGCATGAAAACAACTGTCTTTCTTCTTCAGTAGGAAGACAGTGCTAAGTGATTGAGTGTATTTATTTCACTAATGAGGAAATACAGGAGGATTTACAGGCTCTTAGAATATTGTGACACAATATTGTGACAGAAGTCCCCAGCTGGTGGTCCTGGGTAAACCTTTGGTCTCATCTGAAAATTTTGACATCATTGTCTAAGAAAGCAGCAGTATTTTAGCCATGGTGGTGGCTTTGCCTAGGGTGGGAGTAGCTGGTTCTCTGAAAAAATGGCACTGCTTATATTTATGAAGAAAAACAAAGGTGGAAGCAAGCTGACTAAAATCAATCTTTGGATCAGAATTTCTTAGATTGCAGTAGCAGGAAGTGTGCAACCAGTGTTTTAAGAACTCTGCCAACAGGGAATTAGAAGGTAAAAAAAAATAAATCAATGCCACTCAAAGCATTTTCTTGTAAAATAGATCTTGTTAAATGACCTTATTACATTTTTGGCACTATTTACAGATCAAATAGATAAAGAGAGTGCAATATGTTTACCTTACTTCAAGTGTGATATCTTGATCAAAACCCATACTGTATACTTGTATAGATCTAAAATAATACATTTCCAAGGTTGAAAACCTTTAGCAAATAATAATTCATTATTGGAAAGTCATCAGAAAGGAAGTCCTTAGGAACCAGTAGTTATTGCACAATGTTTTCTACATTTCAGTAGTTGGGAAGATTATACAAAGACTTTGTTGAATTAGGAATGACACAGATTTTTGTGAAAGAAGTAAGTTGGAACTCTTACATTGTTATAAGCTATGAATTTTAGTGCAAGCAAATATGTAATTATATATTTGGAACAAAGTCTGCATGCTAAACCATTTGGTATTGTTTAACCTCGCCATGGTGGTTGTTCACCTTTGTGTCAAATGGGATCTTTAAGAGCTGTAGTTTCCCTCTATCATTAGAAATAACCTGGGAAATAATTCGATTCCCATATTAGGGAGCTATTATTAGCTCAAGAGAAACGTAATTGACAGTAAAACTGCGATGTTTTGCAAACGAAAGAATGGTAGATTGAAGATTCAGAAAGTCGTATTAGGCATAATTGAAAAATGTTGCAACATTGAAATATGTTGCCTTTTTCTTAGACGGGTGCTGTGAAAGAATTCAAAGTATAAAATGTAAAGTGGGACTAAAATAATGGCTCCAAATTTAGCAACTGAGAAGTAGCATGCAAAACCACCTCCATGCTTCACCAAACCCACAAGTTCCTTCTAAAGGCGAAAGCACAATAAACTTTGAATAGAGAGGTTTTATGGCTCAGAGTCGTAACTTGAGTTGTAACTTTGCTTATCAGTGTCACTGACTTTGTAATGCATATATATGTTTATGATCTCTATAATAATTTAAGATTTCCTGCCATACAGTCTTATTTTACAAAGCTGTATCTGTGTAAGTGAGCATGCTCTTCCTGCAGGTGAGGACCATGTTTGGTATGTCAGAGCTATTGTATTATCTCTGTTGAATAGCTTTTATAAGCATTTTTTCTGCTGAATATTTGTTGGTCCTGTCCAGCAGCACAACACACACTGTGTTTAGGAAAGAAGGAAATAGCTGTGAATTTTTAAGCAGAACTGTGAAAACCAGTGCAAAAGTCAGTGCTATTTGTCTTTCCAGCAGTTAATCTGCTGAACATCAGCTTTGATTAAGCTTTAACAAAGCAGAACAACTTCTTAGGCAGTTTGGTTTCTTTGAACAACATGGTTTTTATGCTAAATTATGTTACTTATCAAAGATGAAATAACACAGGTATAAAGGGGAGGAAGGGCTTTGTTTTGCAGTGATGTCTCCCAGAACGTTTGAGAAATCTGCAAAGCAGCAGAGAACCTATCTCACAGTGTGAACTAAAGCTGTCAGCCTTACTTCCCACTCTGTTTTTCTGACATCAGCTCCATTGTTCTTTCATCAAAGGATTTTTTGTAAAATTTTGAAAAACAAGGGTCCTTGAATGCATGACTTAAAAAATACAGTACAGGTATGGAAAAATGCTGTTGTATTATGAAGGAGAACATAATACTGGAACAGCACATCCACTTCTTGTTCCACACTTCAGACAGAAGGTAGCAAATGAGGAAGGGGTCAGCCAAGTTCTGTCATAATTTTCAAGATCTTGAAAAATTGAATACCTTGATGATTCCATGATCTCTGAGGGAAACAGGTTCCTTTCAGGTTACCTTTAATTATTTAAAAAGGGAAAATATTTATGACTATGAAGACTGTTAAGCGCTCTCTGCAGAAAATACAGCACATTCTATGTAAGACAGAGATTTGTAATGAAGCAATTTATGATTGCTGTAAAATTATGTGAATGAGTGGTTTATCAAATGTGAATAAACTCAAGAAAAACAAAAGTCTTTCTACCACTCAATCTTAAAAAATAAACGGTGGAAGCTTTCCTAAGATGCACACTTTTGCCCCAATTGTCAGGTCAGGTCATCCTTAATATAAGAATTATTTGGTAAAATTCTAATACCAAGAGAAACATCCAATAATATGTGTTTTGGTATTAAATAAGGATTTATCCCAGAATTAGAAAATTCTGGAATTTTCTGGAATAGGCTATGCCTTTATACATTGTAACGTGACACTGACAATTGCTCTGAGTAATGGAAACATAAAAGTTCCTGAGGCAGAGCACCTCACAGAGCTGCCTGTGACAGTACATCAATACTGAACCATCTGAGTACTTTATAAGAAGGCCTTCCGGTTAACTTGGTTTTCTTTTTTTCAGACTGTTTTTTTCTTGTTTGCAATCTTCTGCCTTGAAATGACTTTAGTTTGCCACTTGTGCTATTAGCAGGAAACCTGATAGCAATTGGACTAGACATTTTTTACAGGAAAGAAAATATATGGGAGTAAATGGCTGATAGCAATTGCTGTTCTGAACATTGCAGCAGCATGTGTCAGTACCAGCATATTAATACCTTATTTTATACCTTTTATTAATAACCAAATCCCAACACACAATAAATACAATAAATAAATACACAAATATGTTCCATCAGTAGTAGTAGATTTGTGCAGTTCTATAAGGTACTGGTAGATTTTAATTTTCAAATGGATATGCACCTAAGCAAGTGTGTCCTGATAAGCAATTTCTGTAGTTTATTTGCATGTGCGTTATGGAACTTTTCTAAGGCAAGCATGCATTACTTGCTATGGAATGCTTTTTGTCATTCCATACGGTTTAGAGTTTTTCCTATGTTTATAAAAACAAACATGGAAAACCTAGGCATGAATGTAAAACTAAAACCTTTTTCTGATGGCTGGGTTGTACTATTTCACATCAAAATTGTCCATATAAATAAGTAAAGCTTACAATTCATTTTCAATGAATAAAAGTTGTTTGACCTTGCTATCTAATTTAGATACAGTCTCAAAAGCTAATATTAGATTCCTGTTACCTCTTCCTACAGGATTTGAAAATGTTGGCTCCCTGCTGTTACACTTACAAAGAATATCCAAGAAGAGTTCTCTTTTTTCTTTTTTTCTTTTTTTTTTTCTTTTTTCCCCCCTTTCTACCCAGTGAATGATAAAAAGTCGTTGTCTACAGAACTATTAGGAATTGTTAGATATTTTCTACTTTCTCAATAATTGTACCTGCAGTTAATTTATTCATATTGTTCTGACTTCTTTGTGGTTTCTGGTTAAGATACTAGTGACTTACTTTTTTCTCCTTTTTAAACAAAGAAAACCTTTCTTCAGAGAAATCTAGATCACAAAAAGAAACGAGCCACACCACAGAAATCTCTAGCTAGCTCTTATTATATCTTTTCACTATAAGCCTTCATTAATAATTATGCATTAAATTATTATTTTGCAGTAAGTGATAAAAAAGACTTGGTTGTGGTCCTCTCTCCATGTAATATTTCCTTATGCATTCAGTGCAGTCTTTGTAATAATTCTGAGCTTTCTTCCTTGTTTGTAAGAAATTTCGTTCAGTCTTCCATGCACAAAGAATCAGTTTTGAAATATTTTGTAAGTTTTGAATGTGTGTTTTAGAGAGACCTTAGCTCTTGTTGTATTTTAGATCAAGAGTCTTTGATCTATTTTATCAGTGTAATTCCTTATAATTTGGCTAATCCCTTCCAGCAGGGGTTGTTCATCAAATGGCTTTAGAAAACACCTTCATGTCATGGTTCTTAAAGCTGTATTAAGTAACCTTGGCAGCATTGCTCACTGATGTAGTGACTACTGGTTTCTAGAGTGCCTATGAATATTTTTCATAAATATTAGGCTCAATTATTATTAAACAACCAGCCCCCTACAACTGCTTTACTGTAGTGCCACACAACTCCTCACTGGCTTCTGAATGATACACAAACACAGCAGCTGAATATTCATAACAAGACATTGAAAAAAAAAAAAAAGTCTCCCATTTTTATTTTGAGATCAATTAAGGAAACCCTGATTTCATTCTTTTTTTCCCCAGTAGGTCTTCATTTACTGATTAAGTGTATTTAACTTTTTGTTTAGGTATATAACAGTATACTATATCTAAACAGAAAAAGGAAAAAATAACCAGTTAGTAGGTTTTTTAGAAACCCTTCTACAAATCTGTTTGATTAAGATAAAGTGAAAATAAATAATAAATAAATGTACACAGTGGTAGCAAAATATTTTAAAACTTTTAAGCACTCAATTAAGGATATAAAAGAGTAGTTTCTTTTTCAAGACTACTGAGTTGAGTGATGTTCCACTTCAGATGAGCCCATTTGAAGACCTAATATATAAGAAGAAGTCAGAAGAGTCTGGATTCTTAATATGGTTGCTTATTTAACCTTCTGGAAGTCCATACCTGCAAATTCAGTCTTGTTAATTTAACCAGTTTTTGTGACACATGCATAGTGTCAGAGACTGAGATACGTTCAGTGAGAAATTTAGCTTTGAAACTCTGAATAGATAGAATCACCATTGTTGAACAAAAGCTAATATAATGTGCAATTACTTGATGAACTGCTGAAGTCCAATAGTTTCCTACCTTCACAAATTATGACAGCAGATTGTGGTGTGGAAGAGTAGCATTTCTATTTTTTACTCATTTCATCCTCCCACAATTTGTAATAAGGCTAAACAGTGATTACTGAGGGCCATTATTACTGTCTTACATAATATGTTTTTTCTTACATTTTAATGTCAAAACAACTGTCATTACTTTTCTTTGAAAGGTATTGTTTTTAGGCTAATGCAGTTAGAGGACTTAATTTGAATTCAAGCAGATCTGAAATGATGAGTTATAAGATTTTTAAGAACCAGAGGGCATGAACTTTGTTAATTTTGGTGATGAGATTGTATTTTGCAATAAATAAATGACACAAAAGACCAGGCAGTTGCCAGAGGACATGACCAGTGCCTATGTGCTATAATTTAGTTTTCCAACAATGCATGGTGCAATTGTACACTGAAAGTTCAGTTTTTGCAAATACCCCTGTTTTGACAACTGTCTCACAACGAAACCCAATATGATCAAGTGAATGTTTCCTGTAGGCATTTGTCAGACCTAAATCTAGAAAATAAAACTATCAGCTCATTTCACATGGAATGCTTCCCTGTGGAACAATAAAAATCCTGAGTAGGGATGGAAGCTGTAGCAAACCCCTGTATTGCTCTGACTTTTCACTGTTGAAGAAATACTTGCAGCCTCATTCTTTTTGATGGATGCAGGCTCTGTTTCCTGATACATGGGAATTAAATAAATGATGCCCATGGCTTACTGTTGACACTCTCTTCTTAGAAATTGTTAGGTAAGCCAGTGGTGGCCTCATGGATTACATTAATTAAATCTTTGAATATATCCCTAAATTAATCTTTGTTGAATGTCTAATGAGACTGAGAGAACAAAACATGCTAAGCTGAGGCATTTTTAAACTCAGTTTATGGTATTTAAAAACATTTTGAAGAAAAAAAAAAGTTAATCTTCATCTATAATTTGAGACAAAAGATTTCTGTAGTTATTTTGATTTGGAGGATCCATGTATCATTGCAGAAGATATTTATTGGGTTGAATAAATATAACCAATTTACTTGTTTTCCTTTTCATTCATTTTAGTTGAGCATAATATTTAAGTTATTCAACTGACTTATCCTCAAACATATTTTCTAGATGCATAAGAAACAATTTTTTTTACTAAATTAATGCTGTACTAAATATTATAATTATGGAATGTACTTTTTATTATTTTTTAAAAAATTTTTCTATAGAAAGCATTTCTGTGCCTTTCAAATATGGGTCCAAGTCAGGGAAAAACAACCCTAGTTATTAGTAATTAAAATTTCCATTTAGTGCAAGAAAGTAAAACTCATGCAGAAATGTATTGGATCTTTGTGTACACTGTATTATCTTTCTTCAAGTACAACAGAACCTTGTCTCTGACTTATCATCTTTCTCCAGCTTTAGGCATGTGTTTCTAACCTTGGAAAACAGTACAGAGAATCAGTCTTTGTTACATGTAAAACTACAGCTCTTACAGCTGCAGTCTTCATGTGGTTTTTCAGGTTCCTTAGAGACTCTGGGACTGGGGAGCTCTTTATGGCCATCACTGGAGTTCCTCATGTACCTCCTTTTCTCCTTTGGAAATGTGTCCTAAAAGGGCTACTGAAAATCCTGTGGAAGAGTCTGATCTTTTCTGTAAGCAAGCACAGAGGAGGAAATCTTTGCAGCAGACTTGTTAGAGCTGGCTCTGTGCAGAGATGGGCAGAATTTGTATTGCTTCTTCCTTGCTCTGGAGATTGCAGTGGGGAATTTTTCTGTGTGCTGCAGATTGGGAAAATGGGACTTTGCGTGAATCTATTTCAGCTTGGACACCCCAGTCAATTTTGGAATTGACGTACTTTCATACTTTCAGTACAAAATGTGGGATAGAAAAGGTCTAATGAGCTGTCATGAGAGCTACTACATTTAATAGAATTTCAGTAGTTGTTGGGTATACTCAGCCAAATATACTGCACTATCACTGATATCTCTTATGGTAGCTGTTGAAAAATGTGTAGTAGCTTATATAGTTTAAAAAAAAAATTACAGAAATGCATATTAAATTATATTCTTCTACTAGATTTAAGAGATATTTTAAAATACCTTTATCTGTGCACTACTAAAATCAATATAAAATATTGCTTGCATACTTCAATATATGATTTTTAGGAAACTAACTTACGTGGTAACACTCCTAAAACTCTGTTGTTTTGTGGAAATTTTTGCATGTACTGCTGGGAAGACTCTCCTGCAGTTTATTGGAAACCTCTTCAGATTCTGCTTGTGAATTCAATATTCCTGAAAAGCTTTACAACAGCACAATTTTTTTTTTTGTTTTGTTTTGTAGGTGGAAGTGATACAGTTGAGTTTCCTATAAAATTCACTCCTAAGAAACCTGGTTGCTACCACTGTCAGATTATTCTGAAGTCATCCTGTGATATTCGTGTCTATGAGGTTGAATGTGTGGTGAATGCAGATCAGGCTGATGCACAGCTCGAATTTGTAACTCCAGCTTACCAGACAGTGACTCAGGAAATTCCAATTGTAAGTTCATTCCTCTACTGCTAACAAAAATAAGATTCAGGATTTAAAAAAATGTAGATTTCAGATCAATCTTGTTAAAATTTACAGTCCTGAAATATAGAAATTCATGTACATACTAACTTGAGGATTATTTCTCAAAGTCCATGTTGTAGATAATGTAAAACCTGTTGGAAGAAATCATTTACTTCAAGTTAATTATTAGTTTGATGGGCTAATTTTTCATGTTTTTCTTCTCAAAATTGTTAGTCTGTTATTTAATAATGTTATCACAATGAAAATGAAAAAAGTAGTTTTTTTAATCTAGGGAAAAAATACACTATTTCTGAAGGAAAAAAAAGGAGAGACACTGAGGAATAAAATAGAAGAACTAGATTATATACAGTTAAAAAAATGTGGTAAGAATAACCAGTATATTGTGTATAGTTTCATCATATCTGTTTTGTGTATGAAACCCTTAGCACATGAGAGGTAAGACTGGAGAGAGAAGATGGGTACAATATAATCTCTCTCAGAAAATTATTGGTCAAATTTTAGAGAACTTTAAAATAAAACAAACAAAAAAAACCCCAAAATTTACAGGGAATGAACTTAGGCTGTGGGAGAAGGAATAAAGATTCTCTAAGAGATAGAACCAGTAAAAGATTTCCTGAGAGTTGAACTACAGTTTGGTCTATGTACTTTTGATTGGAGAGCCACTAAGGAATACTAGTGAGCTAATTTATAGAGAAATTATTCAGAGATTTTGTAGTCAAAAGAGCAGGGGAAGATTCAAACAAGAAGACTGAATATCTGGGAAAAGACCATGCTGAATGCTCTGTCAAATATTGAGAGTATACAAAAACGAGTCCATCAGAAAGGAAAAAAGAAAATTAAAGAAAACCATATTACGCTATCTCTTCTTGCACACAAGTTTTAATACATTAATAATTGATGTATTAAATAATGATTTTTTTGAGTGTTACATTAGCCTAAAAACAACTGATACATAACAGAGAAAGGGATTTTCTAAAATATAAGAGGATTTTCTACCTTGTTTAAACAGGCACTTTCTAAACAGATTGGCTTTATTCTTCTGATGGATTTATTTTTCACTTCAGAGTGTTCACTTTTTAGGAGTTAGATACTTGACATTTCTATATACACTCTGTCTACTTGGAGATTCTCTATCTATCAGAAAGTTTCCCATATTTTTATATTTTTATTAGCAGTGTTGTAGTTGTCATTTAAATTTTCTTATATATTCAGTGGAAAAAGATATGCTCATTGTGGAACTAAAGATGGAGTTATTCAATCTGCTAAAATTAGTTTCTTGAACCAAATATTTCATGCTCAAAGCACTTTTTACAGACACAAGCAAACAGTCATAATGTGTGTTAGGTGGAACACTTTATAAATGGAGCAAATTAAAATGGTCAGCTGGTCAGCTTAAAGCCACACAGTGAATTAGGGACAGGAACAGAATAAGAACCCAGCTGAATCTGAGATCTGTGGTTAGTTTCTTTTGGAGTTTCCAGGATTTTCTCAAACATGAGATGAATGTAACTGTTCCATCTCTGCCTTTGAGACTCTTCAGGTGTAAGTCCAATACAATTATTAGGTACCTTGGGTTGATCAGCCTATAATCCTGTGGGAAAGTTCTGACTCCCTTAGCATTAACTGTGTTTAAATTAATTCACTTGACAGGCTTTGGATGAGATTTTATATTAAGCAGAGATCTTGTAGGAATTAGATGATTAAATAATTAAAGCCAATAATGAACACGTATAAGGGATAGAATTTAACAAATATTTTATTTTAACTTCCTAATGTTGATGGTTGCCTTTAATATCTTTGTTTCGAAGACACTTGTAGACAAATTCATGTTGTGTTTGAAGGATTTGTTACAAAAGAATTTCACAGTGACCATGCTTTCAACTGCATTTCTCCAGAAGGCAAGTTTTTATGTTAGAGATTAATAAGAAATATTTGTATTACACATTGATGTAACCATCACTTTGTGGATAAAGGAAACATCTGATACCGATTGTACTAGAAATCACTGAAAACAAAACAACTCAAGCACCCAAATTTTCATGGCCCTCTTGTAGTACCTAGACCAATCCTGATGATGTTTTTTCTGTATCCTAAGTTTTCAAATGTTTTAAAATGTTAGCTTGACAGAGAGTGATGACTTGTCAATTTTACACCTGACCAGCTGATTTTCAAAAGGATAAAGCTTTTCCTGATATTGCGGAGATAAAAAAGCATGATACTAAAAAACCCCTTTTTGTTGTCTTTTTTTTCCTTTTCATTTTATCCTTGGCATAAGGACATCATACTATTTTCTTTTGTGTTTTCTACCAGAGATGATGTCATTGTTATTACAGAATTGGAGACGTGGTGATGCAAATTTTTGGTAAAACTGAGGCACTACACAAACCTCAACATTCCATGCAGGCATTATGTGCTCAGCTACTGCGAAATTTAGCAACTAACACTGAAGCATTAATCACACATATTGATCAAACCTTAGATCTATGGTACTGCAGATGTGGGTAGCTCTGGGTTACCTCTTATGACCACAGGTTCTTTGTTCCTGAAACTTTCATAGACAGAAACAGAGACTGGAGTATCATCTCTATTCCCTGAAATCCATTCTTTATCTCTGATGTTTGTATACAATTTTCCATGGATGTAGACCATTATAGGTCAAAAGATTAGCTCCTTTTTTTATAGATCAGACAAAATTAATATTTTCTATTTGAAAAGGCATAAATTAGCTCATGAGTGACAGTTTATTTTATCTTTCAGATGAGTGTTTTATTATTTTTTTTTCCCAGACTGGATATTTGGTCATCTGGCTCTTTCAAATAGTAGGAGGCTGAATAGCATTATTTTTGTTTTTCTACTTTTAGGCAGCCTCTAAGCATGCATTATGAAATATCCCACTTTTTACCATAATCAATCAGTCTTGTGATACATCTGGGTGCAAGATAAACATGTTTCTTATATAGGCTCAGGCTCCTATTGCTCAGGATGGGCATTCTTTTAAGTAGTTTATTTTCTTCAAAGACCAGATTCTGAGAGCACAGGACTGTAAATTGTCCTTTGGAGATGGAATTCTCAATTCATAAGACTGTTCCTGTAACACTGCAGTGGCCAAATGAAGCAATATAAGCCAGCACACCACATCAGCACTTAAGAGGGATGCACCAAGATTTTTTACAGATGGTATACGAAAGAATTTTGCCAAGCATTAAACAGAATCATACAGATACTTGTAAATGTTTATAATGATACTTACAAAATCCATCTTGATTATTTGCTAGATCATGCTCATGTTTTCTAATGAGTATTCCTGCTGACAGTATTGCTACTGAAAATAGGGGTTCTATACCTCTGCCTGCCAGGAATAACAGATTTATTATTAGCTTATTTAATTTTTAAAATACACTGCTTTTATTCTTCCCAAAGGCACGCTGAGCCAGTACTTGGAGCAAATGAGTATGCCCTCTGATGCAGTGATAGCTGCAAGTGAAAGCTGAAATGCACATTAAAAAATTTAAATGCACAATCTAATTGACATCTTTGATTTACATCTTTCAGAGTAACATATCCAGTGAGGACTGGAGGTTTGAAGCAGTTCTGGAAGGACAGTGTTTTCATGGCCCTCCTGTAATAAATGTGCCAGTAGGTGGAACAGTTCCATATCCACTCACGTTCAAGCCGGTTGCTGAGTGTGAAATAACGGTAAGAGAGAAATTAATTTCAACATTTGAAAAGGATGCTTTCACCAATATCACCAGTATCCAAATTATGAAAGTGTTTAGACAGTTGCTAATATTAAAGCATGTGCTTGAGAGAAAGAAAGGGTAAGATTTACTATTATCTGAAGTAAAAATACAAATGAACTATGTAAAGCTTAAGATTAGGTATGATAGATTTCCCTGCCACATATTTTCAGGTCTTCTTTATTTAATTTTCGATTAAATTCTTCAATTCTATTCATTTCTATGAAATCCTCCAATCCCACAGTTATTCTGTAAAAGTTCAGAACATTTAACACAAAAATATACGTTGTTTTTCTGAATTCAAATACTTAAATCGTATTTCATTATCTAAATAATTGGGTAGTATTTCTCATTGCATGCCTACATCACAAATTAATTTCTGTGATGAGTAATTTATTTACAAGTAAAGCCACCATTTCACAGATGCTTTTGCCATCAGAGTAATCACTAAAAATGACAAGCAGAGCAAAGGCTATAACAGCTTTAGCAGGAAGCTGTATTTGTGGTTTTGTCTGTGTCCCAGATGAGAGATTTTGACTACAAGTTGCTGTTGAAATATGTGAACTGCCAAAGATGAAAAAAAAGTTCTTTGAAGCTTAAGTAACCCTTCTGCATGTGTTAGCAACCAAATATCATGCAGTTTAGGCAGCCAGTATTATAAAATTACTAAAAGACAAAAGCCCTGAATCTTTTGATGACAAATGATTATGGAGAACATTTTAGCTGAATCACAAGATCATCCAGGTTAGAAGAGACCTCCAAGATTATCTAGTCCAGCTGTCAACCCAACATCACCACAGTTACCCCTAAACCATGTTCCAAGTGCCACATCCACATGCCTCTTGAGATGGTAACTCCACCACTTTCCTTGAGAACTTATTCCAATGCCTAATCCCCTTTTCAGTAAAAACCTCTTTCTAAAGTCTAATCTGAACCTCTCCTGGCTCAAATTAAGGCCATTTCCTTTCACTATTTCTCTGTTGAGACATAGAGAAGAGACCTGTCCCCACCTCACTCCAAGCTCTTTTCAGGTGTTTGTAGCACAGTTCCCTTGAGTCTCCCTTTCCCCAGGCTCGACCCTGTGCTCATAGAACAGGTAGAAACACAATAAGCAAAGTTAAATATTATATGGGAGAGATCATATGTTCTTGGAGACGTTTGTTTTTCGAGAAGAAACCAAGAAGTAGAAAACCTATAAATACGAAAACTTTATGTTGTTGAATTTTGTACTTTAGAAAAATTTAAAATAAAAGGTTTTGTTTCTCTGGTTTACTTCTCTGTTTAGCAATGGGTTTATTGAAGAACTAGAAAAGTCAATAGGAACCATTTCTTGTAAGCACTCTGAGTCACCTAGATTTGAGAGAAATAAACTAAAGGAGTTCCTTTGGCAGCCAAAGGGGATTTGTAAGGTAATGAAACAACTTCTTTTTTCTCCTTTCTTTATCACAGGGAAGGCTTATTCTGAGAAATGTTACAGCTGGAACTCAGAACATCTTTAGTCTTAAGGGAATAGGGAAGAAACCTCTGCCTCAGGATTGCATTGTGGTAGAGTGCCAAGTGGGAAAGGTCGCTCATAAAATCTTATGGGTGCACAATTATACCAAGAAGGTGCTAAAATACAAGGTAATTTTTTTGCAATAATTTGACAAATATTTTTCTGACAAGGACTGATACATTATGTGTTATGGTAGCAACAATTATTGTAATTGCAGAATAATAAAATTCATGTATCCATGAGAAAATTTTCAGTCTTTCATAGTATATGGATATGTTTATAGTCAGGAAATCTGTGGGAAAATGTATGATTTTACTGTATGCTTGATAGGAAAAAAGATTTCTTCATGTTTTAGTCTGAGGGGACAACACTTCTACAGTTGTTCTGTGTACATTTGCTAATCTTTCCGTCTCCAATGATTTGGAATCTGTGGCCAAGTCCATCAGTTTTGAAATCAAAGCAGAGGCTTGAGAATTACTGGGTTCTGAAAATCTTCATAAAATATTGAATATTATATGAAAAGGACAAATATTATCATCCTCCTAAGGGAAGGATTGCAGCATGAGCTCACTATACATGAATTTCTCATGGCCCATTGGCCTGGCCCAGTTACTGTCTATTGCCCAGCTGTTGTTTCAGCAATGTTGGAGGAAGTTGGGAATGCTTTGTGTGTTTGGTGATAGAAGAGAAAATTCAGAGGTAATCACTGGAGTTGTTGAAAGGCAATAGGTTTACTGAGGAAGTTAATAAAAATTCTTAAGGAATAGTTATATTGATTTCCTTGCTCAAGAACGCATTTTTACTATTAAATATAATACTTATTTTTCATCATTTCCAATAACTATATTTTATACCTGTGTTTGCACATATACATTTTCCTATTTAAAACCACTGTTGTATTACTGAAATAGCATTATTTTGCTACTGTCTATCTTGTCTGTGTGTTTAATTTGGAAGTGATAAAACTATTTTTGTAGCATTCCTCACCTTCTGCACCTATGTCTTGGATCCCATGTCCCATGCCAGCAGAGGCAGAAGGTACATTAGGGCAATGAGGACGAAATTCTGCTTTTCTTCTCAGTTACAGAGAAGCTCCTAAGCAGGAACATCTTGGACCTTGCTCAAGAAAATCCATATTTGTAACACTATCATGGCATTTAAATCTAGAGTAGATAACGTCCAGATATTATGGCCATACAATGTTTGCCAGGACGGCTCCATCTATTGAAGCAATGCAATGGAGTGCCAGCTAACAATTGTCAGCATCTGTAAATATATATATTTAGTTTTTCTTCTGTGCAAGGGTTGAAAATGGGACAGTGTACATGCTAGAAGATAAAATCTGACTGGCTGACTAGTGTGGACTTGCAAACTGAGTGATTTTGTTCTCTGTCTTGGTGCCAGTAGGTCCAAATGCTGCTTTATTCAAATGGAAAGGTAATGGTAGTTAATGATTTGACCATACAATATAAAGAGAGATCATGTATATACCAGCAGCAATGAAATAATTAATTACTCATTAAGTAATGATAATTCATGCCAGTGTGAAAATCCTTCCTTGGATGTCTACTTGCCGGTGTCCAGTTTTCCAGGTTTCCAGTTATACAGGTCAATCTACATTTGGTTAACTTCATATATCACAGAAAGGTCCAGGTTCATATTCCTATTTTTTGACTTGTAATCATCCCCCCAAAAAAGTAAGAAATTAATTCTTTGGGCATCACCAGCTTTGACATTTTTATTTTCAACAGTCTAGTTTTTTAGATGTGAATGCATTTGCATTTCTGATATATTTATACTTTTATCTCTGGAAGAAGTGAATATTTTTGGCAACAGAACTGTTTTTTCTGCTTTCCTATTTTGTGTGAACTCATTTTTTTTAGTGCCAATGTACGTGAACGGTACAAAAATCACAAACTTCAAAATGAATACATTAAAATTATTCATTGTATGTATTTTTCAGAAATATTGCATTAAATGAATTTATGATAGTTGGAACTATTCCAGGGTGAGCTCTGACTGAACTCTGATCTCCTTGAGGGTGTTCTCTGGGCTTTGAAATCCAGTTTTGGTTGGTTTGTGATGTGCTTTTTTCATCTCTGTGAAATACTGCTTAACAGTCCAACTGTGTGTGCTCTTTTTGCTCTGGGACCTTTGGGAGAGAAACAGTAAGGTCAGCTATTTCATGCATGTGTGCATATAATAAATGACTCGGTGTGAACAATGCATTTTCTCTGTGCGAGCTTCTTACCCAGGAGCAGTTGCAGAGCAGTTGTTGGAGCAAGGTGGGCTGGAATTGCTGGGAAAGGCATGATTACAAAGCCTGCTGGAGTCTGGAAGCTGTCCCCTCCACAAAGCAAACAATATTAAGCACTTCCAGCACTCTCCAGCAGATGTCATGTAGTGTCTTGTGCTATTGGAGTGAGCAAAGATCATTTGCTTGTTTCTATTTCCAAAAGGGTCTGCCTGTAAATTAGGATTTAATTACTAAATCCAGAACATGATTACAGGTATCTGTAGTTATTAGAGTAATGCAGAAAACCTCCTCTAAGAGGGAATTGTGACCCACAGCCTTGTTGGAAATGCCAAATAAACTTTATTTACTCAGCTGTATATAAAGCAAATGGGAACAGGAAAAAGAAGTTATTCTAATTTTGTTGCTGTTGTTCATTCCATGCTACCTGATTACTGTAATATCTGGGTAATCTGTGGTGCAGCAGAGCTCTGGTTTTGTCTTTGCTTGTGTTTCCCCTGGGAGCAGTTCTGGCAGCCCAATAACTCCTCCTCCTTTTAAATTCATCATCTTTGACAGTTTTCTGTATTGCGCTGTAGCTAAGTTGGTGGTTTGATAGAGGCAATGTTGTCAGTCTTGGCAGACAGAGCAAAGATAATACAAGAAGTAATAGTTTTGGATGTCTTTTTAATGGGATATTTTGTAATTTTGTGAGCTAATGAGTACCTTCATTATTGAATTGGTTGGTTGACGTGCACCATACACCCTGCATTGCTGGAGTATATCCATCATATGAAGTAATTTCTCATAGATTAACTGGGATGCACATGATATTAAAAAAAAAATACATCAATTTCATTTACTGGAGTAATAAAGCTCAACCTATATCAAGAATGGCATGAGATGTGCCAGTAGCCGACACAAACATAATAATTTACAGGCACGTCCATAAACAATTTACTGCACGATGAATACTTAGCAACAAGTAATTTAACTGAATGAATCCTTGGGTAATTTTGTCTTGGAGGTGTAAATTTGCTTCATTATTGAATATATTAAACTAGAAACTTAACAAAAAACCTCATTTCATTAAAAATAAAGTAACGTTATATATATGCTACTCTGATTCTCATATTTGCTGTATTTTTCTAATAGCCTAAGCCAAAATGAGGGTACTATTGCAAAAGGGACTATTTAAAATGAAATTTAAGTCTGGAAGGAAGAAGAGGGAAATAATCCTTGCCTTAACTGCAGAAAGACAGCCCTCTTGCAGCTGAATATTGTTTTTTGCCTTTTCAATCATATGCAGAGGGTTTATGTCTGGGGCAGCAATAATTTTTATATATGTGGTTTGATTGCTTGTGCAACTGTTAGTGTGGACCTGGAGCTGGGGAAGGAAGAAGTGCCTTTGCAATTCAGTGGAAGTCATGTCAATGACTCCATCAGTCTGCTTTTAAAACTTCTAAGCAAAACACTTTCAGTGCTCACAAAGCTTTCTGTGATTAAAAAGGCAATTTCCATAAATTCCCTTGAAAAATGTGAATGGTTTTATGAATTCTTCTCTACTGATTGATGTGTAAACCTTAGGGAACTGCTGCCACTGTGCTTTTTGTGGTAGGTTCTAGGGGAATCTTACAACAGTCTTCCTTGTGATTAACTTACTCCTGCATATGAAAAAAAAATCACAATAGAATTCATAAAGAATTTGTGCATAAATAGAATCAGCCAGAGAGCACACCCTTCTCTGGTGATGAATTAATAGAAGGTAAGTTACTGCAGTGTAAATGGATTTTCGTGTCTGTAAAATTACATTAAATTCCTCTGACAAGGGGAGAAGTGTAAAGCATTTTATGAAAATCCAATCTCTCGGTCTCATGACAAAACTTTTTATGCAATTTTCTTGTTTATTTATATAAATATATTTCAGCTGGATATAAATAATTGTCTGATGTGTTGATGGCTCCTTGTAATGATACCTTTGATAGAAACTTTAGCTATAAAGGGGCCTAATTCTTTCAAGTCATGGTTTTACAATAAAAATATAAAACTGTGCAGCTGTTTTTCTCATTGCTATTCAAAATAGATGTCATTAAAGTAAACTCTCCAGAGGACTCACAAGACCCAGTTAAATTATGTTTCAGGCATTAGGTTATACAAACTGTTAGTATTTTATAAAATTGTAGAATAAATACATAATGAAAAAAAAAAAAAAAGAAATCCCCTGTTTGTCAGTGTTTTTACATCTATTCTCTGTATATCTATTTTGAGTTTTTACAATGGCACCAAGACCATGTCATGAAGGTTAGGTATTTGTGAAAAATGCCTCACAGTAATAAATTTATGTGCCATAAACTTTTAATGAGGAGCTTCCCTGTTTAGCCTAACCCTTGTTTGGTAATGTATCTGAGATTTTCTGAGAATAAATTCTCTGCAAGTGCAGTAACTGATTGTTCAAGGTCAAGTTTATATTCTTTAACAACAAGTGGATTTGTGTATTCTATAATGCTTCAAATTTTGTCTCTCCTTCCAATTTCAATTCCTTTGGCTCCCACTGTATCTACTAGAATTTCTGTAACAGGGCTCTTTTTACAAAAGAAAAGACAATCTTCATAGCAATAATGAATGGTTCAAAGGCCTACAGAATTTAAGAATAACTCTAGTTGTTGCCAGGTGTTTTTTGATGCCTAGTTGTGACATTTTTAGACCAATTAAGGGCATAGTAAAGTCTTAGGTCAGATCTGTTACTTGAAATGTGTTAGTGGTCTTGACAGGTGGCCTGGTTTAGGAACAAATCTGGATTATGTAGCATTTTTTATTATGTAGAACTCCAGATTGCTGCTCAACAGGCAGGAAGTATTTGGGGAATATCCTCACTGCAATGCAAAGATGTTTTACTTCAGTTTGGTAACATGCTGATGGCAAAATAAGAGTGATTGCAAGAATTAAATGAGTTCCTAGTGTTTCAGGAATTTGGACAGTTTCACTGAAAGGTGGGTGAGGGAAAGTAATGGGGGCTTGTTTTGGAAAACTGCTATTCTTGAGAGTTTTGTAAAGAGTCTGGTTATCAGATTGATCAGAGACTCCACAGATTGGGTTTTGGCCTAGGGTCAAAGAGCACTAACTTTTTCCTAAAGTGAGATTCTCAATATTACCTGAGAAACAATTTTCAGATGGAAACCTTGAATATATTACTGTCTAACTTTGTTATACTTAGACACAATGGAGCTTAAGTATATCTGATTATATTCTTACATCCATTCATCACGTTACCTTGAAGGTTTTCAAGTTATGCTTATTTGGTTATTCAGCTCTGGAAAAAGCTACTGTAATTTTGAAATTTCGTTTTCCATTTCTGTTCATGTTAAATAGCTATATTACAGTTCTGCAGAATGAGTTTCCAAAGCAGTGACTGATAAATTAGTTTTTAATTGCAGCATTTTATACATATATTCTTTCTGGCTGTGCATAAATAATTACTTGATATATAACAAAATGGAGAATACTATAATTTAAAAGCCAAATCCCTGGGTATGGATTGATTTGAGCAAATGTTGTGCAGGGTCACAATGATAATTTTAATAATAATTTACATTTTGGCTCCATTGAGTTATTCTGCAATTCTAGTTTCCTGAGTGATAGTAACATATTTTAAGAAACAATTTATTATTTATGAAATTATTTATGCCTGATAAATTTTGTGTGTTCCTTGGTGTTTATCTGCAGATCTGACTGTTTCTCTCAGTATCAATACTGTGTGTAAGTACATACCTCTGCAACTCCACTCTTGGTGTGGCTTCTGGTTAATCTGCCTGTAATTGTTCATCATTCTCTGCTTGCACATCAGGACACAAGCTGACAAACTGCCTCTCCCACTAACTGGGAGAAGTAATTCCATATCTTGACTAATTTTGAATAGCTTGTTAATCAATATTACTTTTATGGTTGATAAAAGCACCCCAATTTATGCCCTGTTTTCTTCCTTCAAAATGTATTTGCCTAACAATAGTCATCCATAGAAGATTTTTTAAGGTATATTAAGGTGCCTTTGGGAACACAGTATTTTAGATTATTATAGGATATAAGGATATTCAATGCTACATCTCTGCCTAAAATTTTGTCCTGTTCTTACATGTAATCCTCATAAAAATGCATTTTAATATGACATTGCTTTCTCTCTGATATTCAGAACAAATTTAACTTAAAGCTTGCTGTGTATAAATTCTTTTGTTGCTTCACCCAAAGCTTTCCTCTAAACTTACAAAATCTTTGCAACTACTTATTGATATATAAATCCGCAATTTCTGGACTTTCCTCTGTGTGTACTTTTAAATTCTCCAACTTTTTATCTTTCTGAGTATTCCTGGAGGTATTCTTATTTTGTAATAGACCTGCAGTTAGCAGAGACATGTTATGCCATATTAGAATCCCAAATGTCTGTGAACAAATGAGAATGGTTCTCCGCATGATTTCTGATATTAGGATAAATTGCCTGGTGCATGGGCAAGCGTGGGTATGCACTTTTAGTATCCATTTTTCATCTGAGGTTGATAATTTAATTAGGCTCAGTAACAGAGCTGATAAATCACGTGGCCATTGGAGCAAGGCAAAATTCTATTTAAGGAGCACATGAGCAGTACCTGGTGAGTGATGTCTGTCACAACCATAAACCTTCTCAGGAGGCTGGAAATAGGAGACTGTTTTGTTGTGACCACTGCTTGGAGACTGGCTGAGGTGTGAGTAACTTAAATAACAGAGACAAATAGGGTTAGTAAATGAATGGGGGTGATTCCTGAATAAGATGGTGAATATTTGTGTTATAGCTCTGGAATAGCAAGCAGCTTGAGGAATACAAGTTTAATGACTGCAGTTGGAAAGATGACAGCAGACTGAGGTCAGTATCAGTTATGTACAAGTTTTAGTGAGCATCTGATCCCAAAAGGTTTAATCTAATGCAGGTCAGGGGAGGGAGAATTCCTTCATGTGTCTTGATAGAGGATCTGGATTCAAGCGCTGAAACAGTGGCCATGTGTGTACTGACATAATTTCATTGCTTCTACTCAACCTTTTCCTATTTGGTTATATGGTTGCTTCCTTAAGATTAAAAACTTCCAAATAATTAAGCTTTTGTAAGTTCACTACTATGAAAAAGTGTCCAAAATTTCTCTTGAATGACTGAAAATCAAAATGGCAGTCAGTATTTACTCATCAGCAATCTGTAAGCATTTCATGTTTATTATAGTCAACCATGCCAGTAGTGTTCCTTTTACTTTGACATCTTTTGGTAGAAATTTGTCTGGTATGTCCTGTCTTTGATAGAACTGCATTACCCTACCCTTCTGCTTTTTATCCAATTTAAATTAATCACATTTATCCTACTTCTGTTTCTGTCTCCATATAACTTTTTCCTTAAATAGAAATCTCATTTTAGCTAATCTTATTTCTATCCCTAGTAATTTGCTATCATTTCTATTATCCTAGCTGTATTTTTAGGTACTTATCCTTTGCTCTTGTGTACATTCATTGTAAACGGAAATTGAAAAGTCCATAAATATAGGAGTGTGACTAATTTATTGTTTATATCTCAATAAATTAATCTTCACCATCTGAAGTTTGTAACAGCCCAACCTTTCCTATGTTTTGCTCTTTGTTGACAACATAAATTTTTTTTTCCAGTTATTTTTGTCCAAGTGCCAATTCAACAAGTCTTTTCATCTGTCTCTTTTTTAGCCTTTTTTTTCTCCTCTTCCCAAGTAGTCTCTTATTCTTTCTCGTTGCTGGACTTTTAATATCCAGTGAAATGTAGAGTTACTGGGGAAGATGAAAGCTGTTGCTTTACAGGATTTTTTTTTATCTCTTAATTTGTATGGAAGTTCTAGATTAAAAGAGCAAGCACCTGATAAAAGAATTACAGTAACGTAAATACCACGGAGAGAGAAAGCATTGTAGGCAATGATTATCTGTATCAGAAGAAAAGATGGTTTAAGAATTGGCTTATTTTCTACAGAAAATAATAAGAAAATATATTCACTTTAAAAATGGATGTGCAGCTAATGCTGTTGGTGTTGCAAAAGAAATCTTTGTAGAATTCAAATATCCACTTGGATGCTTGACAGGCCAGCTCTGCATCTTCCACTGATGCCTTTTCCTGTCTTACCTAAAAACAGAGGGCAGACAGAATTAAGAGAATAAAAGCAGATATATTTGATGAAGGGCCTTCAGGTAAACTAAGGGCAGACAAAGCCTCCCCAAGGGTCTACACCAAAAATGGACCATGGTCATGAGTTTTTCAGACAGATATAAGTTTGGTGTATTTACATATCAGGGATTAACCCTCCAATTACAGCTTCAGGTAATCAAGTCATATTCCCCCTTTTTGTCCCCCTCCAATTAACTTTTATTTATACTTTTCAGGGTCTGAGGCAGTCACGTGTCCTTGAATTTCAGGCTTAGAAGGATTGCTTTTTCTGACCAAAAAGTGAAAACAGGTTAACTAACAGTCTGTATGGAGTTTAGAGTCATATACTAATACAGTACAGGATTTGAAAAATAAAAAAAGCTAAAATCATAAGGCATCACCATGAGCAGCTGCTTGGAGAATACCTCTGTAGCAACTCTGCACAAAATAAATTAGATGCAATTAAAAAATGCTCACCTTATATTCTTGCAATGAGCTTTACAGTTTGCAAAATCTGAAGTTCTACGTGTGAAAATTCTATTGGTCTCTCCATTGCCCCAAGAGTTACCATGAATGCCATGGGTGTGTAATTTACAAAATATGACATATCAAAAAGCACAGTTTATATCACTTGAGGTATAGCAAATGATGTTAAAATGACACTTCAGATTTTTCTTTATTTAGAATGGATCAGTACTGCTGAATCTCTTCATTTTTCTAACGAAAATGTATGTAAAATATTAAGGGCTTAGCTGTGCAAATCTCTGCATATGTAAGCAGTTCCATGGTCTGAGCAATATACTTTTGGTCATGTTGAGCAATGACTTCAAAATTTGTGCTTGCTATGATCTGTATATACCAGCATTTCTCTTATAGTGTGTATTCTTTCATTTGCATAAAATTTAGGACTTACAGGTACCATATTTTCTATTCTACTTTCCAAAGCAGGTAGAATGGATATTGTCTCTATGGTGTTCTTGCAACAGTTACTTGCTTTTGATGAGTTTTCCTCTATGTGATTTGTCTTCCCCAGGTGTATTCCAATCTCTCAATGCTGAGTGGTGCCCCTGATGTAACTGTCAACCCAGAGGACACTGCTGCTTACACTTTGAGTATATCTCCCTGCAGACGAGGAGTCTTTCAAGGTACTGTTTAGAACTCAAATACATACAATATCCCCATAAATTAGCAGATTAAATCTCCTTACACCTTATGCTTGCAATTTTTTTTTGCATGACCTTTCTTCTGGAAGTAAGGTTGTAATTGCTGGTGATTCAGGTTTTTAAGCTGGCTCATATTTTTATTTTTAAAGGTATCTTACTGCTAAATGTGTGGTCAGGTTCTTCAAAAATGCCAGCATATGAAGAACCTCATGCATTTAATAGTTCTCATGAAAATTGACTAAATAGGAAGTAATGATTTTTGAATTATCACCAAGTTTGTGGATCTAAATTTAATTTTCCGAAACTGTTAAATCCCTTTAGATATGCTAGCACTAATGGAACAAAAATGTAAAGGCAGAGAAGAGAATTTTATTTTTTCCCTTAATTAATGTTCAATCTGTTGACCACAAGAAAGAGTAGTAACTCGAATGCAGTGAACTTCCTTCTTTCTTTGACATATGTGGAGGCTAGGGAGATCTATAATTAATTGTACATAATTTGTATCCATCCATGTTGATAATGGTATTCTTATGATGCAATAGCAAAACTCTTGATTATTTTAACCAATGTCAGCATCCCATCATTAATGTTTTTCCTGGTTTTCTTTTTTAATAACAATTCAGATTTCATAATTTTCATATGTTTGGTAATGGTTCTAAAATTCCATGGTGCTCATTATTTAGCTCATAATGTAAAAAGCAAGTTTTTGAGAATGAAACTGTCAGTCTCAGTCTTCCCTGTAGGGAAATGAATTAGTCTCTGTGTTCCCTGTAGGGTAACTATTGTAGTAACTCTCAGAAGAGAAGAGTGCAAAGGTATTTGGGAGGGAATTATGGAAACAGAGGATACCTTCCTAAAGGAACTGAGTAGCACTCAGGGAAAGATTTGAACTTCCCAATAATGGATAAATCTCTCAATACAAAATGCTTAGTGTGTGTAGTTTCTAGTTTGTGTGTTCCTAACTCCAAGTACTTGATTCTGCTACATTCTTGGACAATTGAGATTAATGACAGCTGTTTTCTTAACATTAAAAAGCTATTAAATCTTGTCCCTGAGGATGTCAAACTGCTCTGCTCCTTTGGTCATTTTGTTTTTGGTACCTGATATGTAAAACTTAACTAATAATGGCATCTCAACTCACAAGTGACTTGTGCAAAGAAATTAATACTTGTAACAAGGCTTGGCCTAGTGCCATAGGAAGACTTCAGTGTCCTGATCTGTAGCCCTGGAAAAAAAAAATCACGCTATATGAATAGGAATCAGCTTTCAATAAAATTGTAACCATCAAAAATGTGCACCAGGAAATATTGAGGATGTACTGTATTTTAACATGGCTTTTTTTTTAAGCATTAAAGATTTAAGAATAGCCTCTTCTGCTGCTTTAGAAAACCCCCAGTTCTTTTATATATAATGAAAGTTTCAGTAGAAGAGGCTCCAAGGGATCTATCAGATATCAAATTAATACCAGGTGATAAAAGCCATGCCTTCAAAGGGACATAGATGGCATGTTCAGATCTACATCTCCAATGTTCTCTCCTTCCCTTGACTTCTATCACAATGGTTTCCATTATATTTTGAAGTATTATACGTTCACTGAGTGACAAAAGAGAGAACAGTCAGTTTCTCTAACCCAACAAAAAGTTACTGGTTCAAATGCTGGGAAGCCACATCTGCCCTTTTTCTCAAAAAAGTTCATTTATTTTACACTTTAAAATAACTTGATAGAAGGGTAAAGTTATCCTTTGAAAAGGACAGGGCCCAGTTATCTGCGATCCACCCCCTGGCTCAGGGCTTGCTTTAATCACTACCTCAAGAAATTGTGTTCATTCTTCCCCTGCAACAGAGACAGGTTTGGCTCTCTCACAGAAATCTGTGCACACTCTCTAATCATTCAGCTGCTGTAGCAGGGAGAGGGGTGGAGGGAAGAGAGCCACTATCACAGGTCTGAAAAGCAGCAGCTGATTTTGCTGTCTGATGTTAGGTTTGATGGAAACCTGACTATCAAGTGTCCTATGTAAGGTAATGTGTTAGGAAGTGCTTTCTTTGTGGCTTCAAGGAGAATGGAAGTCTGTCTGCATCAGTGTGCAAGGCTGGGAAGTCGTATTTGTTCATTTCCAGGCCCTGAGAAACTTCAATGTCAAATATATATCTATATCTATATCTATATCTATATCTATATCTATATCTATATCTATATCTATATCTATATCTATATCTATATCTATATCTATATCTATATCTATATCTATATCTATATATATATATATATATATATGAATGCATTTTTGGCTTTCAGGATATTTCAACAGCCATCCTGAATCTTGAGGATCACAGATTAGATTTAGGTGTTTCAAGTGGGAATTAGGCAATACTCAGGAATCTTTCTAGGTTCAAGATACTACGAAAAAAGTATAATTTAAACACTTCCCCTCTGCTCCCCCCTCCGCCCCAAAAAAAAAAAAAAAAAAAAAAAGGAAAAAATATTCTTTATTCAGTCTGGTGAATTTGTGTAGAAGGAAGAAAATAATCCATGGGGTGAACAGTTTTAATGACAAAATAAAAAGCAATGCTCCAAAGCTATCTGCAAAGGGAGTAAATTTTATTCTGCAAGGAAAAAAGAACAACTATTTTGATACCTAGCTGAGGACTCTGTCCTAGTGCTGATGAATAATTTCAAAACTAGAACTTCCTAACTTGTAAATGTAAAACTTGTAGCCTTGGTGTTCTAATACTGTTTTCTTCATATTAAATTAAATTCTAATGAAAGAACTTTTACCATGTACTGAGCAAATGGCTTGCATTTTTCATTTACTTTCAAAGTCCTTTTATTTCCAAAATTATATAGCTGCCAAATTATGCTGCTTTTGCTTTCTGTCTTGCTGTTTTATGGTTGCTAAGCTAAAAATGGGCCCAGTTATTTTCTAAAGCCCATTTGGAAGCATTCCAATAGAGTACTAATATTACATGCTTCAGCTAGTTTTTAGGTGCGTGACAGCTTTAACACAGAAATAATAGCAAATAAACACCTCAAACAAGATTCTGTCACTACATAAAATTCTTCAGCAGTCTGTTTTCTGAGTAATTGAGCAATTTTCTTTAGGTTTGATAAAGCATCTTCTACAGATTACTTTATATTTTATCAAATTTTTATTTCTGCTTTCCGCAGAATAGACCAGATTTTTTCCAGAATACAGCAAAACTCCTAATACTCGAATATGTCTTGTGCAAAAAACCCACAAACCTTTCATAGTCAGTGCCCTCTTATTCATACAACCCCCTAGCATTTGGAAAGTAGCTTTCTAACTTTAAGTCTCACCTTTCATTAGTATTTTAACTGAATCTATATTTATTAGGCAGTTCTTTTCCATGCTGCTTAGAAACTTAAATTGAGGAAAAACAGGCAGCATGTTCCAAGCCTATAAACAATATTAATTATTTTAAATAATTTATTTTATTTTATGTTATTTTAGGGCCTGTCAGATGCAACTGTAAGACAGTTTTGAGGTGGTGAAGATCATGCCAATACATTCTGGCCTGTAAATGAGTTGATTTAACTTGTTTATCATTATTATCTATTTGACACTGGCATTAAGGAAAAAAAGAGTCCATTTCTTTGCTGGAATTCTGCAAATTGATCTACTGATCCCTATAATTTCAATGGAATCATAAACACCCATGAGGGAGAAAGATGATCTTTGTAGTTTCTTGTAGCCTAAGCTGCATTTCCAGCACCTGCCTGTTTGCCTTGAGCACTTCCTCTTCACCCACGTCACCCTGACAAATGGAGTCTAATTTAGTGGTGGCAAAGACAAAGCTTGAAGGCTCTTCTGGTTGCTTGATTATTGTGAATGGCTCTGCTGGATCAACAGAGTGCACTGCAGGAGCTGCTGGCATGGCCCAGCAAGATGATCCTGGCACACACCATCCATACACCATCCGTCCATCCATCTGTCTGTCCGTCCGTCCGTCCATCCATCCATCCATCCATCCCTCATCCATCCATCCATCATCCCTCCATCCCTCCATCCCTCCATCCCTCCATTCCTCCTTTCCTCCATCCATCCATCCATCCATCCATCCATCCATCCATCCATCCATCCATCCATCCATCCATCCATCCATCATCAATCCCTCCATCCATCCACCCATCCATCAGGAGCTGCTGTGGTTTCACTGTCACATTAAGAGGCAGTGAACATTATAAACAAAACAATCCACTTCTTTATTGAATGCCACAAAGACAAATATGATTGACAGTTGATAGCAGGATTTGCCACTTGCTCATTTCTCCTTGGTATGAGTCTTAAAGCTTATTCATCTTTTTGTTGTAGGGAGCAATTTATTTAATCCTAGTATGCCAACAAGTAGTAGGAGTTACAGAAACGCCTTAGGATTTACATGTCTCATCACAGACATTTTCCTTGGAAAAATAGAGATTGTAAATTTTTGTACTAACCAACAGTAAATATCCTTTTTTTTGTTTGTCAATAGAAAATCTACAAGAACAAAAAATTATGTAAATTACACTCACCTTGTTAATTTATCTTATCTCTTCTGTGGAACTTTTTTTGTGGCAGCAACTGTACATAGATTTCATTGTCCAGAAAATAACCAGGAAAAATGAATAAACCTCTCTTCCTACACACAAGACCTTATTAAGTTCATGATGGTATATTAAAACCACAAACAAAATGTTTCTATATCTTTTCAGATTTGTGTGATGAATTCTGTGGCCATATAGCCTTTTGGGTTTTTTTTTTCCAGTTAAAATAATGGGATATTGTGGACTTTTATCATCTCTCTGCAGCAGAAAGTAATCATGCACACTATGTATCTTTCAAATATTCCATTTAAGTTAAACAGAAAGGAAAGCATTGAGCACTTCTTGCTTTCTTACTTGGGGCTGTGTAGTATATAGACAATGAGTCAGTCTAACATGGGGTGTTGTAATTGCAATTTTATTGAGAAATAAAACAGCCTGCCTCCTTTTAAAGGGATGCATCTTTTCTGAAGCAATAGAAAGGAGGGCTTTGGTATTAATATTTGCACTGTAGTTGTATAAAATGTTTCAACACTGGCTAATAAAGCTAGAAAATATGCAATGATGTTTTGACCAAGAAAGTTTGTAAATCAATGATGTGTCAGCAAAAATATAATGTCCTCAATTTATGTAAATTTTAATTATTAACGTTCAGTGGAATTCTAGAAATACTTGTATTATTGCTTTTACAAGTTTAGGATCATATATGCAAGTTTGGTATCTTATATATATGTA
The DNA here is from genome assembly GCF_048771995.1 of Taeniopygia guttata. NCBI lineage: Eukaryota > Metazoa > Chordata > Aves > Passeriformes > Estrildidae > Taeniopygia > Taeniopygia guttata. The sequence goes on along the minus strand of NC_133024.1, from coordinate 106,798,899 downwards.
CAGCTAAGTACAGCTATGTACATCTTATATATATGTACAGCTGTACTTATATATAAGTACAGCTAAGGAGTCATTTTCTAAAATAGATGATGATGCCATAATTCTGTGGCCAGTTGAATCAGTGGGAATTGTATCTCTGGGGTGTAAGTGAAGTCTGGTTTGGTCTTGAATGTATGCCTTAAAAATTGCCAGCCATGACATTTTGGCAAGTTACACTGTTGTGCAATGTGTGACAGAGAAGTCAGAACTGAGCAACTGGATTAAAAGAAAAAAAAAAACTAACATTGAGGACTGTTGTTCATGAAAAGTTTATCATTTATCAGTTGTTTTGTAGCATCAATAATGAAAAGTGTGATGAACTGATAAGTAAAAGTTCTGTAAGATGGCTGTGCATTCACAGCCAGAAGACCAGAACTTTCTGTGTCAAAGCTCTTCAAAAGCAAAGAAGCCAAGCTCAGCAGAACCAAATGAAAAATGTAAAATTGCTTTTTGTATTTATTTGAAATCTGTCATTTTTTGATGCAGTGTTCCTGCACATTTCCAATGTATTATTTATGATTTCATAGTGCACAAAGTACTTTTTATTACTCTTCCTTGTACAAAGCTCTTTTTCTCATCCTGCAAGACATCTCTTGACAGGAATATTTTTGTAGCCCATAATTTGAATAAATTAATATATTTATGTATCATCTGCTATCTTAGGATCCAATAAGGGTCAGTGGGTTACACCATTTACTCCCAAACCGGGAGAGCATTCTAATTAGGAATACTTCCTTGGAAAATATTCTGCTTTAATTTATATACTCAAGTCATGCAGCTCATACTATGTACTGTCCTCAGTGATAAGGATTTTGCATTTTAGATTTGACATGAAATTAATACACCTTTTTTCTTTTGTTATTTGCAGTTCTTGCCAGCAATGATTTTCTTTTATTTTCTCCTAATAAAAAATTCAAATAGCTTTGAGCCAGTAGTAGATACTTTGATGCCCATGAGAATTATGAAAGATGATTTATGAATATTTTAAGATTAAGCAGATAAACTGAGTTACACAATGTACGCTATCTGTAATAAAACTCATTACTTTTTCTAGAAGTACTTTGACAGATTTAATTGAGAGCATTGTAGAGATCTGTATTCACCACATCAATTAATTCACTTTTATCGATCAAGATTATAACCTCATTGTTATTAACTCTGTTTGTTTGAGCTCTGGTTTTCATAAAGGAGGAAAATGGAGTGTCAGCACTTATACCACAATTCTTCACTGATTTTTTGCTCATGCAATTGGTGTATTATCCACACAGTGGTTTAGCAATTCAAGTAGTTTTTAGTTACCATAGTTCCTCTCAAAGCTCTTGAAATATTCTTGAGCATTAGTAATTTATTCTTTTGGAACTTTTCGAGCATTCCAATATTTGCTGCAAATAAAAAGTAATTATTCAAGTGCTTCAGCAAATTATTTTGTTGCTTCTGAGGCCATGTTTTGTGCAGAGAGCAAAAGTCACTCTTTGTTTTACTATCTCATTACTTAAATTGCTCCTGTGATTGCTCCTGTTCTGACCCTCTTTCTCCCACACTCATATATGGATAATTCGTGATTCTGAAATACAGAAAATTGGTAAAGAAAATCCTCCATGGTCACTGGAAGGAAGAATGATAAGGAAAAATTACTAACAATTTAAAATTAAGTGTAACAAAATATTCTTTACTGTAAGAATTTGATAGAATTTATGAATGTATTGATTAGAATTTAGCCAAGACTTTGTATCAACTTCAAAGCTATAATTTTGCATATTTTACTCATTTTCTTCTAATTGTTGACAACTTTTAAGCACATTGATGGCAAGGATTGGTATTTAAAATTAATGAATTCTCTCTTTCACTTTGCTTCTCTCTAATATTGTAATTCAATAGAAAAATAATACTAGGATTTTATATTAAGACGTGAAATCAGATTAGTTAGTCAGTATCCTATGGTCATTAGTCATTAATTAGTCATTTATCCAGTGATATATTTCCTATTAGTGCCATTCCATGTGTTCCCTTACATTAAGATTTATATACCTTGAGCATTTTCTTCAGTCTTCATTATCCTTTCCATAACGGTTTTGTTATTTTTTCCTTCTTGCACATTTACCTTATCTTTAAGATAAAAAAAAAAAAAAATCAATAATTTCCTGAAATTGTACTCACTCCTCTGCCTATTTAGACCCAAGTTCTGACTTACTTAATGAGAGAAATTTTAGTAGTTTTTAAAAACTTTTTCAATAGAAATTCTTTTGGTTTGTTTTTAATTAGTTTAATTTAGCTCATTTGTATTTAAGTAGAATATTCTTGATGAAAGAAAATTTGGGATTCTATTCTTTAAGTTAGAAGTTATATATTATATTGTTCCTCTGGATTGAAACTTATTTCAATTTTTTTTATTTTGCTTTTAATTTCAGTGTTTTATACTTGTGCTTCTCAGTTACTGTCTCTCAAAGAAAAAGAGATTTTTACCTTATAATCATTTCATGTAATCCTTCTTAGTAGGAATAGTTTGTCAGTGTTTGTCATGTCACACCTCTGCCCCACTCAAAGCTGCAGAAACAAAGCATACCATTAGATGCAGATATTCTCAAATCAAAATTGTTCTGGGACTCTCATAGGAATTCCCAATTTCAAATTTTAAAGGTTCCATTAATAATAGTTTTCTCAAGTCCTTCGTATGACACAATGAACAAATTCCCTTTTGGAGATGTTTCACATAAATTCTAATAATGTCAATGAGAACATTTCTTACTATAATAGCATAAAATAAGTCATCTCCTCAGATTTTCTATGAGCCAAGAATTACACCAGCAAAATGTATTTATTTTGGCTTAGAAACTCTCAAAAATGTATTCAAATATTGACGAATAATAATTTAGATGCAGGAAGAATGTTCTGTAGTATTTTCAAAAGTTTGTGTAGATTTAAAATTCTTAGAGGCACAAAGTGGAAGAAATGAATCCTGCTAATTTAAAGCCAGTATATCAAATCTTCTACAATAGCATTAATATTATTTAAAGACACCCTGTACCTACTGGATTTTATGTTATTAAATAGAGATCTGGCAATTTATAAATTCAGGTTTTATGGTCTCTGTATTTTATTTTCTTGTCATATTTCATTACCGTTTAACATACAATACAAAAATGTATCAAAGGAATATTTTAAATATTGCAATTCTCTTATAGCAGTAGAATGAGACACTGTGATTGAAAAAGAAATAAAAGAAACAATCAAGACTGTGCACAGAAAATTGAGCTGGGAAAAATACAATTAGTGATCACCAGATTTTGTAACTTTTATGAAGTCCTTGTTTGTATTGCATTTCCTACTACTGATCTTCTTCAGGTGCTCATTATGGATCTCTTCAGGCAAGCAGAAGAGCTCTTTGGGGACAGAAAATGGTTAATTTCCTTGCACTCACTCAGGAGATATTTTTTAATATTGTAAATTATAATTGGATAGCTGACACCTGAAATGGAAGCTTTACTTCATTTTGTATTAGTTTTGAACAGAGGAAATATTCGTGCATGTCTGGCAGTCTGTTTTTGTGCAGCTAATTCCTGGGTAATACAACACCTGGTATCTATTTGTTTTAGGTGTAATTTCATTTGTTGCTCAAGATGAAGACCAGCAGCAGCCTCAAGGCAGCAGCTCACCACAGAGAACAGATGGCAAAAAAAAGGCCCTTCAGAAAAAGTCAGCAAGCATGTCAACAGCTCTTGATGCAGCTAAAATTGGTATGTTTGTTATTATGGATGCATTTCTTGTCAATTTTCATAAAGTTACATCATAATGTGGTTTAAAATTAAATGAATATTTAGCATGCACAGCCTACCAAAAAAAAGTATGAAATTGTCCTTTTGTGCTTTCTGAAGCATTTTAATGCATTGTTAAGCTGAGCTTTTTCTTTTCTTTTTTTTCCCCCCTCTTTTTACAACATCACTGACTGCTGTGATTGTTGGAGAGGGGCAGAATGTTTTTAATGCTTTCTTTGTAACTCTCCAATAATACTGTGAATGCTGATGTCAAAGCAGGCCTTTTCTGAAATTCATATTGCTCCACTTCTTTACATTGTGGAAAAAAATTCCTTATAACAGTCAGTGAGAGATACTCCTTTGGTACAATAAAATCAAAAAGAGAAGATTCCAGAATACCTATTTACTTTCATAGTGTCACCACCTGCTTTATTCTAAGCAGTAACTGCATTACTTTTGAGATTTCAAGTGTTCCAGAAGAACACTTTTGTGGTTACACCAAATAGACAAAGCTGTTTGCTTTTAGATTAATTTCTCCACTTTCCTATTTATATTTGCAAGTATAACTTTGCCTACAGAACTATGTTGTTTATGCTTTTAATATCTAATTTGGTATATATCTAAATTGTCAAGCATTTTTTGTAATTGATTAAAGAATATTTCTTGCAAGGAAAGCTATCAAGGAAAGTTTTAAACTAAAAAAGTTGGTTTAGTCAATCTAGAATTTTTAGGAAATTAAGAAGGGTTGGCAGATTGGCTCTTTGTCTTTATAACTGTATTTTCTAGATAAATTTAAACTAGAATTTATCAAGCTCTAAAAAGAATTAGAAACTAATTTTTTTAATAAATTAGAAATAATTTGAGTCAAGTCAATGTGAATATCAGAAAGTCTGTTCTTTTGTAGTCTATTAATAATCTGTACAGCAACATGGAAGTTGGATGACATTAAAACTCATGCAACATCTTGTTGGAACTTTACAGAAGAAGGATTAAAAAGGATTGAATTAAGATGATATATGCAGATAATACCGTAGAGACAAGAATTATAAATTTTCCAGATATTAAGTGGAATTAATAATAAAAACAACATAAAGGGTGATGCCAGGTAAATGGGAGATAATCTTCAAATCTACTGAAAGCCTGAGAATATTAATGAATTTAGTTAAGCTTCAATTGCTCAAATGAAGCATATTTTCTTATGAGATATTTGCAAATTTAGGAATTATCAGTCCAAAACTAGTAAAGGCTGTAATTGAAAGTAACTGAACATAGAAGGTTAGGCAAGAAAATAGTTTAGGAGAGTGGATGTCTCAGTGCTGTCCCTGTCACTGATATGAATGGAGGGTGTTCTTCTTAGTTAGAAAATCCAACGTAACTTCATGGTTTGCTATTATCATTACTGGTAATACTTTTGCTTCATGTGATTCCCTAATGACAATGTGAGACTGTTTGGTCTATTTATGCATTTAAATTTTCAAACATGTTTGATACATTAAAAGACAATAAATAATACCATGAAATATCAGTCTAATAACTTGCTGAGAGAAGCCAGGTAATCAGCCCTAAATCAGCTTTCTCTTTTGTTGCACACTAATTTACATGGAAATAATCACTCCCACCCAGAGAATCCCATTGGTAACTGGAGCAGTCTGCACACCTTATTCCTATGTGGCTGACTCAAGTTACTTCATCTTCTCTTTCAGTTGCCATTTTTTGCTATTTTTGTGCAACTCTATAGTGTTTTATGTTTGTCTTATTGTGACCTACATGTTTCTAGTAAACTGTACTGGCTCAAGCTGCAGGACTGCTGGCAATGTTTAGGGAATCATTAGGATTTCTTTCCTAAGTGGACTTAAAGTAGGACATGGCATGACCTTTCCCTAGTTCTGTGTCACTTAATAAAAGATTTTGTTTCTTCTTCAGTGCAGAGGAGATACCTTTGCAATGCTCACATCCCAAGCTTCAATCTCACCTTTAAACCCACCAACTGCATTTAGTCATTTCACAAAATATTATCTGTCATCACAAGCATTCACCTGTACTAGACATCTGTCACTTCTGCAGCTGTGGAAGGTACCTGCTGCAAATAGCTAAATAGAGATGTTATGCAACAAGGTCTGGTCTAAAATACATGATATTCCTGTTCTGAACTTACTTCAAAGAGGAACTAACAAAGTCTTAACTTATCCTGCACAGATTTCTTTTACACCAATGTTTTTTACATTAGTTTTACATTAAAATTAATTTTAATTTTTATTGTATGACTTTTCATAGTATAATTACTGATGGATGTTTCCAAGATTTAGGATTTATGAATTGCAAAGTATGCACCAATTGTAGAATGCAAACCTCTTGCATTTGACCAGAGGCATCACACAATGAAGTGAATCTTGGAAGTGAATATCCCCAGAGCACTGTAAAAAGTAAATGGTACTGGACTTCTGATGTAAAGAAAATGAATATACAGACTGAAATTGGTGTAGCTCAAATAAGGTATGAGGTTTTCCATAGCTGAATAAGATTAGGAATAAACACATGTTCACCAAACTTTTGTGTCTTGCTGTTATTCAGGGAAAATTACTCCTTTTAAACATACTAGAAACTACCACCTTGTTATACACATCTCAGGTACCCACACTTATGCATTATGTAGATATAGATGTTCTTATTTACCTTTTTTGGTTTTTTTTTTCCTTCTTCAAATTACATTGTAGGTAGAAATGCAGAAGAAGGCAATGATTTCTAGATGCTTTCATACGTTCTTTTTATAATTTTTATCAAAGTCACTCATTATGCTCTTCCAAAAACCTAAGGATTCTGAAATGTTTGTACTTTTTTCTTCTTCTTTAGGTATATCTAAGAAAAAACACATTTATTTCTTGCTGTAAGAAACACAGCAATTCCTCATGATGAATCATTGTTATGCTGCCTTGTACAAGAAGAAAAAAAGAGAAAACAAACCAAAACCCAAACAGAAAAATGTCCGCAGAGCAGATGTAGTGATAGGGGCTTGTCCCTTTCTAAACTGTGTTCTTCCCAAAACTTAATTCTGCCTTTGAAGAAAGGAGATCCTAAGGTTTCTTTTCTCATGGCAGCCAAAAGTAAAGCAAGGCTAAGTGGTTGCTAAGACTGAAGGTAGAATGCTCCTTGTCTTTCATGTAAGATTTATCTATAGATATTCCTGTATTATAAAGTGCTAAAATCAGAAAAAAATATTAGCTATTAATAGGTGTTTGTTTTACAGTCTCAGTTAATGCTACACTCCTCCTATAGGAGTGAAGCTTCCTAAACTCTCAAAGTAGAAGAAATTTTTCTACTCTTGAGCTCATGGTAACTTCTTGAAGAGCCCTGGCCAAACCCCCTGTGCTGTGCTCTTGGCTGTGCAGCCCATGGGCCGCAGGGAGGGTGCTTGGCTCAGCCTCTGCCAGACCCACTCTGCTCCCAGGAATCATCCCCTGGAAATGGGAGCTGAGTGTGTGAAGTTGCTGTGGCTGCTGCGATGGCTAAAGCCTTCCCTGCAGCTGCAAATCCCCCTCCCCTCTTCAGCACCCCTCACACTCTGTCCGGCAGCAGGACTCAGCACAGACCTGGCACTTCAGCTTTCAGTGCTCCTGCCAGCAGGGATGTCCCTCAGTGGTTGTTTGTACAAGATTGGGGAATTTTGCATGGGATGTTGTCTTATGGTGGCTGCCCTAAACATTGCCTTTATCCTAGGGTTGTACTTCCCACTTTGTTTGTCTTATGGCATGCATTTAGGTTTTTATGTCATTGCCAGATTTTTGAATTTCCTTGTACTTGAAAGGCTAAACATCAGAAAGATACACTACTTGTAAACAGGCCATGATGAAGAAGCATGGTCAGAGGGGCCAAGCCAGACATTCATTTTGGCAAAGCCTGGTTTAGTGGTCTTTTTAAAGCTAATTTATACTTCAACCAGGCTTTCAATGACAGGCAATGTTTTTTGGTCTAAGTTGTCATTGTAGTTTTTATGGAGATGTCTCTGAGTTAAGTGTCTTTCCTGTTGAGTTTAAAAACTTCCAAGTGATTCTTTGAGCACTTGATGCCTTTGGGAGGTAATGGTACTTGCACATGTGGTTCTCCTGGGCTTCCAAGCTTGAAATCAATCCCTGAGGGCTGAACACCTGTGGGAGCACGATGGGGTATTCATATAAGGAAGACAGTAAAATAATGTCTTTGTTCTAGCAACTGTTGAAGTGATTAAGAGGTAAACAGTACTCAGGATGACAAAAATGTGAAAAAGTTTAGCATTTGCTCATTACAATTTTTTAAAAAGATTATAAGACCTGAGGATACAATGGTAAATTATAGGATTTATTCAGTATTAATGCAGTAAGATGTTTCATGTACCTTTAATATATTAAAATATAATTGATACATCTCACATGCATATTTATTTCTGGAATTAATTTCTTTTTAAGAGGACTGTTCTTTAAAATCAATTTGAGTTACCAGCCCATAAATTTTTATTGGGTAGTTAAGGTATTTTTTAGTCCAATCTACATTCTGTATGTTCATGCATGGTGTGCTCCAGCTTCAGATTAGTTTAAGTCTCCCTCTTCAGAGAAGAAGTAAAGAGCTCAGCAGAGAAAATAATCCCCATGTAAATTGCATACATATTTGCAAATGTAAAATACTAACCACGGCTTTGTTAGTTTTGGTTTTGTTTTTTGTTTTGATTTTTTGTTTATTTGCTTTGTTTTTAGAGATTTTTTAATAGCATTTTCGCATTTGCAGCTATACTTATGCCAATGCATACAAGCTTTGGGGAATGGTATAGCATATGTAGAACATTAGGTATTATACTATTTTTTGCTTTTTTCCTTTGTCAAAAATGTTGTTCAATTACTGCTGGCTTTCTCAGTAGGTGCTCTTCTGCAGTACTGCAGTCTTCTGGTTGTTATGAATTTTCCTGTGCCCTTCTGAGACTCAGAACAGCTTGATCCTCCCAGTAAACCAACATGTTGTTTTGAAACAATTCAGATATAGCAATGCTTAAAGGACCTATGGCCCACATGGAATTTCGTGGGGCATGGTACTGTGTGCATATAAAAATCTGTGCAAACAATGCAGGGTAGCCCATTTAAAATTAATAGCAAGAGCAATTGCTCGCAGGGTATGGCTGCTGCTGCTGAACTTCAGGTTGCATCACCCTTCCTGCAGCAGGTGTTGTAATATTGTTGTGCTGAGAAGGCAGGTAATGTTGCATCTGCCCTAACCACAAATTAGTCACTCCTCTTGTAAACCTGTGCATCTGCATATTTTTGGATATCATAGCATGTAGGATTGCATTTGCATATAAAGAGATTAAATTTTATTACCCAATTTAAATGTCTGTGATGTGCATTATACTTGTTTTGAAAGTCTGTATATGCTGTAAACTGTATTAATGAGAAATACGCAATTTTTTCATGTCTGGCAGACCTCAAATGTCAATGTATGGAATTTTTTCAATTAATAGCCAATTTAATAAAAAAAATCTGAAAAACAAAATCCCTAGCAGAAATAATGAGTGGGGCTCACATGACAGGTCAAGGTGTAATCTCTTACTAGTTTTCTGTGACAGAATATATATATCATTCAGAGTCATATAAAAATATAACATTTTTGAAACTTAAGAGGAAATGAGCAACAGAGCAGCAATCTCCCTGCAGCCAGTGCCCTTGTGGTTGTGTTGGAGTGTTTGACATGCTCTTTCTAGGTCATCATTTTGCCTTTCCTACCTTGTCAGGCTTACAAACAATTATTATTTTACCCTTTAGCAAGTAATGAATTATAAACACACAGAGAGTACATAATGGTAATGCAAAAGAGCACTAATATTTACCAGTTCCTCACAGTCCTGTAAGCATGTCTGGGGCTGGAGATAATGAGGTGAGGAGAGGATAGAGGGAAGGTCCCCATCAGTCTCCTCTGTCATTCTGTTAAAATTGTTGTGACCTGTGAAAGTATACACTGAACCAGAAAACAGGAAAAAGTCAAACTTTATGGCCTAATAGATGGGACAGTTCATAGGAAGTGGAGTTCAAATCAAATATGGGATTTTTAAAGAAGTCTTACAGTGTGGAGATTTTATTTCTAGCTGACTCTTTTACATTAATCTAAATATTATGAAACATTCAAATTAATATTTCACAAAAAAAATGACGTTCTCCCCAAGATATTTGACATTCAAATTACTGCAACATCAACAATATTGTCTAAGGGTGAGAACAGCTTCCTTCAAGGTTTGTGTTCAGTCCCTCAAGCAGAGGAAATAATTGAATAAACATTCTCAGAGCCTGTTTGGAAAATTCTACAGTTAAGCTAATTTATAAATAGATTTACAAATCCAGAGCAAAGTTTATATATATATTAAGAATAATATACATATTATTTCTTTAACATTTCTGAAAACTATGCAGTTCATAAATATCAATTAAAACATTAGATTGAGTCCAAATTACGTTTTCAAGCTGACAGAGTATAATTTCCAACAGGAGAAGAAAATAAAGCACATTTCTCCTTCCAATCTAATTTCTTCTTCGTCGTCTTCCTGTTGCTGTTATTATTACTATTATTACAAGTCATGCTAGACTTTGGTAACTAGACAAGCTTTTGCCATGTGCTACTGCCACTGTCTGCATCTGAAGCTAGAAATAGGTTATTCTTGAAGACTATTTGTGATAGTTGTAAAAGTAATTTTTTTTGTTAGTAAATTCTCAGTTCATCTCAATGTATTCTCATGGATGAGTTTTGTGCCTATCTTAGATCCTCTTGTCCCCTCCATAATCTGCTGCTGGAATTTGTGAGGAATTTTATTTCTGTAGCAGCTGCAAAATAAATTTCCCACACAGAATTCTGTTTTTTAATTTATCCAGACACTGGGCACTCCTGCATTCTCACACATTCAGTTATGGGGTAGGTTTGCTGAACTAACTAGCAAAGGAACACTCATTTTTACAGAGCAGGCAATAGATATTTCTTGTCCATCGCAGTGCTTTATTTGTTATGATCTGTATTGTCTCTCTCAAAATATTTATTTTGCTTTCTCTGTGTGTGGAGTCCTAAAAGGTTTTGGCACAACTGAGAAATTTTAAGTATTGGGGACCTACTGTTTCCCACTGTGGCAAAAGACAGATGATATTTTATACACCGTCATGAGAGAATGAGTGTATGTGTGTGCAATAAGTTTTTTGAAATTTGGAATTAATTGTAAAAATGTGATTAGTATTTCTGGAAATATATTAAATTTGTGTTACTTGGGAAGAATGTATCTTCTTTCATAATGTGAGATATACATTAATTATTATTGAATGTTAGAAAGAATTGCAGGATTGCTTTCACTAACTTCTCTGGATGTATTGGTTATCTACACCTTATTTGCCCAGCAATATATTGAGAAATTAGTGAGAACAACCTTATAAAGTTCATCTACTGTAAATATGGCAGACAATATCCATTAAATTAATGAAGGGTTGATTTTATAATCATGGAATTGCATGATCATAAAGATCTTCTTCTTGAATATTAATGGAATTTTACTTCATAGTTTATTTTTATTGTTGAAGACATAAATTGCTCACACAACTTCACAATATGTTTTCTGAAATCTAATGAAAATCTACCCACTTCATCATTGTGCTCAAGATGCTATTTCATAGAAATGATTTTGTATTTTATGGATGTACAGAGAAATAAATGTTATTTTCCTAAAATGACCTGGGTGCTCAGCATAAATCTTTAATACCTCTTTCAGGGAAGACATATTTTTTTTCCAGAAAAAATGTTGCCTTTTCTGTGTGTGTTATGTTGCTTTGTGTTGCCTTTTTGCCTTTCCTTAGGGGAATAAGATGAAATGCCTGCTCTGTGACAGAGTTTAGAATGGAAAGTTATCCAAATCCCAATGAACTTGAAAGGTTCATTTTAAAGTAAAAGGGTTATGCTGAAAAAGCAAAATAGACATTTATCAGTTTTAATGCCTTTGCATTTGCCTAGCTGTGTTCCTATGAAGTAAGACTGCATTACAGTTGATAAAATGCTTTTGGTTACTTTGATATCTTTAGGAAACCCCCAGTATTTTGGAAAAAAATATTTTTAATCTGTAAATACAGAATTTTTTTTTTCTAATAATGGCAGTCAGGAGTCACTCATTGGGGTATAAAATTTGTAATTCTGGGCTATCTTCATGTAGGAAATAGGCATTCTTATCTTTACTATTTAGCATGTTTTTAAGAGGAAGCTGCATACGCTGAGCCTGCCTGAGTATGGTAGAGAATTTAAAAGTGAACCGTCTGGAAGTGAGCTGGCTTCTCACTGAAATCTCATGTAAATTCATATCATAAAATCAAATCTAATTAAAATTAAAGATTCAGTTTAAAAATCATGTATATTCAAGGAAATGTTGTCAATTTAGTTTCCTGGTAGCTAGAAGGGGTAAAATCTTTGAATACTAATTACATTCTATAATAGAAATGAAGATATGTTGTACTCAGCATTTGTGGAGTCCTTTTGTTTTTTTTTTTTTTTTTTTTCTTTTTTGAAAGTGCTGAATTGCAAGCAGTGGGATATAAAACTTTTAGGGAAATAGTGCAATTGATTTTACAGTTGCAAGGGAGAGTCTATAATTCAGTTGACTGAATGGTATTTGTCTGTCAAGTGAAAGGTTCGTGCTCCTTGTATGTGCTGAAACTCATAAGAACAATGATTTGCTTTTGTGACAGAGCTCTAGTAAAAGCTGGGTTCACTTTGTCCTCAGTAAGCTTATTTTTAATATGTTATGTTGGCAATAATAAAATAAGGCTTGGAATTCCACAGTAAAGAGCATGAAGTATATTTCACCACAGCATATGACACCTGGAGGATTGTTAAAGACCTTTAACTTAAAATTTAAAAGCCTTTGCAATAATTAAGTGCCATATTTTCAGAAGACTTCTGCAAACCTGCTGCTTTTCTGCTGTCTTTTTGTATTTTCTTGACTGCTAGCCTTGTCATAACTCATTGTGTTTAACTAATATACTCTTTATGTAATCTATGTTTTACCAATCTGCAATCATGTTTTCATGTTTCATTCAATAACTTGTGTACGAATGAAACAAATTTGAAAACAAGAATTAATTAAACATTGGTATTTTTTTTCAGTAGAAGATTTTTACCAGTTCTAAAGTTGTACTAATTGAATATTTGGTTTTTTTTCTGGCTACAGTTTTTTTGATGTCAAATGTTCTATTTTAAAGAGTTCTTGACAGCCAAAATGTTAAGTATATGAAGGTATTTTATGTAATAAAACATCATGTATTAAAGAAAAAAAGAAAAAAGTGAAATAACCCCCAACTCTGAGCAATTATGTTTTCTCTGAAGAAATATTACTATTGAATGCATAAATTTATAAACTATTTTACATGTTTTGTGTTCATTCTGATGTGAACAGGAAAACACTTCAGTATCATTTTAAGGAATTTCCTGATTGGAAATCATCTGAGTATAACTTAACCTACTTTGCCAAGGATATATCAGCTGTGACTGTGTGTAAATGACTTCTGAGCTGGCTTTTGCCTTTTCAGACATGTTAAAATATTTGTGTGACACAGCTGCCCAAGCTGTTCACCTGGCAAGTGATTTCCTAACATAAGTCACAGTTTACACACTCTTAAAATGTGCAGCTCTATGCAAAATCTGGCCAGTGGATGCTGTTTCTGCCAAGAAGCAGAATAAAAGGTTCTAGGTTATTTTACCACATAGTTTTTAAATTTTTTTCAAGCAGTTGGTATTGGTGGCTCTTTTGACACAAAGTGTCTTTCCTTTCTGTTCTCTTTCCTGTTCTTTTCCTTGTTATATGCTTTATATTGGGTTTGTGTGTGTCCTTCAATATTACTGATGATCTTCCCAACCTTCCAGAGAGCCTACAGGGAAATGTAAGATCCTTTTGTCCCTGATCACTCATAGCTTTATATGCCAGCATAATAGGAATAAGCAATATTTTTTCTGTTTCTTCTCTGAGACCGTATAAGTTTGTGGCCAGAAACAACGTTCCCTTTGGATTTTTTCTGTTACCTTTGGATTTTTCCAAAGTTAAGTCTAAGGTAGACAAAGATAGAAAATTGGGGTCAGTAAAAATAAAGACAAATATGGCAAATGGAGGAAAAACAGCAGTCTTTTGGGAAAAAGCAGTAGTGCTTGGGGGAAAAATACCCTCTTAATTTAAGTAATTTAAACGTGTGAAGCAGGGAGGGTTAGTACAGCATTTGAGGTCATTAGTTTAACACAGTCCTGTCTCTGTGTTTGTTAACAAAGTATCACAATTCAGTTTATGTGAGCTAAAGATTTTGACTGTGAATGAAGATGTTTTGAGACATTTTATGGAACATGAGAGAGTGTTAAGTATAACTTGGTAGGAGTAACTTGTTTCCTGGTGGATTTTGACAACCATTACTCTAGGATACTCTTCAGATTTACTTACGAATAAAAACTTAATGACCTAGGTAAGCTGTCCTGTTTCTTCTCCACCCTCATCACTGCAAAGTTTCACTGAAACTTTTTGCATTCTCTGAAGTCCACTATTTGTAACTCTCTCCATCAGAGAGGTCACTCCAAGTAGCAACCTTTTGTGCCTATGAAAATTGTAAGCATTCTCTTTCCTCAAAAATCTTCTTTAAGGAAAAAAAAAAAAAATTAAACAATAGTTGCTTTCTGAACTTCAAGTTGTTATTGGTTGTACAAGTTTTTCTGTGGTTTTCTTTTTTCAAAATTGCCTAAGAATCAACTACTTTGTGGGGGTTTTTTTACTTTACTTCTTGAGTTATTCTTTGTCTCTTTGCCCTTTGGAATTATTCCCTTATTTAACTCTTAGACTAGATTATTCTAAGTATCTCCACTTAATCTCAGCTTCTTACTTTGCCAGGTCTTTGAACAAAGGTAATTATAATAACCAAATAACTGTGAGTCTTAAAGCAAATATCACTTATCTTCACATTAGAAGTTAAACATTACTTTTAAAGTGTTAGTATTCTAAACAATCACTTTACTATATAATCTAAAATTATATAAATTTATGCTGAGTGAAGAGTTCTAGTTCTTCGTCCTTGCCATTCAAACTTCTAAAAGCATTGTGCAGTAACTGAAAAAGTATAATCTTCCCATAAATTACCACAAAGATTCTGCTTTTGATGGCAGTCTGATTTTGAATTAACCACTTGAGACATGTTAGTCATCACTAAGAATAATAGAAGCAGGCAATAAAAGACAAAATAACATCTTAAAGGGAGAGTTTTGACAAATCCATGTGACATAATATGTGTGAGGTGCAGGTCACTCCCAAACACACGGACCATTGCACTTGAAACCTACCAGGTTTATTTTCAGTGGTCTATTCATGTCAGATTCCTTATGTAGCAGATTATTAAATGTCCCTGCCATCCCACCTCTTCAGTGAGTGTTCAGTGGCTTGTTATGAAAGTCTGGGGTTCTTTTCAGCATGTGGCTTTATGGTCTTAGGAAGACACAGTAAGAAATGTAACTGAGACATTGGACCTACATTGGTAAGGTTTGTGATAATCCTTTGAACTAATTATCTCAGAATTATTCCTCACACTCTTACTAGGGCAGAATATTCCTTTCCCTCCCCCTCTGCCCCAGTTTCTCCCATTCCCTCCCAAAACCAAAACAGTGAAGTTTTAACTCTTTTATTGCTAAAAATTGCTGGATTTCTCTTCAGCATTTGAAATTTTCTTACTCTTTGCATACTTTGTGTTTACCTATGTCATGCTGCCTGCAGAGCTCAAGAAGGTGAGGGGAGTTGGATTCTAATGCCAAATACACTACCTGTGTTCTTGTTGATTTTTATCTCTTGTTTTAGATCTGTATTTATTAATGTCACAAGTGCATGGATGACATACTGTCACATGCCCTGAGTTTATTCCCATGCCACGATTTCATCAGAAAGAGTTTAGCATGTTAATGAGATCAGATCCTGATTTCTGTCTCTGTGTGTACCAGCAGATAGATATTTAGTCACCAGTAGACAGGTTAGGCTAAATTTCAGGAAGGATACATACCCTGGATAAGTGTAGGACACAACCCAAATGGAGAGTGAAAAAAGGCCCTCTACAAGGTGAATAACCATATTTGCCATATTTACATTTTCATCACTCAGCTGCAAGGGAGAAGGGAGAGCTGTGACATCATCATATTAAGGTACTGAGAGTTTATGAAGGACATCAAGAATATTCTGAGTTAAAGAGATATTTTCCATCTTCCATTTTCACATCCCATAGACACAGCAGATCTGCTGGGTGATTTTTTGGAAGTTGTTACCTGGGAGATGGAGGTGAAAAAGTGTCTATAGAGTAAAGGTGTCTGACTGAAAAATGGTGTTAGAACATCCTGCTGTGGTGGTATTAATAGTATGGAAGACTGAACTTCAACAATGGAAGATACCAACAGCATTAGATCCATTTCATTGAAATGAACTGTGTAGAGTTAAAATCCTCTCTTCTTCTTACAGTTTTGAAAAAGTTTAGGGAAAAGGAATGTCTTTCATGGGCTAGTGGTATCTCAGTTTCCACCATAAGGCGGTGATGTTCATTTGAAAAGACGGATTTGAAGCCAGGATTTATAAAAGAGCGGTTTTGGATTTCCACCTTTTAAAAGGTCAGACACTTTTTCAGGGCATTGTGTTGTATTAATCACAGATAATTCCAAGGGCCAAAACAAGATTTTGATTTTGCATTTAAAAAAAAAGTTCTCATTTCCATTTCCAAATTTTCCTGAGTGGAAAAGGCTCTGGAGATACAGTCCTTGCCTGGTTTAGGACAAGTCCTGAAGAAAGGGAACCTTAATCCATCTTGCAGATTTTCCTTTTGTAGAATACCCTTCTTCACCAAGCTTGCCTAGAGGTACTTTGTTAACTTGAAAATTCTGAATTAATTTAATATTAAGTATTTAATCATTTAATATTAAGTACATATTTACAAATCATAATTTACTTTTAAATTCCAGCATTTCAAAGGCATAACTTTCATACATCAGTTCCAATTTACGTGTGCAAACTGATGCACTCTTCCATCCTCAGTCACTTTAAGTCACTAAGTCACTTTAAGAACTGTCCCTCTGCATGACTTAGGCTGGATACAGAATGTAAGGCACACTCT
The DNA here is from genome assembly GCF_048771995.1 of Taeniopygia guttata. Taxonomy (NCBI): domain Eukaryota; kingdom Metazoa; phylum Chordata; class Aves; order Passeriformes; family Estrildidae; genus Taeniopygia; species Taeniopygia guttata. The sequence goes on along the minus strand of NC_133024.1, from coordinate 106,781,963 downwards.
AAATTTATGAAAGTTGCTCTTGGGGAATTATAACATCATATCCTTTAAGAACAAGATTAATGACTGATGAATATTAAAATATTTTCCCAAGTAGTGTTATATGGAATGCATGATATGCATATTCATGTAAATGTTCAGGTTTCTCAGATGTGTTCATGTAGGTAAAATGGCAGCTGAGAGCAAAGTTTATCTTGCCATGTTATGCAAAAGCATTTTTAAAAGCTGTGCATATTGATTACTTTTATTGAAAATGTATAACCCTTAGGTGAGAAAACTCATGAGCCCAAGTCTAAAGGTGAAACACTAATAACTTCCCTAGAAGAGGAAGGTGTAGAAATGTTGCCTTTCCAAGGATAAGTTATTCCTCATGTAGTAAAAATGAATATAAATGTCTTTTTGCATCATTTTGAGCTCTTAATTCAATAGGGTTGCAACATTTTCTTAATGAGTTAATATTTTGCAGCTTTGGCCCATAAATCAAGTGCAACTTTTTTATACTTGGAAATTAAAATTACAGAGAGGTATCTAGAACCAGTTAAAACAAGATTTAAAATCTTTTTCAGTGGAGTATGTGTCTACCTATACAGAAAGAATTGCAGTTTTTTCCTGCAGTGTGTGACCGGATTAGATTTATCTAGTGACACTGTCAAAAGTATCAAAAACATTTTTCTAAAAGTTTTACATGTTTTAGGACTGTTTATTGCAATTAGTTTTGTATTTGGAATGAACTTGGAGGTTTATGGAAAGTGAGTCTGAAGTAATCCCCTAAAATTCTGTAAAAAATTTTTTTTTTAATTTAGCATTATAGGAAAACTAAAATTGTCAGTAAAAGTTTGCAAAAGAAATGTCAGGTCTTTTTATAGTAATTTTTAGATGGTTAAGGCCAATCCAGTTAGAAAAATAAGGAATGTAAATAGTCCTGGGCTTAACGGCTAGTCAGTTTCACATAATTTATATGAAAATCATTTATTCTAAATACAAAAGTTTTAAATTTTGTTCTTTCCCGCGTGAGCTCTTTACATATTAAAAGCTGTTACATGTTTATATAGTGTAGGAAACCAGACAAAATGTAATTTTAAATTTGTCTTATATTCTGTAAAGTACAGCAGTATACCTATGAGGACAACATTAAGGATGGTCTCTCAGTGAGAATGTTCCTTCCTTCCAGCCTAGGAAGTTTTTTTGAGAATTAAGAAATCATGCTGTGTTACTTCTCTGCCTGCTATTCCAAAATAAACCCATACCCTTAAACGTCCCTATCTAAGAGTGTTTTATCTAAAAATGGAATTCAATGTACTTTATTCATTTTTTATTGCAGTATTAACTCTGCAAATGTTAAACAAAAATGCTGCAGAAAGAACTCACATTAAATTTGACAATATCCCTTAAATTCAGCTTTTTCCTTAAATAATCATATTTCTGATGCCAATGCGAGAAGCCAATAAAATTAGGATGAAGTATTTCAAATAAATTAATGTTATTTAGCAGTACAATTCAAATTTCTCCACTGAGTCCATATCACACACAGCCCCTCCCAAAAACCCTGAAATTCTACAATTTTCAGGACACCAAAGCAAATCTTCCTTCGTCATCAGTGATGTGTCATTCAGGTGACTGATGGACAGCCCTGTCTCTATTAGGAGAGAAGGATCTGTTCCTTTTATAGCTGACAGTACATTTAATGGCTGGTGTAGCAGACATAGGATCAAAAATGAATTTAAGGAAAGGGGACAGAGAGATCAGAAATTTCAGCTTGTGACTGATATGGTAATAAGGTATTCTTATCCAAGGGTGTAGAGAAGAGCATCTTGTGAGTAGAAGGAAGAGGATTTCAGAATTGAAAACTCTTCAGGATGTGATACGAAATAGAAGATTAAAAGTGTAGGGCTAAAAATACTGATATGCTAAGAAAGATTTTATGACATTTTTTAAAATTGCACGATAAACGAAGAGATCAGGCAAAGGAGAAAGAGTTTATTTGTATCACTGAAGAGAAGTAGGACAAGGCACCAGACTGATTTGATAATAAAAGGATATTTGTCTCAGGAAGAAAAACCAATAATTTTGTTATATCATACAAGCTGGAATTAGGTTTAGAAGGGAAGTTTGAGGTTTTAACCTGAAATGTTTTTTGAAGGCTCAAGTTTAATTTTCATGTAAATTTTAATTTAGTAGTCCTGTGTTTTAAATACAGAACTGTCTGTTCACAAATGTAATTACTGTAGATAAATACTAGTTGAAAAAATTCACTTGTTATTAAGAGATGAATACAGAAATAATGCCAAAAATTTTTGGTTTTGCTGTTCCCCCAGCTCAGGGTAACTACATGAAACAGGAATCACACAGCTTTCTATGTTTCCAGTGATTCCATAGTAAAACAAAAAATTAAAAAGTAATTGGGGAAAGTTCTAAAAACTTAAAATTAGGAAGCTTTTTTACAGTGGTGCTAACTGAATATGCAGTACCTGATATATGGAAGATGCTGGTTTGCACTAACCATTACTGACAGATGCTTGACCCTAGCTAGTCAGGGTGAAAATCTGCTGACCAAAGGAGACACTAGAAGAGAAGGTAGTGGGGATTAAATATTGAAGTAGATGCATTATTATGTTCAGAAGTTTTGTGCTCGCTCCTCTCTTGTGGTGATTTCCATCTGAAGCACTGACTGCAATTTGTTTTGTTTAGTTCATGAGATCTGACAAGATCATGACCTGCTGGTTGCATAAAGCATGCTAAGGATTTTTATTTGTCATCAGTGGCCCAGAGTGAGGAGATAAGAGACCCAAACCTAAAGTCAAATGGAGTTTATCTCGCAAGAAATCAAAATACAGTGCTCAGGCCCTAAGAAAAGCCTTAAAATGCATTAAAAATGTCAATGGAAGTTTACAAAAGTAGAGAGAAAAGGAAGAGTGCATACTTTGATACTTTTTTTTCTGCCTACTTTTGAAATGTGTGCAGAAAACAGAAACAGAGAAATATAACCTTGTTCTGTGTCTAGAGAAAGAGCCATCTGAGTTTCAGCCTGCGTATATTGAGTTTATCTCCATTGCCCCTGATCATTGAGCCTTTCCCAGCTACTGTCTGGTAAAGTAAAACTCTGAAAAACTCTAACAAAAAATGGTGAAAGAAATCCCCAAACTCCTGACCTTCTGCTCTGTACATTAGAAAATGAATTTTTAATACTACACTTCAGCCATGTAAGTTGTTTTTTGAGTTTGAATGCTGAGCTAGAACTAAAGGAAATTACAAAAGAATTTGCTGTTATTTTGATCTGTTTAAGGTGTTTTATTTTTTACAGGGAGCTTAAGCTTTGTAGCTTTGGAAGTGACTTTGAGTAGTCTTGAGAGTATGAACTAGTTTCTGTCTTGTGGGTTGCCTTAGGAAGAGAATAAATTTGGAGTAAAATTAGTCTATAATTACTTGGGGATGAGAATACTTGCAATAAATTGGCCTTGATGTAGCCTGTTCAAATGTATTATATGGATAAAGATATGAACAGGGACTCACCTTTAAAGTCACTATTTGATATCAGGTTTTCACCTAAGTGAGGATAAAACCCTGAGTTTTATGTTTTGAACAAAGCAAGCTGGCAGCAAACAACAATTCAGCTTTGTTTTCACTGAATAAAAGTTGACAGAACATCAAAGTTTATACAACTTCAAGGCTTAATACTAAGCAGAAATTGCAGAAACTTCCAATCAAAGGTTCAGCTGCAAAAATGAAAATATACTCCTTCAGCAGGGAATTGCCAGGTTCATACCATGTGTTAAGAAAACTACTTCCATGAAAGTATTTTAAAATTTTTAGGAAAATGCCACGTGTTATGCAAATAATATCATCATTGAAAATATCTAAATACATGCAAGGTATTCCCTCCCAAACATGGTAGCTGTTTCCCCGAAAGGTAATCTGGAAGTACTGAAGTTTATTTCAAAACTGAGGAAAAATTTAAAGAGAAATGAATCTAGGCATTCGAATACATAAGAAATAATAAAGAGAATTCAAGAATTTCTAACATAGAAAAAGGTTTTAATAGCTCAAAATACTTGAAGTCAAAACTAAAAAGAAAGCAACTTGACCTGAAAGCTTTGCTTTTGAGAAATGTCAGAAATTTTAGAGTATTTTTTAAACAAATTGAACAGAAAAAATGACTTTGTATATTAAAGGAAGAAGAGAGAAGGGAGGTAGACAATAAGTTTTATATTACTGCAGTTATGAAGAATAGAAATGTGACTCAGGAAAGTTATAAATACCAAGGAGAAATGTGTGGTCAGAGAGAAAATGAAGGCTCTTAGTGTATATGGAAGAATAACTTGGTTGCAATGTATAGGAATTGCTGGAACATCTAATATTGTAATGACATGTAGCAATGCTGGATACTATGTAAACCACATTTCCCTTATTCACACAGCTACTGATTTTATCAAAGAATTCAAACAGTTTTGTGTGTTGTGGCTTCCCTCCCTTATTGTGATGTTTAATGGTTTTCTTTGGAATATATAAACAAACTCACATTTGTAATTTCTGAATTTATGCCAGAGACCTGTCTAAAAATTGGCAACACATTCTTTGCCTTTTCATTTCTTCATATCCCAAGCTGACTTAAGCAAGGGGTCACATGCTGGTTTGCACCACCATAATTTCATACCTGAGGTCCTTTTAACTCACAGACTTGCAGAATCCTAGAGTGATTTGAGTTGGAGGGGACCTTAAAGGTTGTCTATTTCCACCCCTTCTGCCATGGACAGGGACAGCTTTCATTAAAGCACATTTTTTGGGCACTTTTTTGCAAAGGTGATTTGTTACTTTCTTTTTTATCAGTCTGCTCAGAAACCTTTTCTGCTGAAGCCTCAATTGGGAAGAGTCTCTCTGACCATTCCCCTCTAGAGTTTAGAAAGTCCCTGAACTCCACTGTAATGAACACCACTGCAAAGAATTAATTTAGATTTTCTGCTGCAGCCTTATCTTCCTTGAGCATTCCTTTTCCACCCTGATCATTGATCAACCCTTCTGAGTTTGTCAGGCTCCCAGCTTCAGATGTGTTTGAAAAGGTTGTGCTACTGCTTTTTTAAATCCTTAGCATGTTGTCACTTGAGGGTGGAGTTTTTTTTGGTAGTAATGTTCTTGGAGGTTTGAGGAGAGGGTGGCAGCCTTGTTAATTTTTTGTTTAAATAGCAGCTTATGCTCTTTTCTGTTTTCCTTAACCATACAGACTTTCATTGGTGGATGTGTTGCTGTATTTAATAAATCCCTTTGTCCTGCAAATTAATCACATATCCTTGGTAAACGGAACTTTGCTTTTCATGCTTTCATCTTTTGTTTCCTACCTGAATTTCAGAGCTTTTCTTACAGTTTGACTGCATTCTTGAAGAATGTGATGTCCCAAGCTATGGGTACTCTTTAACTTTATTTTAGTCTTTTAATTAAGAACTTTTATTTCAGCTTCCAAAGCAGTATTTTCTGTTTTGTGTAAGATGATCCTCCCTTCTTGCACAAGTTACCTCTCTTCTCTGTATTGTTTTTTTTTTTTTTACCTATTGTAATTGATTAAACTCAGGGTCCTGTACATGCCAGAAACCTTTAATGGACATTTAGAAGATCTCTTTAGCTCAATGATGCTAATTTTTGCAGATTGTAAGACACTGAGGGTATTCCAGACAGTATAAACTGGGAATTCTGGTATTAAAACCTTGTAAACTGTATGCATATCAAATTAGCCCAAGAAAATGAGTAAGTTAATACAGAAGGTATTTGGTGGAAATTTTAAGAAAATACAAATAAATCCTGAAATACCAATACAAATAAATCCAGAAACAGTTTTATTGGAAACAGGGTTTGGAAATAAAGTCATATATGTGGAATAAGGAACTGCAGCAAGGAAGATGGTGACTCTGAGATGAACGAGGGTCACAGCAGAGGAGAAAACCAGTAGGAACTCCCAAGACTAATGCTGTGGTAAAACAGGAGTGCTAATGGAGCTCTCTAGTATATAATTCAGGAAAGTGCTAGTAGGAGGATTAAGGCTATTTTCATCTCATAAAATATACTGACAAACAGGAATAGTGCAAGTAGTTCTTAGATAGGCATTATTAAAAGCTGGTGAACAACTCTTTATAGATGAAAAATACTACCACATGAAATATTTGTGCTGTGAAAATCAGGCCTTATGGTAGAGATTTCAGGCTAAATTTGTTTTATCTACCTGAACGAAATTGATGAGATAATTTTATTAACATTCACAAGTGTGTTCGAAAACCAGGAAAATGCTAGATACAAAAACTATTGAGTGAGAGGAACCAATTTTAATTTCCTGATATAAAATTACAAAAGTACTGTCAGTTTGCTCTGAAGTTTTTGTTACAAATCAGTGACATTTAAAACCCAGGGACAATGTGATAATCTAAGAAGCTAATTTGCCAAAGTGCTATTTCCATTAGTGTATATATAAAGTTTGTTACTATTTTGAACCCTTACAAGAAGGGATTAGATAATATAGTTTGTTGACAGTGACTAAATCAGTTCAGGATTTGCTTTGTCTCAGCATGAACAGTGAGTGGCATTCCTGCTAAAAGTTCAAAGTTCTCATTGATTTGAAGGCTGCTAGGATTGATCACCTCGTAGGATAATTTGCAAGGCATTTTTGTTTTTCTAACATAGGAGAAAGTTCTACAAATTGCAAAGTGTGGTTCTCGTTGAAGATTTACAGCACACCTGCAGCAGCAGAAAAGACGATAGATGTGGACTGCAGAGCTCTGGTAAGATCACTCTAAATGTCTCATTTTGTTCTACTGCATTAGAAGAAAAATTTAATTGTTATTGTTGTTCTGGCTGCTATCACAGAGGATTAATCAATTTTATTAAGTGAACATACAATAATTTTTTGTGTAATAAAATTCAGTACTTATTAAGATCTTATTTAAGCTCAGTGATATGAACTAAAATAAATTCTTGAATAAAAATATCTTCTTTGTCTAGTTGGAAAAGTTACACTTTTATTCTTCTGACATCTTCTTTTAATTTTGAATCTCAAATAAGTCTGAATTCTCAAAAACTTCAGTATATCTGTTGCCACAACAGAATATGTCTCTTTTGTTACTTCCCTTTTTAATGCATGCCAAGTTATTATTGTCATTTAAATTTCTTTAATCATTGGGATATATTTAATCATTTTCATATTACTAAATGAATACATACTGTTGCTCATAAAAAAATTACATTATATTGGTCATACTGGAATAACAATTGCATCATATTAAATAAGTATCCTTTAAGTCACTTAACTGTGTAAAGATAAAATTATTTTTAGTATGTTTTCTTAATAAATAGTGTTTTTGTTTCCCACTGATATGTAAATTTTTTTTGTGTGTTTGAATTATCATTTGTAAGGTGTTTGTTTTCACAGCTAATATTTTTTATAACTTCTGGAATGGATTTTTTGCTTTATTGTTTAGACATCCTGCTTTCTGCATGTATTGTAATAATGGGTGCTGGTAACAGATTGTATGAGTAGAAATTACCAGAATGGTGTTTTTCTGCAGGAACATTTTTGCAAGTAAAAGTATGTGATGGAAGTGCTAGGGGAATACCTCTTCTTGTCACAGCTGCTGGGAATGGAACAGAGTCTCCTCAGTTGATTTTACATGTATTCAAAGGGGGGGTAAAAATCTAAACCAGTAAGCACTTTTAAAATATTTAAATACCATTGTCCACATATGACTTCAGGTTTGCTCTTCTTTCCTTGAATTTCAGTGTCCTGACTGTGAACCTCTGTAGGGAAGAGACACAGACACATGTTTTCAAAGTCTTGGTGTTGGATGAGTATGCTGGGATGTGTCTGCTGCTAGTAAGAAACATTAAAGCTGGACTAAAAGAGTTTGTGATTTGAGACCTTGAAAAGAGTAGTGCAGGTTTTTGTCCCACAGGATCTTGCATTGCCTTGTATCATTTTATGATCAGAAAATTCTCTGAAGTGGTAAAAAGGAAAACTAGATTTGAAGTACACGTTTGGCTCCTATTGTATGAGAAATTCTCAAGGTGCATTTGAACTATTCCTATAAATTTTAATCAAATTCAATGTGAAAACTTGAAAAATAAAGCATTAAAGTACAAAATGCTTCTGTGATGTTCACAGCACTGAAATGATTTACCTTAAAATTTGGGTATTTCCTTTAAAGGAAGTTGAAGGAGGTAAAGAAGTAGATATATCTCTTCTTCAGATCTCTATGAAAAATGATTTTTTTTTTTTAATTCATGAATTTGGAAGATGGCATGAAAATTTCTGACTAGCAAATAATAACATGTAGTTACTGTTATGGAATTGTGATTACTGAATTTACTGGTTATGTGCCAGGAACTTAATTTTGGAGTGTGGGAGCTTTCTGTCTCTTGAGTAAGGGAAGGGGATTATCCTAGCTAATATCTCAGTAGAGCTGTCAGTGTGACACCAGGGAAGAGAATCAATGCAGTCCTTGACTGCTGGAGAATGGTCAGACATGAACAGAAAGCAAATAATGCTGGTGGTACCTTTATTAGAATGTGCACACATCTGGTTCTTGACGGTTAAAAATTATTTCGAAATACTGGAAGAAAATCAAAGAAATCTCCCAGAAGCATGGGGGACTGGAAGAGCAAGCCTTGTCAGATGAATGTTAAATAGCTCAATCAACTTAGTTTGCCAAATAAAAAATGGAGAAGAAATGTGATAATTCGCTAAAGAATATTTACTGATGATGTCTCACCTTTGCTGACCAATGTGTATCAAGAGCTAACAGCCAAAAACATACAGCTGAGATTTACTTAATTTTGCATAGAATGTCCCAGTAATGAGAACAATAAAACATTGGAAGATCTTACTAGTGAAAACGATAGACAAAGTCTTGTGAAGGTGAGAGCTTGAAATTGCTTCAAAATCTGATAAATATTTAAAAAGCATAGACACCTGGTACATTTGCTACATCAGTGAGTCAGATTTAATGAATACATTGATCTCTGTTTGACCTTAGAGTCTTCTTCCTTCTTGGCCCTTGGAACGAAGAGGGTTAGCAATATTTAATTTAAAATACTAATAACACTGCTTTTGTATGGTAGTTATAGCTGAATCTCATCATTAAATGCAATTCACATTTTTCCTCAGCATGTCAGAAGCTCTGTTCTGTCTTACACAAGTGATCAGACTTCTGAAACATCCGAAATTTGCTACAGCAGAGGTAAAGCTGGCAGCATGGAGATGCTGGATGAGCCAGGTGTAGCATCTTGCTGTTCTTGATGGTGGCCACGGTGACCACCAGCCTGCAGGCAATGAGGGTGGGCCCAGGGAGCTGAGGGGACACCCCAGGAACAGTGGACAGTGTGGGATCATCTTGGCACATGTCCTGTTATATTCAATGAGTACATTTGCTTGCAGATTTCAGTTTTGGGTTTGAGGTTTGGGAACGCTTTAGGTTGACTCAGCCTTTTGCACTTCATACATGGGCATCTGTCTGAAATGCAGTGCCTGGGTGACAGCTCCCACCATGTGGAAAGGGGAGGTGGGAGGTGTCAGGATTCAGGCTGAATTTCTGATTCTGTGAATGTTCTGACCCTGATGGATGGCCTGAGGCACTGGCCATCAGCTGATGCTGCTCCTCTGTTGAAGACTGCAGAGAACTCTGAAGAAACAAGGAGTTCTACCTGGCAGCACCATGAAATTGTCTGTAGCTCTCTTCTTGGTGTCAGCATAGAGTTGCTGTCTTCTGTTTCCAGTGCATAAAATCAGCTAAAAAGAAGTGCCACAGTTAGGTCTGTACTGCCCCACCCCAAACTCATGCATTGTGCTGCCATCCTTGTTTAAGTAGTTCAGAATTTTCTGTGGTAAGTATTATTGCATGTACTTTCATCTGTCTTTTGCATAATGCTTAATTCTGATTAGATCAGTGATCCTGAGTTGGAACAACACAGGATTTTCCAGTTACATTTACCTTTAGTTTGCTTTGTTACTTCCATGTCTTGACATCCTTAAGGTGAAAATTTCAATATCAAAGTGAATCTCCAGATATGTATCTAAAAGACTTAGAGATAATTTTGTTTAACTCAAGTTTTTAATAAAATATTTTAAGTTTGAATTTCTACATTGATGAGATCCATCTCATTACATATCGTTTCTGGATGTGTTTTTTTCTCTCAAGCTAAAATTCAAAGTGGAGATTGACTAGTTAAGTGATTCAAGCCCAGTTTTATGCTGCCCAAGTTTTGTTAAAATTATTTTGACCTGCTATAGCTGAAATAGTTTAAGCTTGTAATTTCTATTAACCTGATTATGATTAAGGTGTTTATGGAAATAAAAATATTGAATAAGTCAATATTGAAAGCCATAAGCTGTATTGAAAAGGTCATTAATTTTAATCTGTGATCTAATTTCAATTATTTTTATTACTGTATATCTTGTTTGCATAGAAGATGTTATCTAACTGGAAATGTAGAGTCAAATCCTATTGTAGTCCTTACTCCTCAGCAGACAGTATGGGTTTCTGGCTGGGCACTGGCACAGTATCCTCAGGATGATGCTCACAGCACCAACCTGGCAGAGCTCATCCAGTGTTTAGACAATGTCCTCAGGCACATGGGGTGACTCTTGGGGTGTCCTGTGCAGGGCCAGGGGTTGGACTCGATGATCCTCATTGGTCCCTTTCAACTCAGCATATCCTATGATCCTATGAAATGGATTTCAATGAAGACCTCCTAAGAACTGAACCATAAAATAAAGGAAATAAATTAAAATATACTAGTTTCTTCTTAATTTTTTACATAGAAGCGCAGTAGTTCACCCATTTTGAGCTACACCTGTCTCTAAATTGGATAAGATATTATTTTTTTGGCCCACCACACGTTGTTTGGTATAATAGAATGCTTTAAAGGTCAATACAGCATTTGAGTAAGAAAAATACTGTAATCTCATTTTCTGTGTATGGAAAATGATAGTAAAAAAGGAAAAATTGCCACAAACTTGGCTCTTAATAGTGCTAGTACTGTTTAATATGGTTATGTTTAGAAGTTTTGGGAGAGAGAAGCAGTTTCACTTCACTTTTTCTCCCTGGTCGTGAGTACTCATAGTGTCTCCTGTGCTGGGTAAATGCTTGATGCCATTACTTTGCAAATAGCAGAATAGAATATTGAATTTTACGTTCCTTGTGATAATTCCACATGCTTCTATTTTCAAGTCTGTTTTTTCAGTGTTCAGTTAAACTTATTGAAGATATATTTATTTATCTTTTCTTCTCCAGTTTTTTGGGGTTTGTGTTTTTGTTTTGTTTTTGTTGTGGTTTGTTGGTTTCTTTGGTGGTGGTGGTATTTAGTGGTGGTGGTTTGTTTTTTTGGGTTAAAGAGGGGAAGGCTGGGTGTTCTCATGTTTGGCTGGGGTTTTTTTCCAACTTGGACAGATTAGTCATGATTTCTGATTCTCATTTAAAATGAATTATTTTTTTAAAGCCTGTAGCCTGTTGATCTGGATATTTTTTCTAATCCAAGCCCTGAATGCTCTGAAATCTAGTACTCAACCATTGGAGAAATAAGAAAAGCCCAACTGAAATGGAGGGAGAGTATCCATCTACAGATTTACTTTCTAAGTTCTGTATATATTAAGAGAAAATAGATAATGAAGCCTGGAAATGTTGTAAGGATGCATTCTAGCTGTGAATGATTGCTAAAGCTTAGTAAACAGGAGAACCCTTACCAGTGTGTCAAGGATAAACCTATATTTCAGAGGAGGGATATTATCTAGTGTTGGAAATACTGAAATAAGCCAGTCAGTCCTAGTGCTGCTTATAATGAACATCCTCAACTTTACATTACAACTTCAGCAGTCACCACCCAGGTTCAACCTCCTTTTTTGCCAGCTGTCATAATGAAAGAAACCAATCTAAATTCTGAGAATATTTGTCTTTTTTTAGTGTCCTTTGTCTTTCAATCCACCTGGATAACCATTTTGGTCAATTGGAACTGCTCACCTGTAAAGAACATTTCCCCACACTCATTAAATACTCCATCAGTTTTGCTACATGTAGAAACATTTCCATAGCACTGTCCTGGAATTAATTGCAGTAAACAAATTGCAGGTTTGTGAGGGGTCATTTCTATTCTATAATTTTAGAAAATCATTCTGTTTTGAACTACATGATGTAAGGGAGACTGATCTTGGAGACTTGTCAGCTTTGGCTTTCCTTCCACCAATGCAAATTTCAGGTTTCATTTCACCCTGACAAGGATCATCAAGTCTATTAAAATAGATAAGCTGAAAAGTAGTTCAGGAAAAAAGGGAGAAAGTATGCTCTGTGATCATAGTCTGGTCGGGAATTTATTCATTTTTCTCTTATGAAAGTATTAACATATTTTTATTTAATTTTGTCTTGTGTAGACCAGCCTGTGGCAGTCTAATAAATAGTAGTTCTGTGGCTTTTACTCTGTTAATGACATCTAGATAGCACAAGCCATCTAAACTGTTGTTCTTTAGTAGCTGACAGCTTTTCAAATTCATTATGAATTCTAAAAATTGCCTGCACAAATCTCATCAAGTTCAGAAGGCCAAGAGCAAGTTCCTGCACTGGGCTCAGGGCACTCCCAAGCACAAATACATGGATTGAGAGCAGCTCTGAGGAGGTGACTTGGGGGTGTTGATGCATGAGACCCAGCTGTGAGCATCTGCAGCCCACAAAGCCAAACGTGTCCTGGGCTGCATCAAGAGCAACGTGGGCAGCAGGTGAGGGAGGGGATTCTGCCCCTCTGCTCTGCTCTGGTGAGAGCCCACCTGCAGTGCTGGCTCTAGCTCTGGGGTCTCCAAAATAGGAGGAATATGAACATGTTGGAAAGAGTCCACAGAAGGGCTGAGCACCTCCCTTGTGAGGACAGAGAGAGTTGGAGATTGAGCAGCCTTCCAGTACCTAAAGGGAGATACAAGAGAGCTGGAGAGGGGCTTATGACAAGGGCATGTAGTGGTTAGTCAAGGGGTAATGACTGTAAACTGAGAGAGAGCAGGTCTAGATCAGATGTAAGGAAAGGATTCTTTCCTGTGAGGGTGGTGAGGCCCTGGCACAGGTTGCCCAGAGAAGCTGTGGCTGCCCCATCCCAGGAATTGTCCAAGGCCAGGCTGGATGGGGTTTTGAGCAGCCTGGTCTGGTGGAAGGTGTCCTTGACCAAGGCAGGGGGGTTGGAATGAGGTGCTCTTTAATGTTTTCTTCAACCCAAACAATTCTGTGATACTCCTCCACCTCTTCTCATACAGAAATAAATTTGCCTTCTAAGGGAAATCTTTATTTATTTGTAAGTTGTAGATCAGAAGTATCACTCTTGCCAACTCTGTGATGTATTTCTTCTCATAGCATTTATTGACTCAAGGAATAGTTCCCCACAAAAGCCTTGGCAGATCTTTAGAACCTGGGAAACATGCTTTGGGGACTGCAGAAGTAGAACCCATCAGTGGGAGATGACATTCTATTTTAAACCTATTGTTGTTTTACAGAGAGGCACAACAGTAAGAAATCTCAGAAATATGTGTTAATTTTCCCCAGGCCATACCTCTTTCCAGCACCTTTCCTTCTTCTGTTTAATTACTTGAAGGGAATGCATGAGAAAGTATGCACTGGTGTTAAACTCTCAGTACACAGAAATAGTGTGTTTTTAGGCTGTCTCTCCTGATTGCCCTCACTTATCACTCCTTCATCTGTATCACACAGCAGTCCTGGAGTGGATGAAATTCATCTGTTTTGGGTATAATTTAACTGGAGAATATCTTCCGTGTGCTCATCTGATGTTCTTCAACCACTGATGGATATTTAACTTCATGGGGGCGAAACAGAACTACTCATAAGCAAAACATGGATGGCATTGCACAGTGTGGAGGCTGAGTCCTCCCACTACTCTGTTCTGTCTCCTCCTTCTGTGTCTCACTGCCAGCTGACATGGACAGATCACAGCACCCAAATCTTTGTAACCCATCCTGTCAAAAAACACTGCATCATATTTATTCTAGCAGGAGTTTTTATTTTGTGGTGACTGTATTATGTCAATTCACAGGTATAATGCAGAAATCTTGTTACAAGAGTCACTAGTGTTAGAGCAAAACCAACTTAGAATCTAAATTATGTGTCAGTGTCTCCCATATTAAGTTTTTCATTGTTTATTTAAAAGTAAAAAGTATATAATTAAGAATGCTTTGTAATTATGTAACTTGGCAGTTGAAGACAGTAATACCCTGTTTTCATAGCTGTGGTACATTAATTTTTCATAAATCCTAAGCAAAAGTGTAGTCTTAATATTGTCATATATGGCTCAAACTTGGATCATGTTCTCAGAAACTGAGTAACCAGAAGTTATGAATCATGCCTTAAATTTTTAAAATTTCTTTCATATGCTTTCATGACAGTTGGTAGTGTAAAAAGAACCATGGCAACATGGTTGGTGGGAGGGAAAACAAATTTGAGAAGGTAGTAATTATTAATCACTCTAACTAAAAGCAGTTAGGCAAATAACTGAGACCAGGACATATTGGTATAGCTCATTAAAAAATAAATAAATTTTAAAAAAAGGGAAAATTATTAGAAGTATAAAAATGTGAGTGATTTTTTTTGGATAAATATTTAGCAGCTGCCACCCCCCTCCTCTTGTTCCTACAGATGAACAATCAGTTCTTTGATATAAGAGCAGGGAGCTAATGTAGATCACAAAATGACATCTGAGCTGTCACTAACTGCCATGGAACAAAAATGTGAGGTTAGATCTAAACCAAATAATTAGAGGGGATGTTTCATCTGGACAAGTGGTCATATCTATGAAAAATAACTGTTATGTGAAAAAAGAGAATGACCCTGAATAACGAAACTACCAATTCCCTTAGTCCTTTAACTGCTGTTGCTCCCCTGGGGCTTAGCAATCAAAACAAGAGGTTTTTTTTTCTCAACCATTACACACAGCAAGTCTATGGAAAAAGTTCTTTTTAAGAAAAATTTGCTCACTGATGGCCTGGAGTACAGATTGAACTAGGTAGTAAAGTAACATTATTTAAAGGAAAATGTAATGTTTGAACTCTGTTCTCTGTTATTCTGTCAAGGCTATGAACTTATGCTAGGTTTTTGGCTCAAGACAAAATGTGATTGTATGTACACTCTTAGATTTGGGTGGGGTATTGTTTATGTTCCTGTTTGGGTTTGCTTTTTGATGGTTTTTGTTTTTGTTTTTGTTTTTAAAATAAATAACAGTGAGAGGAACATGAAAGAGAACAGTGAGAATTTGTCTAAAAGATCTAGTTAAGTGTAAATTTTACAACTATGTTTGGAGGCTCTTTAAAGTGACCTTCTGTGATTTCTTCTGCAGAAGTCTGACCTT
Organism: Taeniopygia guttata; assembly: GCF_048771995.1. Taxonomy (NCBI): domain Eukaryota; kingdom Metazoa; phylum Chordata; class Aves; order Passeriformes; family Estrildidae; genus Taeniopygia; species Taeniopygia guttata. The sequence goes on along the minus strand of NC_133024.1, from coordinate 106,766,612 downwards.
TAAACCTGTCCTGTCATTCTTCAGAGCTGGCAAGAAAACTGGTGCTACTGTACTGTTTTCCCCCGCAGTGATTAATGTGACTTGGTGAGAAATCTCTCTTTTCCTTGTGTAAAATGAAGGAATAGGAGGAAAATATCTTTATTATTTGTTCAATTCCTATGAAGGTTGTCCATCTGTATAACAGAAAGCTCTATCTTTAAGAGTGTTTTGGCAGGGATACTACTGCTCCCAAAAAAATGTATAAATATCTCTGCTTCTCTAAAATAGTATTGCTGTGTTCCCATGCTCAGAATGCTATTTAAAAAATCTGGAGTGAAAGTCGAATACTATTTTATAATAGCAAATATAGCAAATAATTTTTTATTCAAATCAAATAATTTTTTTTTGCATCTCTAGAACATGGGTTAAAGCAGCTAGTTGTTCTTTTCTGCTGGATTTCTATGGACAGTATGCACAGCTTCTGAAACAACAATTGATAATTGAATTAGATCATTGCAAGGAGCAGCAAGTTAATGCACACGTACAAATATCCATAACATCTGAATCAGGGACTTCAAGTAGGTACATAAAGATAGGTGAGTAAGGATTTGATTTGAAAACAGGTGCTGTGTTGAAGTTTGAAAAATGGCATTAAGTCAGGAATTACTTGGTTTAAGTTATACAGTTTTTACTGGATGTTTTGACTTTAAGCTACAGCCCTACCTATTTTAGGTGGTTTGGTCTACTGAAAAAGCAATCAAGATTTTTCCTCTTCTATTTAAATCAGCATAAGGAATGACTGTGTAAATGTGACAATCTCTGACACTTGCTCAAGTCATCACCCTCAGCAGAAAGGAGGGCCCAGTGTCTCTTACTGTCTGAACACTTCTCCAGCCTTGTAAAAATGAGTTTGCTGCTTCATTTGAATTCCTGGTGTAAAGGTAGATGAAAATCATTCTAGCTGAAATCTTAGGAGACTAAAGAAAAGCTAAAGTCTCAGGGATCATAGAGATGACCTCAGTTGAATCTGCAGACCTATTTGTATAAAACTAACTAACCTGAAGGCCATAAAATTGATTTCCTGAAGCAAATATTTCTACTGAAAAAATTCCAGAAAAAGCTATTTTAGAGAAATGGGGAGTAAAAGTTAACACTTCTCATTTTACATGGAAGGAGGTAGTGAATATTTACTCAGTAATCATTTATATTTCTCTGGGATTTAGAAAGGATAATTTACAAAGAATTTTAACTGTTCAAAGGAACCATCTGTGAAAGCAGGAAATTTCAAGTCAAATTAATATTTATTTCGTGTTCATTATTCATTAATTAAATACCACTTTCAGTTATTATGAGTCGTTTGTACATTGGCACATATTTTTAGCTCTAAATGCAGAGAAAACAACCATATTTATAATTTTAACTTTATCAATTTTGTCAATTGGTAATTGTTATTATCTCTAACCATTTAAACATTGTTACAATTTACAATTAAAACTGTAGTTACTGTATTTTACTTTGCTGTTTACTTTTATCTCCTAAATTGTAGCAGTATTATAGAGTATTACAGGAAATTAAAATTTCCTAAATTGTAACAGTATTATGCCTCTGTAATACTGTTACAATTATTAGGTATTAGGTTTATCAACCTAAAACCTAAATTTAATTTGATAAATTCAGGTCCATTATCTCAAATTATTTAGAAAAATGAACTGGGTTAGTTACTTTGCCTTGCAAATATTCTAACGGATTTATTCAGGTTGAATATAGAGGTCAAGATGGAAGGTGATTCTGGAATTTTGATGTAAGGTGTCTAAAAGGCTGTTTGTTACTGCTTTAAGTACTTACTCATTAGCAGTTGTCTATTCAATGGAGAAAATTCTAAGTGTACATCACTGGTTCACTATGTCAAGAGACTTTTTAATCCACCCATGTACTTGAAAAATAATATTTTCTGTCTTGAGAGAAAATATCTAATATGTGAGCTCCAAGCAGGATCTAGTACAGCAGGAGATAAGCCAGAGGGGAAGGTCTGTTTCGAGCAGTGAATTATTAGTTTCTGCTTTAATAAAACCAAAGCCTGCAAGGGATTGAGTTTGCTTTCCTAATAAGTGTGGAGACAATACTTTTGTCTTTCCTCTGCTGAATCTGTCTTTTTTTTCCTCTCTCTCAAGTCCTTTAGAACCACATGAGTACCCCAAAGTTGGTAGTGTATCTCTGAAATATGTTGCCCACCCACACTTCCACAAGACTTGTTCTTGGGAGTAGAAACTTGTGCTGCTGTTGCTGTTTGTGAAGGCTCCCAGACCACCTCCCACACTGCTTCTGAGCCCTTTGTGGTGCTTTTAAAACATAGCTGGCACAGTATTGCTGTTCACATGTAGATCTAAGCAGAATCAGGGTATTCCCACTACTGATTCCAACCTTCAAACCTTCTTGGTTTTGGCATTCTAGAAAAATGAATGCAGCAGGTCTCTTCTGTGTGAACCCAGCACAGCAGAATGGCACAGGGACTGTAGGATGAATATAACAATTGGAAAGCATTTCATTGATACTTATCCATGTTTTGAAGCTGCAACCTCAGGAGATAGCTTTTACTGTATAAAAGTTAAAGGATGAAATAATGGCTAATGTACAAATATGTGGATATGCAAAAAAAAAAGTATATTTCAGGTGACTGTAGTAGCAATTCTTTACCTCACAAGGTGATCTGCCAGGTGGTCAAAACTGAGCAGACAGAAATGCAGAGAAATTAGTATTTAAATCAGTCCCATGGATTCATGATTATCTATATTTTTTTCTTCAGCATCTTCCCCATACAGACAGAGAGGCTTCTTTCTGATTGACAGTAGAAGTAGTCAGACTGCACAAACCCAGGGAAATGCAAGTGTGTGCCTTTCTTCAGACTGCTCTAATTTTCGCTTTTTAAGAGGTTCTAGTAACAGATAACAGCAATAGGAATATATATATATGTTGCTATAGGACACGTGAAAGCACAACGCGAGCTACTTGCTATTTTTCAAGGTAAAAGAGAAAGTTTATTTCTTGATTTTAACTTTTATACTTTTCTAAAGGTGACAGTGGATTGGAGAGTGAATGGGCCACCTCTCCAAAGACATTGGACAAACTACTAGTATATTAAGTTTCTCCACTCCCATGAAGGAATGCAAAACAATATGTTGTTTACAGAAATTGTGTGGGAAAGTTTTCTAACAGAATGTAAACTTAGAAGGCTTTAGAAAAACTTAAGAATCAGGGCGACATATATATATATATATATATATATATGTTAATATTATTAATAAGCATTGCTTGTGATGTAGTGAGTTTGCATTACTTGTGTAGAGTAACTGCTAAGGGAATGTGTGGGACAAACTGCAGATACCTCTAGCATGTCACCCATTGAAGTCAATATTTATAATCCAGAATTTATTGTTTAATGTGAGACAGTAATCTGTGAGGAAATTTCAAGGGCTTAAAAGTTAACTTTTCCTGGAGCAACAACTAGCAATGAGGCTTTTTTCAAAGTTTATCTGATCTTACGAGTCATAGTACGGAACAGAAAATGAGATAACTCTTACAGAGATTGTTCCTTTTGATTTATATATGATTCTTTTTTAAAAAAAGCTGTGAACGTTTAAGAAGTTCTTTTCATATTATAACACTGTCTGGCTTCTGAGACTGCAGAGATATGCCAAAAATAAAAGTTGGATTAAAGAAAACCAGTGTCTAGAATCTAGGAGAGAAAGATTTTACCAGAGGAATTTTACTACTAGTAAATTCAGGAGAAAAAGTTTTTCTCAGCAGAAACCCTGACAATTTCAGCTTTCTATTAGAATTATCTCTACCTCTACATATTTTGTCCCAGTGATAATGGTATCAGTCTTTTTAATTGTGAAAAAATGCTTCTTTAAAAATCGATTTTTGGACCTACAGAATGAGAGTCACAGTAGGTGGAAGATCTAAGACAGTCAAATTAATTAGCATTTTACCTCCACTGATTGAGTAACTTGATGGTAGGTGGTGTAGCTGAGATGTAAATTACCTCATTAGTATGGTCATAAGAATTCAGTAAAATTAGATAATATTGCAGTTTAATCCTTTAAAAGTATTACTTTTAAAGTAAAGTAATACTTTTAGTTAGCTCATACCAGCATGAGCTGTGAGTAGAGGCACATAGTAGAATATCTGCTTCCACATTTAGCAGGAGTCCTTAAAGTTGGTGAAAATAATGTAATAATTAGTCCTGCTGCTATTCTAGATGTGGGTTCTCATAGGTGATTTTAAGTTTATTTTTACCAAGTATTTCTGAAAGTCTTTGAAGCACTGGAGCATGGGCAGTGCTGGTCATTGCCTTTTCCTGGTCAGTTCTGAGCAAGCTGATATTCAGCATTTCACTGACATGGACTTTGTCATGTTTGTAGTTGCATGTCAGAGATTTCTAACCTCAGCACATCAAATTTTCAATCCAGGGCAGTTGGATCTAAATATTTATCCAGTATTAAACTAATAGACTAATTAAATTAGATTAGAGTAAATTCCTGGAAGCAATTCTGTGGTTTCAGTTACTGACTTCTTTATAAATATGCAGAAATCATCAGCAGTCACCAAGCCTTCCAAAGTATGTTCTAGTCTATTGGATTTGTAAATTTATGGCATTATCGTGACTTTATGTAGCACTTGAAAACAAACCAGTGAGACCAGCAGAAAATAAATACAGCTAGGTGTTGTAGCATTACATGGGCAGATGCAATTAGTTCAGGAACTAAACCTTGAAGTGCTGTACACAGCAGAGCCCAGGGATAATAGTGCAGTTCTGTGGTAAATAAGGGACACAGACTTACTTAAACATTTAACCTGAATTGCATTCAAAAAGATCTCTGAGAGTAAGATTTAGCCTAGAACAGAGAGAAATGATTGCAAAAGACAGGTTTTGCAAACTGTCTACCTGATATATCAAAAGCTATTTGGAAACTGAAAGTATCCTAAATTTTGCATCTCCTTAACTTGCCTGAAAGGAAAGGTCACAAATGCTGATTTTCAATATTTTGAGACTGATTTTGGACAGGTATCTTGGTGTGATGCCATGCTTGCAGAAGACTTTGCGTGTTACAACTCCATCAGGCATAACTGACTTTGAAAATGCAGTAGACGCTAATATCTCTCTTGACTTCATTATCTAAGAACAGTACATTTCTCACTTGGAAATGTTGCACTTTCTAGTGATTTTTATTGAGTGATACTGACCTTAAGTGTTTTGTTCTGCTGTTGTGGATATGACAGTCTCTGAAGGAGAAAGGACAATCTGAAAGAAAAAGAGAAACGTCTGTTTTTGAGAGATGCATCCTGGATTTACATCACACAAAATAGTCCTATCACCCAAGGGGTGTAAATACATCTATTGATTTGGTTCAAACTGTTTTCCATCCCTGGCATCTCATATATTATGTGCATGCATCTGCACAGCAAAGTGACCCATAAAAATGATGAATAGGAGCTGTATTGAAATCTGTCACTTGCTGAGTCATGCTTTCCAAAAACGTTGTTGACAAAGTAGGTGTAAATGATTTTCCTGTAAAATCTTCTGAAGATTAATTTGGTCCTTTGTTACATTAATTCAGTGTCAGATATCAGCAGCAGCCCATCTTTCTTCAGTCTGGAATGCCAAATGTGTCCTTAGCTGCATCAGCAGCAGCGTGGGCAGCCGGTGAGGGAGCGGATCCTGTTCCTCTGCTCTGCTCTGGTGAGGCCCCACCTGCAGTGCTGAGTCCTCTGTGGTCCCCAGCACAAGAAGGACAGGGACCTCTGGGAGAAGCCCAGAAGAGGCCACCAGGATGATTAGAGGGAGCATCTCTCCTATGAGGAAAGGCTGAGAGAATTGGGATTGTTCAGCCTGGAGAAGAGAAGGCTGCAGGGTGACTTAATTGACCTTCCAGTGCCTGAAAGGAGCCTCCAGGGAAAGCAGAGAGAAACTTTCTACAAGAGCATGCAGTGACAGGACAAGGGAGAATGGATCAAACTGACAGAGAGTAGATTTAGATTGGTTATTAAGGGAAGTTTCTTACTGTGGGAATGGTGGGGTTCTGGCACAGGTTGCCCAGAGAAGCTGTGGGTGCCCATCCCTGGAAATGTTCAAGGCCAGGATGGATGGGGCTCTGAGCAATCTGGTCTAGTGGAAGGTGTCCCTTCCCATGGAACGAGATGATCTTTAAGGTCACTTCCAACCCAAAAAGTTCTATGATTCTGTCATCTCCTTCTCCATTGATTCTGGTAATGGAAAAGATTGACTCCTACATTTTCTTAGTAGGGCTGTCAAACCCAACTGAGCTTTGATAAGCCATCTTACTGTATGAGGTGATTTAGGCAACTGAGGTGATCACTGGAAGTGCCAATCTCCAGTATAGATGTATAGATGTTGGCAAAAAGTAGCTGTAATTGGTAATTTCTTCTAACGCTGCTGAATCTGAGAAGGAAATCTTCATCAGGATTTGGATCTCAGGAGTATAGAGAGTTATTGAGCTTCAGTCTCCATGGATGCAGAGGTGCCCTTGATTTCAAATTCAAAAAAGTATTCATTAAGATGTGAGCATAGTTATTACTTTCTCAGTTGTGGGAATTTGGGATGTTAATTTTACTTTGACTCAGTCTGTATCCCCTTGTCAGGTATACTTATAATTATCTTAAAATAGCACTTCATTTAACATTCAACTCATCTTTGATGCATCTTTTTCTGTCTGTCTTTACATGGAAATCCAAATATGTGCATATTATTTAGTTCATTAGTTTTCCTATATGTGTATAAATTATTGTAATATCAGTTTGTTGTGGGTTGTGGTATCTTTTGGTGGACCCCAGGACATCATAGATCAATTCAGTCATTAAATGTAATGCTTTTCCAGTCTATTTCTTTCCTTCCATTTCAGAAAAATAATTTTTGTAGTCACCTCCTGCAAAATATTGTTTTTCCAGTTTGTTTACTTGGTAGAATATGTAGGCCCCATTAAGAGGTTAACAGTGTTGTAATTTTTAGTCAGGGAACTTAGAATTATTGTAATAACTTATGAACAAATCATTGCTGTATTCTGTCTTAAGGCATTATTACTTAGACACTAATGTGCATTTCAGCTAAAAGAAATCCAATTCGTTGTGATTTTTCTATGTAAATTGAAACCTGAAACTCACTGCCCTTTTAGCTTCTGATATTAAATGTTCTGTGCAAATTTTCCCCTTCTAGTTAATTCCCTGTGCTGCAATAAGAATGGATTCCTTGCTAAGCAGAATTTACAAATATATAATTTGCTTAAGGTGTTTAGTCCTAAATTTCAAGCAGTTCAATCTGCTGTTCTGATAGACTTCACTGCTGATGAACAGTTGGTGCCTTTTTGAGAGCTGATATTTTGTAAGACAAAATATGCCAAGTAAAATGGGAAAATAGAGTATCAAGAGAACAGCAATGCTGTGGTTCTCTAGCCTCATAACCCGACAAGGAAAGGAGAGGTTTATCTTGGAAATTCATTTACATCTCAGAGAGAAAAAAAAAACCAAACACAAACCAAAAAAGGAGCTTAAGGAGCTTGTATGGGGAGGGAGATGGTTCACTTCACAAAGATCTTCTCCATTGACTTAGGAGTGAATAGGAAGCCTGAAGGACTCAGCCCCTCAGGACAGAGGAGCTCAGGAGTTCCATGGGAATGAAGAGTGCCAGAAAGGCCCAGTTGAGCGTGGACGTGCATGTCTGGGTTGGGAGTGTGTGTGGAAAAGGACAGTGAGGTGTGACTTGGGGACACTTGGCACCAAGCAGTTCAAGAGCCAGACCTGATTTCTAGAAGTTTGACCAAACTGGGCTGAGCTCTGTTCAGCATGGCCCTGAAACTTTATCAACTGCTGCGGCTCAACTCACTGGAGCCTCTTTTTGATCCAAGAAACAGAATTGAGTTAATGATGAGAATACAGCAGGAGGCTCTAACTCCTGCTACTGACATGTCAACACTGATGGGGATGTTGAAAGCTCTGATCATTTTGAGCCTATGGAAGAGAGAAGCCAAGATCAATTTTTTCAACAATATTACCACTATTCCAAGTTCAGTCCTTGTGTGAGCAGCATTCCGGCTTGTCAGGTGCAGCACAGAGAAAGAAGGCACTTGTTACTTGTCCATCTGGAAGAACCATGATTTGGACAAGGACCTACAAAGGGAAGAATTTCTGCTGCATTATCTCACCAGGCCTATAAATATAACTTTATTGCTGCTTACTCAACTTGAAAATTTGCTTCTATAGCTATAGCCTGGCAAACTTGGTAGCAAATAGAAATGCTTTCATCTCAATGTCTGTGGTTTGAAAAAGCTTCAAACAATGTGGAATGAACGCTGTCTCCTTAATGAAACTGGATTTTAATTGAAAACAGTTCTTCTAAAGAATAAGAATTGTAGTCAGTCTTTTAGACACTTTGGCCAGGTAAGGCTTTTATTGACACCTGCTGATGGTGAGAATAGGATTATTACTGAAGATGGAACACAGAAAATTGTTATGCACATTAATTGTAGAATATGTCCATCTTCCTGCAAATTACCTGTCAAACTTAGAAGAGGATTAGTTGATAGCTCAGTGCAGCGTATACATTAATAAAAGTAAAATTGCATATTATGGACTTAAATAAATTAGATCCAGTTGCTCAAAGAAGGAAATACAGAAAGGAATGATGAGAAAGTCTTTGGCAAAAAATATGTCAGGAAAATATTTTAGCAAAGAAGTATAATATCACAAATGATCAATTGATAATGGTGAGCATCTTTTGAAACAAGAGTCTGGTTTACAGAGTATTAAACCTGTGTATAGACCTAGGCTATTAATATAGGTTCAAGTGTTAGCAGTCCATTGTTTTGTCAATTTCCATAGCGAATAAATGTTTTCTCATATTTACAATTCATTTTATTTAATTTTAACTCTGGTGAGATTATTTTAAATAACCTGCCTTGGACAAGAAGTGTGTAATTGAAAGTTCTAAAGGAATAATAGCATGACATATTGCACAAAAGTGGCTCTGTTTTGTTGACTGGCAGCCTTGATATTAGACATATTTGAGGAAAGAGATTAATTTCCTTCTTTTCTCAATTTTTAAATTTCTCCTCTGTCAAAATGTTTATAAAATACTCAGCATTGAAAAGTGGAACTAAATTAATGACTATAAATGTGTTTGGAAATTGCCTGTGATGTTCCTCTTTTACATTAGGTCTGATAAAATGGCACTTTCAAGAAAAAATAATACTCTTAGCAATTGCATGGGCATTTGTTATTTATCCTAGTTTTATGCTTCCATAACAATCTAATAATGCCTAGAAATGTAAAAAACCAAAAAATATATATTCTACTGATAAATATACATCTGCTCTTATTGCCATATATGAAGTACCAGATCGTTGAAATGTGTATGGCAGTTCCAGGCAAACTTTGTAGGAAATTCCAGAGAAATACATAATCTTAAGCATTCATTTTGTACTGGCAAGAGAAGAGTGTTTTATGATAATACTGGTAATGTAAATTGCCTTTGTGTACAAAATTAAAAAGATTTCTTTTGTAGTTGCTGCTTTTTTCCTAAATCAGCTGTCCCATATTTCCTTTTTACTGTAAAAGTATTTCTTCAACACAACATGTAGATGTTTTACTATAAAATTGTTATGAACCCTTTGGCAATAAAATGGTAGATAGATTTAGAAACTTGTTTACACCAGTAAAAACTATTAATCTGAGCTTTAAAATATTTTATGGCAAATTTAAATCCCATTTTACTGATTCAAGGCACTTAAATGATTTAAATTGTTAGTGTAATCTTGCCATCTGTAGAACATTAAATGTTTATGTATATTCCATGAAAATGTATAGAAATTTACCAAATCATAGGCAGGCTGAAATCAGTGGGAGGCAGGACTGTGTGGGGTCATAAATGTATTTTATATTCATTTTTAGTGTGTTATTAATTTTAATAGGCATTTTATATTTTTCTCCTTTCATTTTGCAACTTAAATTATTTACTTTTTCAAACAAACTATGTGGAATAATTTTGCTGTGACAAACAAATCACTATATGTTTAAAAATGCCAAACTGACATGGATTTTGAAAAAAAATGCTTGGCTAGAGCAAAGAAAAAAAGACCAAAATAAGAGTAGACACAAATATAGGCACAGAGAAATAAATGCATACCTTTATTTTTGGATTTTGTGTCTTTTCTATGAATGAATATATATAAATAGAACATATGTATTTTAAATTGCAGGTATGCCTCCTAGATTATCACAGTGTGCTGCCTTCATAAGTAAATTCCTTCTGGTCTATTCTATTAAGTGCTTTGTTTCATGAGTTGTGTTGATACACAGGGCACATGGGATGAACTGACACCATTTCTAACCTTACAGCCAAGGGAACTCTGCTGAAATGTAGGAGCTGTGCAGACTGAGCTGTCTCTGCCCAATTCCTGCTCGTCTGAAAAGTGTTCCACGTGTAAAATATGCAGATTTATCTAATGAGGCCACCTTTTGGCTCTGTTTTATTACAGCAACAGGAGTTTTTTATGCACCTTTAATTGTATCAATGTTTTCCAGGTGATCAGGGAAAGATGGTACAGAGATCAGTAGTGAGGGAAATGGCCTAAAGGAATTTGAGAGGGAACATTTATTGTGGTGGTGTTGTTTTAATGTCAAGTATTATGATGTAACTTATGAATTAAGGGACCAGATCCAGCAGAATTCAGCCAAATCATTTGCCAGTTTGCAAAGTGGATATTTTCAATAGTCTGTGCTTGGCTGTTGGGAGACAGCTTGGAGATTTTACCTGCTTGGGATTGCAGCAGATGGGCTTGAAAGGTGTGTTTTGGCAAGCCTTGGACATATCTTGGAAGGTGAAGTGGACTGCTAGAATGCAGACCAGCCAGAAAATATTGAACTTTTCCGTATTTATGGAATTAAAGAGTTTACAATTTGAAGGTTGTCTGAAATGTTTCTTGCTGCAACTTGGCTTTTTTTTTTTTGGTTAGTTCACACATCAAACAAAGGTGCTGTCTGAGTTTGCACCTTTGTCTCATTGAGTGTCGACGATGAGTAAGCACCTTACAGATTTTTGACAAATATCTTTTAAGTGTAATCGCTCATAATTAATTTTGTGATTTTGGGTTTTTTTAATTCTTTCTAGGATACTGTTGGAATTAATATTCCCATCACTAATCCTACCAATAAAGCTCTCAAGATGAATGTGCTGCTGGACCATCCATCCCTTTTTGGAGAAAAATCTTTCATTATCAAGCCAAAACAAACATTTTCATATCACCTAGAGTTTTCTGCAGCTGCTCTTGGTGCTTTTGCTGGAAGGTATGTTGTAGTTTTGATACTTGTGATTGTGGATGTTTTACTAATAAATTAACTACTTTCATTGAAACCTAAGTCCCTTGATGAAAATATTGCCCTAAAAACTCCCACAAAAGTTAATAAATGGAATTAAGAAATTTTCCAGCTTTAAATATATTGTGTCCCTTACAGTAGGTTTCCTCTCAGGGGAAAAGCATTACTGACAGGTAATAGAATAACTCCTTGCTATTCTAGTTCACTACAATTTAGTGAACAACATTTTAGAAATTTACCTAATATTAGAAGCCCCCCTTGAAAACTTTTTATTGATTGTTAGTTTTGTAAATTTTTGAGTTCTGTAAAGGAAATAGCACCATTTCATTTTTTTTTTCTGAGAAAAAAATGAAATTGTAAAAACATAAAGGGAGAACCCTTTTACTATCTTCACTTAAATATATTTACGTTCATGACCTTCCATTACTTAACCATGACCCACTAAATGAATATGGAGAGGTTTTAAATTAAAATTTTTCCTTACATTGGAAATCCCAGTGAAAACATGCAGGTATAATTAGCAATAAAAAGACAGATGACCTCTTGGTCTTGGTTTCAACTAAAACAGTTCAGCAAGTAATTGAACAATGTAGAATTGCAAAGCTTGTTTTTCTGGAATTTGGTTACCAAAGCATTATTTAGTCTAAAGGCTGATTGAAAAACAATTCCCTGTTTTTCAGTTATCTCAACTGACTGCAAAAATATGGGGATGGGGTGGTTTTTTAAGAGGAGGGCAGAGACGACTGACCAGTTTTGAAACAATATTTATAAAGTCAAAATCCATTCAGAGATTTATTCAATTTGCTTGTATTGTTTTTTTCAAAGACCAGAATAATGGGTATCATTGAGGGATACAGATTCAATTAGAATACTGTTTTATAAAAATGAGTACTGTTATAACTCCAGTAAGTATCTTTTTTTTTTTTTTGTAGGATTTATGCTATCTTAAACTGAAGATGAGTATAGAGTTAATTTTTTTTTCTCATACCAGATAATATTTCTGGTGTTTTTCAAGTGCAGAATTTCCAAATAATAAGATAAATGTTTGTTTTAACAGGACAAAATTTTGGGCTCAGCTTTCGTGGGCTGGGGCTTAGGGGATATATGCAGAGGTGAAATAAAGCACATGTGGACATTCTCCAAATGGTTTTGCACTTTTGTTCCAGAAGTGTGTAATAGCTCTTTTAAATTGCAGTAGCTCCCACAGACTGCATTTACAGCTGGACAGAGCTACTTGCACATTCCATCCACACTATTAACTTCTTTTTCTGAAGCCATGCTCTGTTTCCTTTGCTATGTTAGCAGCTGGGAAGAGCTGTTGGAAAAAGGGATTGTGGCAGGTGTGCCTTTTCAAATGGTTGATTCTTTCCTAGAGCTGTTTTATGCTCACTTTAAAAGCTCTGTTAGCACAGGGGATGGTCTGGAACCATAAAGTCATGGAATAGACATAGTTATCTATAATTTAGAAAAAGAACTCATCCTTAAAGGGTCATGGGTTTGTGCAGTGCATTTCTTCTAAGTTTTTATATGCTTCCATTGCTTTGGTTTAATGTTATTATGACTCAGCTACTCAAAAATCCTCAAGAAATAGAAAGGAAATTCTGCAGTAGGAAAGGACTGTATTAGAATGTCTGTAACTGAAATATATTGCTGTAGATATCTCACCTAGCAAAACACAATTTTCTGTCATGACAATCCTTGATTGTATATCAATACAATATATTGAATATTCCTTGAAGTGTATCTCTTTGCCATGCTCATAGGAATGTGTCTATATCTATTTCTCACTTTATCACTAGATTTGAAAAAAAAAATCCTTTTTAAAATTAGTGTATAGTATTTATTTTTTGCCCTTCAAAATCACTAAAAAAAATACTGTGATACTGAAATGAAATTAAAGCTTACTCTTATAAGCTGAAATATGTTTGGGCTGTATTTTTGATAAAAGCAAGCTAACAAACAAAAAATACAAGCAACAAATTAATTTTATTAGTAGAATTTAAGAAAAATGAAAAAGAGATTTTGTCGCATCAGTAATTCTAAATATTATTAGACTTGGTAGCTGAATTCAGATAGCAGTGAAAAGTGTTAGAAGAAAAATATGATCTAATTAAAAAAGTAACTATGTTGAACTCATTAGGTTTCTCCTGAATTTTAATCTGTTTGGGTTTTTTAATGATCTGAAAAAAACCAGCAGTCATGTTAAGCCTCTGTATCTGTTTTTAGTGTCATGTTCAGGTCAGATGTGATTGGGGAATTTTGGTACGCCCTGAAGTTCAATGTAGACAAGCCATTGCCATCCCTGCTGCCTGATGTAGGATGTGAGCTTGGAAAGTGAGTAGTTCATCATGATGGGCTGGGTCTCTCTTTTAGGTATCCTGGAAAACATATGAAGAGTTTAAACTCAGAATACTACTCTATGTCTGCTGTAGTAGATTGCAGAATATTTTTTTAGATATATTTGCAGGTGGGTGAAATATTCCTTGCAGAAAAGCAATTGAAATACAATTTTAGTCTCTATGTAAACTTCCTTTAAATTCATTTTGTAGAAATCATTTTGACAATACTGCAGAATATGAGCACCAAGATCCATTGTACAGAGCTCTGTAGGTTTGCTTTATTTTCTGTTTCTTTCCTTCGCTCTGAACTAGGAATTTACTGAAAATCATGCTTTACAAATGCTTGTATACCAGTTAGCAGTATCTTTTAACCTCTCAAGACATGGCAAAATAATGCACCATGGTTGAAACACTGCAAGTGTTAAGAAAATGAATGCCTTAGAGAAATTAACCCAATTACTACCATCCATCCACAAAATTTTAATGTGCATTTTGACAGCATAATGTTCAGTTCAGTTCTGACTTTCAAGACATAAACTAAAACTTTGAGGATAAGAATTTGAAGAATGTAAAAATTTCAGTAGTGCTTTTCCACATATTACCTCCATTTCCTAATGGTTTCTGTGGACACACTGCTTTTCTGCATGCTAAATTCCACTTACTTCTGTGTATCTTTGACTAAGTCTGTAGTTAATATACATTATAGACTGAGCAATAATGTTAGAGAGCACAACATGAAATTTTACCTGATTAATTTTTTGTATATCAAAATATTCTGCTGTTCAAATATGATGCACAGACTGGAGATAACTGTCAATGCCTTTTTTATTATGTTCTAAAGAAAAAAAGCTGTGCTATTTCCTGGCTTTTACTTTAAAATTCTGGGCTGACTGGAGTAAAAACCATATCTTTTTTTCTACTATGTAGGCTCTTGCTATTAGGAGTTAGGAATTACTTAAAACCCTTTTATTCAGACTTTCTGGCACTCATAATTTTCTCTGACATGTACTGCCTAAAACTACATGCACAAATGGTCTAGTGGAAAATGGCAAGTCATCCTTTCCTACTGCAGGTAAAATGGATGTTGGAAAAGATTAGCTCCATTAACTATAACTTTTCCTGTCAAAACTTTGTCTAAAACTCCTCAAAGCCCATGTTTTCTTTTTTCAAATGAGATTTCTTTTCCTTTTACAAGTAAATGCATACTGTAGTTCCTATGTATCTGTAAATATGTGGATGAGCACTGTGTCCAGTTCTGGACAGTTCTGGGCTCCTCAGTACAAGAAAGACCAGGAACTTCTGGAGAGGATCCAGTGGAGGCCACAGGAATGAGGAGGGGTCTGGAGTCTCTACTCTCTTATGAGTAGAGACTGTGAGAGCTGTGCCTCTTTAGTCTGGAGAGGAGAAGGCTGGGAGGGGATCACATCAATACATACAAATAGCACAAAAGTGAGTGCCAGGAGGATGGTGCCAGGCTCTTTGTGGTTCTGTCCAGCAGTGTCAGCATAATGTCATCAGCACTGCTGGACAATGGCAGTCAGTGATGGCACTGAGGTTACAGTTCAGTTACTGGGAACTTCTCTGCCTCATGAAAAGTGAGATAGTCCAAGTAAGTTGGCTGCATTAATGTATGTTGGACATGTAAAAGCAGTGCAGGTAGACATTTGTATATTGTCTAAGAATGATGTCAGTTTGGGAGTTTTTTCAATGGATGTACTTCCTTGCTATGTACCCAGAAATGTGAACTGTAAACATCATCAAATGTTTGAAGCATTTCTGGCTGGGGAAGATTTGTAGTTATTTAACAGATTAATTTCTATTCTACCACCTTTTCCTTGAATGCAGAAGAAACATTAACATATGAATATAAGAATAATGTTTTTCATTGTGTCCTCAATGTATTCTTTTTCCTATTGATCTGAAAAATTTAGGAATTTGTGACCTTGAAACATAACCTAGAATTGGATTAGGGCCAAGACCCCACTGATAACTTAGAATCAATTTCTAACCAATTCTTGAAAGAGAAAAAGAAATTCTAACAATTTATCCTTTAATAATTCTTCAGCTACCCTAAAATTCTGGGGCTATCACTGTAACATCTACTTTTTGTTTGTGTCAAGGTAGATTTAACACATCCTTAGCATATGTCTTCAACGAGGGAAACCTTCTCCCTGATATTTTTCATCTTTCCTTATCCATCATGTTACAGGCTCCACAGTGGAGACATTGAAGATGAGTCAGTTGAATGATGTTCACAGTGATCTGGAATTTACTGTTGCCACATGCAACAATTTTTCCAGCATAACCATGATAGTCAACCTGTGTGGGGTGGCAGGATATTGATGACTTGAAGAACCTCTAACAGTCCAGTAATTTCTTACTGAAATTTTAGATATTCCAACTTAGTTTTCCTCTTGACAAAGTATTACTGATGAAAGAGACCAGACTAAAAAAAAAACAAAAACAAAACAAAACAAAACAAAAGGAATAGAGAGGGTAAATGTGAAAAATGGGAATTATTAAGTGAGTCTGAAGTTCCTGTGTGGAAGTTTCCTAATATTTCTTTACTCTCAGGTTTTCAGATCTCAATGATACAATGCTTTGACAGTGTTAGTCCGAAACAAGTCTGGTGCTCACTGCTGAGGATTTATGTCACTGTTTGGGTTGGAAGGAATCCACCTGTGAACAGGTTTTAGGGTCTGAAGTAACAGTCATTAAGCTGGACTGAAATAGCTTCTGAATGTTGCTTTTTATATTTTCTTTTTCCTTACTCATTTAGCTATGATTAACAGACTAATTTTTTCCAGATGATAAATATGTGGAGCAATCTGGCAGTTGACCTGCCACAGCTTTGATTAGAGGGCATATCCATTAGGAGATAAATTACAGCAAAACCAATATATCTATCTAATTTTTCAAGCTTTTCTTATTTACTGTTTTCACTTATTCACCTTGAACCTCTTCTCTGTGATCCTTGATATTACAACAAGAATGTGATTTATGGTCATATAACTACACTGAAAACAAAAAATGTAGTATTTTGACCGGAATAGAGGAAATTTTGGGAGTCTTATGAATTATTTCAAAAATTTTATCCCTATTGAAAGTATCTCATGAATATTCTCTAGCTGGAAAATAAAGAAGGAAAGTCTGTAAAATAGAGGTCCAGCTGATTTAAGCAATCAGCATACTCCAATCTTTGTTCTGGGAGGGTCACTATTCTCATTAGAATATATAATCTACATTTACAATATAATGATTCTATGATTATGCTGTAATAAACAACAGAACAAATTAACAAAATTAAATATTAAATGAATTCAGGATTTATTGTTATTATGATTATTAATAATAATTGAAGTTACTAAATATGTTTCCACACTTGTTGGCAAGTGTTAATGCAATAAAACTTAATTATTATTTTTAAGATAAAAATCCAGAATCTTTCAGGAAATAAGAAAACTTGTATGCATAATGACATGTAATGGAAGGAGCTTTGTAATAAATCATCACTGTGTATATGATTTTTTCCAGATGGGCTCATACATGCATACCTCTTGCTAATCCTTCTCATGAAACTCTGGAGCTACAAATGGTTAACAGCGATCCCACCCATTTTGCAGTTGAGATTGACCCAAAACAAACTGTGAGTAAGATTTCTGTGTTTTCACAAAAAAGATAGGTGATAGCCTTCTTTTAAAAACAAATTGAATTATGTATTGTACTGTGAGTTCAGAATATGCAATCTTTTAGACATTTTAAGTACATAATTTAGAGATTTTATAGCTTGAGGAAGAAAACAATTAAATTTGAAAAGCAACTCAAACTGAAGTACAGATTTTTTTTTTCTTTCCTGGAATGCTTTGTGGAATGGTTTTGAGCAGGACTGCAGTGTAAGTTGTAAATAATTCAGGAGATATTAGAAGGAGAAGTTGTAAACAAACCAGCTGAGTAGAGCCTTCACAAGTATCTAATAATCAACAGAATAACTAGGTAAATATTTAAGTTAGTAGATAAACTATTAACGGAAGAATACAATAATATCTAATATTATAAGCAACTTGCAAGGAATATGAATAATAATTTGATCAATATAGCTGCAAAAAAGCTTGAAGCAAATACTGAGAATCATTTTATTCTGCAAACTCACAGTTACCTTGAGAGTGATTTCTCTTAACCCTCTTGTTATTATATATGCCACATTTTCCTCCTCCATCACAGAAACCTTTCCATCTTGGTGCCTAAAACTTATGTCCATTCTAAGAATAACAATGGCGTAGATTGACTCAGCTTTTCTATGTTGATCGATATTTGCTAGAGTTCTAGGTGGTCAGGGTTCAGAAAAATATTTGTTATTGACCACTGAATGCTAGTTTATAGTACAGGCCCCACAAGCAATTCTTTAGGTATTATTAAGTTAATTCTATGGAATATGTGACGTTTTCATGATGGGGAGATGAGAAAAGGAAGGGCAAATGCATGAAAATTCTGCATCTGAATGAGTGGCATTGACTGTCTCCATGACTGCCTCTTGGGATATGAATTCAAAAACTTTAACACAAAAAAAAAAAAAAAGAAAAAAGAAAGGACAGAAAGGAAATGATGCCTTTTCTAGACATGAAGAAGGTAATCCAGGGAAGACACCGAAGTTGTTGGTCTCTTCCAAAGCAAACTATTCCACAACTTTATGATTCTATTCCTGAAGAATGGTTTAAGAGTCAGAGAGAGGGGAGAGGAATATTGTAATAAAATAACGCTAAGAAGACACAAAAGGCCATATGGGGAAAATAGAGGAATGATACATAGTCATTATAGGTTCAATTTTAACAAACTAAACAGCTTTCAGCCTCAGATAAAGCAGTACAGCCAGACCAAATGTTCCTAAAAGGGGCTCTGATGATAACAGCTAAAGGAGATCAAACTTATTTACTCAACTTCCCTATATATTGCTACATAGAATTCCATTAAATTAAAAGTAAAAAACCATGATTTTTAAAAAATTAAATTAAATTAAAAGTAAAAAAATGAAGTTTTTTCTATTTTGTATTTTCTGTCATGCAAATAACACATCCTCATACACTATGTTAAACCTTGATAAGTGCTATTACTAATTATTTAATAAATTGGTATTTGAATAAGAGCTTAGAAGCATAATGGATGTAAACGATATTAATTGTCTGGGAGTATTATATACTTATTATGTTTGGGTCATTGCCACAGAAGTGGGTTAGATTTAACTGTAGTGAATTTTGGCTGCTGCAGATTGCATATTACCTTGTGCAGGAAATTAACAAGAAGAAAAGAACTATCTCTGCTCTCATAATTTATAATCAGAGATTCACATACCACACAGTAGCTACATTACAATGTGTTGGAAAAAACACATTCAACACTAACTGCAGTAATTTTCTCTCTTTCCTTTTTATTATAATCCTCAGTCCTGTATATTATTATGTATTGAATTCTGAAATCTTCCTTGTTAATTGCCGTAGTTCTTCCAGTTACGGGATAGCTTTGGTTGCTAAATGCAACTACTTAATATTTATTTCATGTAGCTGTCCCCTTTTGACCCTATTTCTTCCATTAGAGATCCATCTTTGGAGAGGTTATGTGATTTCCTTCAGTTGTGGTGACAAAGTCAGGGGGTGGTATTTATATCACAGAATCACAGAATGATTGGGGTGGAGACCATCTGGTCCAACCCCTTTGGTAAAGCAGGTTCACCCAGAGGACGTTGCACAGGATCACCTCCAGGTGGGTTTTGAGTATCTCCAGAGATGGAGACTCCACTTTGGGCAACCTGTTCCAGTGCTCACTCTCACAGGAAAGAAGTTTTTCTACATATTGAGATGGAACTTCCTGTCACTGGGAAACACTGGAAGGAGTTTGGCATTTGCCCTTAAGTTACTCGTATACACTGGTGGGGTCCCCTCTCAGTTGTCTCTTCTCCAGACTGAACAGGCCCAGCTCCTGCAGTCTCTCCTCATTAGACGTACTCCAGACCCCCAATCATGTTTGTGGCCTCTGCTGGACCCTCTCCACTACTTCCTTGACTTTCTTGGACTGGGGAGCCCAGAACTGGACACAGCACTCCACACGTTCTTGCTTCTGCTGAATATTTTGCATCCTAGGCTTAGTACATCCACACAACACTGCATTCGGCTTCCAGAAGATTACTCCTTATAAACCATACTCTGTGTTTCAGGTATTGTTTTATATTAATAAATAAGTAATTTCAAAGCCTTTTCTATGTGTGGAAGAACTTTCCCATCTTAATCATTCAAGTCTCTGTTCTCTTTAAAGCAAATAATGCTTTCCTGTCAGCAGATAGATTATGATTTGTGCAACCCTCAGATGAAAGGCAACAGAAAAAAGCAAACCATTAGAACAGTAGATTGAAGATGGGATTGTCCAATAAAGATACATTATATTTGAAGGCAGTTAGTAGAGTCAGGTCAATAACTTTGAAATTTCATGTAAATTTCCTTTTTTTTTTTAATGTCATCTATTATGTAGGACTTTTGAATGTACTGGGCTGTCGATCAGAAAATGTCTCAAATCGATTTCTTCAGTCCCTAAGTTATGTTAGATAAATGAGATTAAGCACTGGTATCACAGAATCTTTTTCTTCTCTTAAGATATTTGCTTAAAATTAATAACCAAAATTTTGACTAATATTTCAGAATTTTAAAAAAATCCAATATTATTATCATACTTCCATGTATGTGGAAGTTTGTTCCATTTCAGTTTGGAACAAAGGGCTTTACTGAAATATCACAAAGGATTATTTTCTATAGATCTGATTCAACTTCAAGTATGGATATCATTAATAACATGCTTTCCTGAGGTCCAGTTGGATTTGGTTCAAGTATTCCTGAACTTCAGGATGCATAATAAAGTCTAAATGAAATTCAAAGGCTTTAAATCTTTCATCAGCTTCATTTCAATTAGAAGCAGCTCTGTTACCCTTTTTAAACTGATAAAAATGAGAAAAGACTGCATATCTTACTGGTGGCTTTGCAATTGTAGCCTAAGACAGTTTAAATGGAATATAACATCTTGGATTTCTTTCAAAAATTTGATAAAAGTTTTCAAGGCTTTTCTTTAATAGGATTTGGGTTTGATTTTTAAACAAGCTACATTTAATTTTTGTTTCCCTTCTTGTAAACCTTAAACTAACTTAATAATTTATAAATGCTGCCAAATTATCTAAAAGCCAGAATGAAAGTGAATTTTCATAAGTTTACTGTAAAATTCCATCTTGTTTTTTTAGCATATTGGGTATTAGGGGTATCTGGGGAAAAAGTCATTGGGATGTTGAGTTTTGTGTTTCTGTCCTTACTGCAGCTTTCTTTGCCTTGAGCAGAAAAGGATTCAGGTTCAGCATTTAACAGCTGAAAATTTTCAATCATCAATAATATGTTTCCTAATTTACTACTTTTCCTCTATATGAATACATTGATGTATTTCACATGTATGTGTATTATATTGACATACACATATATTTACAATGCACAAAAAAGTCTTAAAAACAGGATCATCTCCATGGCCAAAAAGAAACATTTTCACTGTAACTCTTCAGTTTGCTATTCTCCTGGCTTATAACTAGCCTAAACCTTTTCTTAATGACCACAAGTATTGTTTTGTACAGAGTAGGGAACAAGCTTTTAGACTGAATGAAAATATCCCCTCCTTTCTTCATTTTATAACAGAAATAATGTATTTGTAGTTAACTTCAGACTCAGTTTCTGTATTTGAACTATTATATCTTAGATCTTATGAAGAACAATGATATCAGTTCCTTTTTACATGACTATTGTGGAAGGCATTTGTTTATATGTTTATATAAATAAAATAAAATAAAAGTCAGGAGATATGTTAGCATCAGCATATTTAATTGAATAATTCTATTACCTTCTTAAAAGATACTGTTTAGTATAATTTCTGAATTCTAGTTTTAGAAGCAATTTATTTTTTTTGGATTTCAGTAGAAAGTAAATAGTTTTTTTGTTTTGGTTTGGTGTTGTTTTATTATTTTTTTTTTTTTGCCTGGCTTATTTCAAAACAAATTACTTTTTGGATTCACAGAACATTATACTGTAAAATTCAAAATGAATTCTTAAAACCAAATCCATAGTGTAAAAATTAACAATCCTTTCTGCTTTCAGAGCAGGCAGTCTGCTGGATTATCACAGCTCCATGTTGATTATTTTGATTCATTGTGGCAGTGCATTTTCTGAGTAATGATAATATGTCAAGTAATACTTATTGGAAATCGATCTCCTGCCTATTTGCATCTCTGTGGAAGAGTTATTTTGAATAATGTGCATGTCTTACACTGATATTACTCAATATTTTAAAATCTTAGTGTTAATTTAATGATATAGTGTTGGTCTATGCCATCCTGTTTTACTTACTTTTCCATTTTAATAAAAAGTATTTGGGAGGGGTAGTTTTCTATTACGTTTCTTTCTCCATTTGTAGGTCTTCATTTGATAAATGAGTCTGACTAGTAGGTAGGAACTGGACTGCAAATGAAAGTATAATTAAGTGTTATGGCAGTAGTCTGATGAATTACTTTAAAACTTTCTCCCTCAAAAAAGAAAATAACATTTCAAGTTTGGTGTGTTAGTTGAACACATCTGAGCTCTGTCCTCTCTTCTGCACAACCTACCTCCCACTGCCATCAGTAGGAATGTCTGAGGCACACCAGCATCCTCGTCCCTCATTTAGCTGGTACTGATGACTAAAGATTTTTAGCTTTTTATAGATTTTCATATAGTTATGGCTCTGGAGACTGCTAATACATGGTTGTAGCTTTTAGTACTTCTCCTACCCTTTTATCCCTACATTTTAGAACAATAAGCTAACCTTCTAACACATTCCTGAAGTACTGTTTAGACTTTTTCCTACCCTTTTATCCCTACATTTTAGAACAATAAGCTAACATTCTAACACATTCCTGAAGTACTGTTTAGACTTATTTTCAAGAAGATTACCTACAACAATAATGTTTTGTTTTCCAACCAGAATCTGAAAAGACACAAGAAATGGAGCAAAGAAGCCCCTGGACTAATTGCAGTGGGGCAGTACCTTGGGTAAAATCACCTAAGCAACTGCTCTTCTAATTGTACAATATTTGATAGCTATACTAACCTTATAAAAATTGTAGAACTAAAAATAACCTTATAAAAATTGTAGAACTACTGTATTACATGTGCATATTGCCATATGGTGCACCCTGAAGGCCTTTCAATTAAAGATTTGCTTTATATGTTATAATTTCAACAGTGTTTGGAAGGATCTGTTTTATTCCAGGAAACTATGCCCTATTAATACACCCAAGGGGTGACTGGCATGACCAGGACCTACGTGGTTCCTGCCTGAGCCCAGCTCTGGGCTGGCAGGGAAAGCCATGGGGCAATGAGGAAAAGCAGCAAAGGCTTGGATGATGGATGGGATTCATCCATCTCCACAAAGATTGAATGAGATCCATCTCCCAAGATAGTGCCTCTGTGGGGGCACTGGGGATGTCCTTTGTGAGGGGACAGTGACCCCAGACCCCCCAGCCTGGCTGAGCTGTCAATCAATGAATCAATGAATCAATCAATCACATACCGGGGTGGTGCTAACCCAGCCTCTGATTGGCAGAGTTATCCATCAACCATGCACAGGGGCAGTGCTATTTGGGCTCTGATGGGCCAACTGACTGGAAGACCCACCTGGGGGCAGGCCATGGAGCTTAAAAGGTGGCACACGCTTGGACAGTGCCTTCTGCTGGAGTTTCTATTGCAGTCATGATGAACAGTTGGAGCTGGCAGTTCTGTGTCTTTAGTCAGTCCCAGCTATTATAGGGTGTTGTTTTGACCTTCATTTATTGCAAATTATATTCATTTTATGAAACAGGTTAATTGATCATGATATCAATCATTTACCTTTTTATCTCTTCTTACATGCAAACATTGTTTTTACATGTATAATATTAAAAAGCTAATACCTGGTTTTTTATTAAATAAATAGTCCTAGTAATTGTGTATTCAGTGATTCTGGCTGATCACACTATAAATGCATTGGAATTTTTATTCTTCATAATTCAATTAATTTACTGCTAATCTGGTTCTTGAAAACAGAAATTAATCCATTGTAGTCAGCTACTTTGGTTTTGCCTGTGCAATTGAGTCTCAAGTAGAATACTTGAGGTGAAGAGAGAACCTGCAACAGTGTTATATACAGTTTTATTTTTGCTAAAGGTAAGCAGAAGAGAGATAAAGCACTGGTTTGTTGAAACCTGGCATTTATTTCCTTTGTAAGTCAGTTTGAGTCCATGGGGTCACTGCAATAACCCTTCAGTGCCACCAGACACCACAGCGCTGTTGGAATGGCATTGGAGAGCTACTGCCCGTGTCCTTGGAGCAGTTCTAGCCCCAGCCCTGGAGCTGCTGGGCAGTGGATGTGCAGGGACTGCCTCTGGCATTGTTTGCTGCAGTAACTCGCTGCCTTCGCAGCCCGTGCTGGCTGAGGGGGGAAAATGCATCTGGTGAAACACATTCATCACATACACATCAGCACTGTTGGTACAAAGCACAAAACAGAGACTCAAAAAAATTGATTTCCTTTCCCTTTTTTTTGTTTCTTTCCTCTGTTTTTACAGCTGATGATTCCTCCTCAATCCATCACTCAGCTGCCTGTGAGATTCTGTCCCTCTGCCCTTGGAAGACGCAATCACATGGCAACAATAACCTTCAAATGCCCAAAGGTATGATAATGTGTACCCATAGCACTTGGCATTCAGATTAGATACTATTAGATAGATAGGATTTATATGATAGATAGTATAAATACTATCTATATACTATAGTATATCTAATATAACCTATAGTATATACCAGTACTAGTATATACTAGATCCTAATAGTATATCTATATACTATAGATAGATACTATAGATACTGTCAGATTAGAAACTATTTATGATAGGCAAGGAAATAAAAGTTTCAGCCTGTAGGTCAAGGTGAAGTTTAGTGAATGGATGCATAATGAAAGAGCAAACATGAAGATGCTAAAAACTTATAATTTGCTTTATCCTTACTTTAACACAGAAATTATTCTGTTTACAGTATTAAAATGTGGCATAATGGCCTAGGAGCTAGAACAGGTAATGAATAATTTTAGCTTGCTCAGTAGTGAGTTCTGCTGGTTTTAACACTAGAAAACTGGTACTTCTTAGGAGTGTCACCTCTGAAATTAAATTTCTCGGTGCTTTTCCCAACCCCCCAAAAATTAAATTGTTTCAATTTTTTTATCTGATCTGAATTTTAGAAGATTAAACACTTGAAAAAGTGAATTCTACCTTTCATTTTATATCTGAAAATGTTTTTTTACTTTGGACACCTTAGAATTGTTGACTTTTTTCTCTGAATTTTTATGAAGTTTAACAACAAAGAAATAAATAAAGAGACATGAGTTATCAACATGACCTACTAACTTTTCTTAAATTACTAGAATAAAAAAATCTGGAATAAAAAAGAGAAACTGATAGTACAATGTAAATGGTAATATTTCATCATGCAAGATGTGGTTAAATGAAGCCTTTGCATTCTGTGCAATTTCCTCTCTGTATGTTTTTTTTTGAGTTTCAGATATCCTAAAAGACTGCTGACCTGTGAATTATTCCAGTTGAGTGCTACCAGCAGCTTTCAGTAGTGTTTTAAGCAATATTAAAAAAGCAAATATTCTTTTATATGAAGAAAACAAATACTGAAGGAAGTCATGTGACAATTTTTTGTCCTGAAAAAGTATGTTGAACAGACAGGTTATTTGCAGATGATGTTGGCACAGCATTTCTTTTCAGAATCTCTCTTAAATATTTAGTAAGGATAAAAACATGGAGACAGCAATTCTAATATGAATAGTATATATCCAATGTTGGTTCAAGAGCACACAAGGTCCTTATCTTCTCTGAAACTTGGTGGTCCACAGAAATTTTAGATCTACTATTTCTTTACAATATCCTTGATTTTTCTCTGTCTAAAGGTTAATGTTCATTATTATCTTTGGAGCTTGTTGTGTGATTCTACTGCTGTCCCATCAAATAATTATTTTCTTTCTTCTTTGTCTTCCGGAGAGAACTTCTCACTTCATCTGCTTTCAGGTTTTAATATATGTGGTTTGAATTTTTTTTTTGCAACTACCTACATTTTTCCATTCTCTACTCTGAAAGCTCTGAGTAGCTGGATGGAAGTTAAATACTGTGTGCTTGAAATAGGACAGAAATTAAACACAAAAATGAGATGTGAACATCTCCCAGAATGAAACTGTTGATTTCCAGAGTAATAACAGCTTGAAGAAGGAAAAAAGAAAGCAAAAATTAAAGTTCACTTTAGCAGAAACACAGAGCAGCGGAACAAAGAAGTAGGCAAAATACTTTAAAATCTAAAGCTCTGACTCGTCAAATAATAAATAATGGCATGTTCCATCCACAGTTTGGAGAGCGGATATTTCACCTGACGGGGTCTGGAGTTCCTCCTGAGCACATGGAAGCCATCACCATAAGTGCCTGCATTGGGGAATACTCCTCTGCCGTCGTATCCTTCGAAAATCCAACTGCTGAAAATGTGGTGGTAGATATCGTGCTGGCAGGTACAGGGGTTTGGAATTTTATGGGTTTTTTTGAGTGAGGGAAGGAATTTAAGCTCTTTGTATTTCATTAGAAGTGTGAAAGGGATGTGATTAAATTTTCCTCGTTGCATTTTTTGGCAATGGAGTTCTTGTGTGTTGTCCAAATCCACCCTGAAAACTCTGTAGAGTGTGCTGTGGGAGACAGGAAAAAAACACAAACCTGTACCAACTATTCACAGAAGACTTCTTAGGTCATGCAGCCTCATGTGGATGTGCAGCTGCTGGCTGGCTGTGTACTGCACTGCAGCACTTTGGCAACAGGAGACTCCTGGGATGTGTTTTGGTATCTGTGCCTAAGTCACATAGCTAATGCTTTTCTTTGCTTTTGTTCCTCAATTACTTTCAAATATTTTATATTGTTTGGTCAGATTCTGCGTAACTTAAGGAGTTAGAGAGCAAGTGCAAAACATTTTTAAGGTTTTCTTTGTGTTTTCTTGGGGTTTTTTTCTGATGACCTTCCAAACAAGTATGTTTCATCAATATTTTCAAACATGCTTTAAAGGATGAGAATCCAGAATTATCAGAGATCAACAAGCAACTGTCCATATTGGGATTTCACAAATGTTGTAAAAACTCAGGTTCTAAATCCCACAGTCTCATTAATAACTAAAATTTACTCAGTCAAAAAGGAAATTTCACTTCAAGTGCATCAGAAGGCTTTAATAGGTTCTCTGAATCTCTACCTAGTTGAACATAATATGTAGGCAGCATCAGAAAACAGATGCCAAAGCATGTCCTGGCATCTGCAAATAATAAAAATTGAAGATAAACCTTCCATTTCTATATTCATAAATAAATAAAAGAGAAATAGCAACCAAACCATAAGAGAGTAGTAAAATCAAGTCTGTTCAAAGGTAAGTTTTAAGCCGTGTTTGCTTAAATATGCCTCAAACACACTTGTGCTGTGATTCAAGGTTTGAGGCATATAGAATAAGTGAAGAAATGTGATTTTTAAAATCTGTAGATTTCATGTTTGTTTGTTGCATTAAACTCATGCTTTTTAATCCTACCTTATGGATATGAATTAGAAATAAAGAAATACAGCTTTGTCCACATCCACAGTTCATATATGGGAGATCTGAGAAATATCTTTACCTAAAAGGTCAGAAGCATTTTGTTCTCATGTCTCAACACTTTACTTTTGCTGACCAGGATTTTCTGTCAGACTTCAATGCAGTTTCCCCTGTTTAACGGCTGAAATATTTTCATTTATGACTGTCACAAAAGAGAGTATGATTTGTAAGTGACCAGATCTATTGAATTCCAGTTGATGTTCTCTTCTGGAAAACATTAAAAGAAGCAACAGCATGCAAAATATTCAGTGCTTACAGGCCAAGTGAATAATGGCCAGGATATTGGGGACTTTACCAGAGTTCAGGTGCTGAGGAGAATAGCTGGCAGAGAGGGGGATCCTGGAATTGAGAGAGACAGAATCTTGTCCAGCTTCCTATTTATCTGGCATCTAGGTGTCCTTAAGTGACAAGGAGCACTGCACACTGGCTCTGCACACAGAGACAGGGCAGTTGCTGCAGCAGGTGGCATTCAGTGCACGTACACAAGGCTCCAAAGTGCTTCTCACAGTTAGAAAAGGAAGGTAAATGTTGACTGTACACCCCAGAAGCTGCTCTTGGGCAGTCCTTCTGATTGTGCAGTCATTGCTTCTGTAATCCACATTGAAGGTGGGAGGGTGGAAGCTGCAACTCTGGTCTGAGGCAGTCAAGAGTTGTAGAGGTTTCTCCCTTGTGGTAGATGAGTAATGCAATGATTGACTCTCACAATTGTCATGTATATAGGTTAAGAAAAGTTTTATAGATTTATAGTTATGTTTCACCCTCTCATGTTGTTATCAAGAGACAGCCAGGGTTGGGACATCTGGGAGGGCTGGCTTGTCACTGTGGTGACATCTGACCTCCAGGCAGAATTTGAGAAATGATCTCCACCACTGGACAGCAGAGAAGGGGTCAATGGACAGAACCTTGGGAGGGATTAAAGGGTTAAAAGGCAAAACCCCCATTGTGTGGGTGAGCACATGGTGGGGAAAATCCATTCTCCAGGAGCTGTTTACATTTTCTCTATTTAGTCTTCTGTGGTATTTTTGCTATGGTAATCTTTGTAAGATTACGAAAAGTGAGCAGCCATTTCTCACACCCTGGCGCTGCAGTGTGAATGGCAGGAGCCCCACCAGTTGGATGAATGCTGTGGTAGGTGACCTTCCTGTTTGGAGAGGGAAATGGGCAGCCTGTAGGGGAGCGACAAGCTGTGGACTTTGAGCAGCTAGGGGTATTCATTACCATAAATCCAGGTGAAATTCGCAATGTAATAAAACAATTGGCCAATACGATTGTGAGACTGTTGTTTTCTATGAAAGTTCATGTTGATCAGGAGATTTTTCTGTTGACTAGGAAAAGGCTTTGTTGTTTCTTCCTTTGAAAAGTGATAGAAAGAAGACTGGAGGAGCAGTAGGATGATCAGCATCACCTGAACTCCTGGTGGGGTCACTGGACACTTCCTTTTGCAGTGTGGGTAGCCCACGATTTGCATGTTCTTTTACAGTCCATGTCCGAGCCCATGAAGGTCAAGAAGGTAATCAGGAGTAGTCAAATGGATTTCTTAAGTGCAAATCATGATTGACAAATGAGATTGCCTTCTGTATGGAAATGAGTGATTATGCAAATAAAGGAGGAGCAGTGAATGTAATATACTATGATTTAGTAAGACTTTGTCATTGCATCCTGTAACATTCTTGTTTGGAAGCTAGAGGAAGTCTAGGCCTGATAAACAGACTGTTGAGTGTATTGGAAACTTGGCTGAGCTGTTGGTCTCAAATGATAGTGATCAACATCTTGGCATTCAGCTGCTATGAGAGTTGCACCCCAGGGGTCAGCCTTGGGGCCTGTATTATTCATGACCTGTATTAAGGACATGGATGATGATAGGGATTGCAATGCAAATTAGGGAGAGGAACTGACATGATGGATAGTAGAGCTTCAGTCCAGAGGTACCTTGATAAATTGTTGGTGTACCTCAGTTTTGAATTGCTTTGCTCATCAACACATCATTCCTGGAACAGCTGAAGACAAAGTGAACTTTTGCATTATTAGTAATGCAATTTTCGTGCTAAAATGTTAACCCTTTGTATTTTTTCCTCACTCCATCTACCCTGTGTGCTTATCTTAGCCCAGATAGTGTGAATTAGAAGTGTTGTGAATTACTGGCTGTATTTGACCTGGAAATAACTGATTATGCAAACTTTTGAAGTGTAGGAGTGTATTACATCTGTGGTATAAAGATTCCTGTTGCATATCATAAATGCAGGAAGATCTATTCTAGTGGAAAGTGCAAGCTGGGATTCTGATTTGTACAAAACAAGAGCAATTCAGAGATGCAAACTGCTTATCATATTGAGAATAAATCTAGTGCCAGACAGCTCAGTTTAGTATTCCATTACTATGAGGTGTAATTTGTAAGAATGCTAATCCAGTGTGCTGTTCCTAAAATAATGAAGAATAATCAAATTCATCTGTGATGCAACTTAAAAAAAAATATTATTTATAGAGCTTAAATATTTCAGCTAAAGCCTAGTAGATTGTGATATTCTGAGAAACAAGAGAAACTGCATTTTTAATTATTCTACTGAAAACAGTCATCTTTTTGTTGAGCATGAACTTGTCCCAGGGACCTGTTCATAAATAGTGACAGAGACAGAAGTATCTGGCTTAGACAGTTACAGACTAATGTTTGATTTCATGCATCAGAAATTTTCAGTCTTCATTTTTCTTTACCCATCAGTAGACCTGACATCACAATGATCTAATGTTTCTGTGATCTGCAGAATTACAGAAGGTCATATTTGAAAAAATAAATTCTATACTGCAATCCTTATGAAAGGGTAATCATACCTGTCTTTTAAAGTCTATCTTGAATTTTTAAAAATCAGATTAATTGTAATGTTAATTTCTAATTCAGTTGCTCTTGGTGACCTGTGCATAAAGCTTACTTTGTTTTAATTACAACAAGATAGTTGATTTATGCATTCAAGCTGTATTTATATATTGCTAATTCTATGGTTTGCTTTGCATAGGAATACTTAACTGGAATTCTTATTTCCTTCTTTCCAAAGGAAGAGAAATATAGTCTTATAAACAAAAGTTTGTGTACACAAGTTCAGTTTAGTATTCCTGACCCTTTCATATCTTGGGAAATATGTCAGGTTGTTGGTGTTACTGGAGGCCAGAACAAGGGTGGAATGGAGAAATCAACAGAAGGCAGCAACTCAGAAATTAGAGTGACATGTGTGACTGATCTTGATCTTTAGGTATTGTCTTTTAGATGATGGGCCCCTTCTTATGAGAATTCAGCATGTCAGTGTTGGAAACAGGGTATCTTGATTAAGGTATAACAGCAATAAGCATCAACATTTATAGATTTATGTCATGCTTTAAAGAAAATTACTCAAGTTATCACTCTTATTTTCAAGTAACATTCCACAGGCAATTTCAGCCCTATATAGACGTGAAATTATGTTTAGAACAGCAGATTTCAGGAATTAAAATAGACATTAATTGGGAGTTGTCCTATCCAGACCATTTCTGAAGCTTCCATTTGCATTTCTGAGGCTTTGTCAAACCCAAGAGCATTATTCCTCAAAAATGTTTCTTTCTGTGAATTTTGACTGTTGTTGTAGTACAAACAGTTCTCTATTTGGGATAATTATAGAGCAAGTAAAACTACTACTACTACCACCCTGGACCTCTTTAAACTAGATATTTTCTTATTGAATTTAATACCAATAAGTTTTCTTCCCAGGATTTAGACACTTGGATGCTTAAATGTGCAGCTCTAATTCACATTGGCATTCACAGCTACATTAAGAGTAGTCATGTGAGTAATGTTTATTTAGCAGCAGGTGATTTTCCCCAAAATGAGCTAGTGACCAGAACTGCAGAGTATGCAGACTCTTGTCACAGATGGTTTAGCAACCTGCACTAGTTCAGCTCTTTCAGATTGAATGATATTGCTTTTCTGTAAATACCACTGTACAGTATTTCCACTAAGTGGTTTTTTTTTTGGAAGCAGCAAAAATGATACAAATAATTGAAATTACTGAAATCTCCAGTGTAAACCAGAGTCCACAGAGTTAACCTATGAGATCCATTATCCCTATTATGTAGGGTTAATAAGAATTATTCCAAAGTATTAATGCTTTATTTCAGTCAGTGGGGAAAATTTATTTCATATTTACAATGGTCCAAATAATAGTTAAAAAAAAAATTCAACAGTTTTTATAGAGGGTATTAATTTCAGAGTTTGAAGGGCTGTGCTCAAAGAAAAGATTAAAGTTACAGCAGTAATTAGGAATTGGATAAGGGAGGTGGATTGGTTCCTCTGGAATCCAGTGTTACCTGCTGTAGTAAAACTGATATCTCTGGCTGTGTATAAGATTGGTTATTAAAACCTACCCTATGTCCAAGATAAGGCTGCATTCACAGTAGGTTGGCTGTGTCTTTTCCCATTCAAAGATTTTCAAACTGGAATTCCAACCTTTTAAATGTCCTTTGCAAAATATTTTCAAACTGCTTTCTGGGACTTTATGAACTTCAACTAAGTACTCAAAGACAAGTCTGCTCTTTGGTCATTTTTCGTTCAGACAAAATATATTGTGTTTTATTGCATATATATATATATATATACACATACATACACATATATATATATGTATATATATATACATATATACATATATACATATATATATATGTATATAATCAATGTTAGAGTGAAATAGTAAAGATGTGAAGAAACTTTATTTTTAGTCATCTAGTCAATTTAGAATAGAAGTGCTAGCATCACTTTGTGCTCATTCTGACATAATTCAAATCATTATTTTAGCTACCAATTAAAAAAGATAACATGCAATGTATAAATGCAGCTCTGAACTGATAAATGCAATTTTGGTGCATCATGAAGAATAACCTAGTGCCTTTAATTTCATACAGTGAAACTATATATTTCAGATAAAAAAAGATCTCAAGATTAGTTAGCTACTTCTGTAAAAATTATTTTTTAGCTGAATGTGTAGAAGGATATAAACTAAAAATAAATACCATATATTTTAAAGTTTTAAAAAATCTTCTAGTGAGGGAAATTTAAAGTATTCAGCTTATTAGGATCCTGAAAATAAGATAGAAAATAATTCTTACAGAGTAATTAGCATTATAGAGGAAAATTTCACTATAGCCATGTTTTTGCCACTGCAGTCTCTCAGGTCAGGAAAGAAGATGATACAGTTGTTTTATTGGTATATTGAAATGAGTGTGTTAGCTTTTCCTATGCACCCATCATTTAATATTTGGCAAGGGCCCATCAATTCTTTTTTTTTTTTATTTCCTCACAGTTTGCAAATCTTACTTTGAATCTCTATGCTGGTATCTAAAACCTGAAAGCTCGTTCTTGAGATGAAATAGTTTTGAGGTTGTTCCTCTTTTTCCAAGAACCAAGAATGATAGTGCCAAGAGAGCTCTGCCTTCCTGAGTGTCTTTGGTCATTATTCTGTTTCTTAAAGCTATCTTATCTTTGTTCCATAACCCCAAATGACATTCTTCCCTTGCTGTTGGATGAGTCCCGTGTATCCCATCTTGCTGTCAGCAGTTCATCATTCAGTATTACCACACTTTAATATGACATATTATACAGATATGGCCTATCTATTGGTCTCAGGTTCTTGGAGTTAGCTGCTAGACACATTTCCTGTAAGGAATTTCCTTTGGTTCCAAAACCTGTTTATAAAATTTGACTTCAAACCAGTTTTTCATGTCTCATTTTTTTATTTATCCACAGCATTGACAGTGATCAGTGAAACAATCTAAATAATGTCTAGATCCTCTGTCTTTATGAAGTGATCTGTTGGTTGATCCAGTAACTTGCTGACAAGAAAGCAATTTTGTCTGCAGCTGTATCTGTACTGCTGGTCCTGAACCTGTGCCTCTTACATTTCATGTCACCATTGGCTTTCATTGCTACTTGATTTTTTCATTTAGAAAACAGTTTATTTTGTAATCTAGAATTGTTATTTAACTGAAAATGTTTTAAACTTTGTGTTTTCTTGATGCTGTGTTGATTCCTTTTCATTCTATTAATAAAGTTATCCATTTTGTATCTGTACTTCACAATGAGGAAAATACTGAGAGAACCTTTAAGCAGAGCAGGGCATAAAGGGGCCATGTGCTCTCATTCAAGAATGTGTTTTATAAAACTTGTCTGTGAAGCTGTTTTATATGGGAAATTGTTCCATCAATTTTGAATTCTAAATGGGTTTCCACAAACAATTTTTTTTTTTTTTTTTTTTTTTTTTTAGATCAGGAGCTGTTGAATCAGCATCTGAGTGCATCTGTCCTGTCCCAGGCCACCTGTAAGGAATCTGTTTTTCAACTTCTGGTTAAACAGCCACGAGGTATGTAGCTTCATAACCCTTAATATATATTTAAACTATTACTGTTACTTATTTTATCAACTTAACCTGCATTAAGTCACAGTTTCCTAAAACATGAAGTAGCAGAGTGGAGTAACATGTAATTTTTAAGAAAATTGTTTTAAAATAAAATTTCTGTAGTTTAAAGGATCAGTTAAGAAGAAAAAGAAGAGGAAAGAAATTCCAAAATCAAAGAGTTGGACAATTGTAACTACTTTTAATTTTTTACCAAATTAACAGAAAACAAAAAAGAAAAATTTAATTCTAAATACTTATGTTTCTCTTCAGCCTTTTCGGTCACTTTAACTCATTTTTGTTTTGTTCAGGGGGATTATGAATTGTTTTTTTGATTTTGTTTATTTGTTGTTTGTCTGGGCTTTTTAAGATAATTCTGGTTTATAGTTTCTGGAAAAAGCTTCATAGGAAAATACAGAAAACAGTACTTTTCAATTAAAAAGCTATCTGGAAATAATTAAAATATTTGGTCTATTATCCAGAATCAAATTTTAGGTGTCATTGCTGGTCATATCTGATCTGAGATGGAATATGAAATGAATGAATTGCTTTAATGCTGTAATTTAAGCAAAATTTATTTTTGACTTGTATATGAGAATAATTCATTTATTTAATTTATCTGATGTTATTATATGGCTTGGATTATCACAGAAATTGCATATTTTAGTGATTTAAAATGATTTATTGATGAAGTATAGAAGACAAGTAGATTTCTGTACCTATTTTAAATATATTTTCTACTAAATATTTCTATTGATTACTTCTCAGATATGCTTTCTAATTTCAGAACACACAGTTAAATTATTTATATCTTCAATTATTTACTAAATAAAATAATTTTCTTTGCTCAAATCCCCCATAAATATGTGTGAGCATCTGTTTTATATTAATACAGATATCAGAATAAGCCATACAATTTTCCTTGAAGAAATAGCGTCTATCTCACATTAAAGACCTTGTTTAGAAAAATGAAATGAGGATCACTTATTTACAATTTTGTTCAAAAACAAATTGCTATATGCTATGATTTTCCTGTAGATGTACTTGACAGATCTTTATTTTGTAAAGGATATTGGAGACCTTACTGTTCCCAGCAAGGAACTATTTTTGGTTTTCCTTCTGGAAGTTTACTATGCCTCAAAACATTTCTAGGGTTTATAGAAAGAAGGAATTGGAAGAAAAAGAGATGTAAGAATTGATCTGCATGCCATGTCATTTATATATATATATATATATATATATATATATATATATATATATATATATACACACACACATTTTTCATGTTTTCATCCCAGCCAGCAGCCAAGTCCCAGGCAGCTACTCACTCCCTCCCCTACCAGCAGGATCAGGGAGAGAATTGGAAGGGTAAAAGGTGGAAAACTCGTGGGCTGAGATAAAGACAGCTTGATAAAAAAAGAATGCTTTAAAAATGTGTTGGAACTAAATATTCTTGATAGACTTGCTGGAATATGATTACTAGATCATTTTATGAGCAAAATTCACGCTTATGGAAAAACTGTGCTTGTTGCTAATTAATTACTTGTTTTTACCTCACTCACTCTAAGAGCTGGGGGTGGAGATGGTCTGAGAATCTAGGAGACATTTTTTCATCATCCTTTCACAAGAAATCCAAAATACTAGCCCTGCAGTGGAATTGTTACTCAGAGCAGAGTATCCTTTTTCCTGCCCTGGCTTCCCAGTAACACAAACTGTGCCACTTCACCCAGTCCCCAGAGTGAAGGTTTGATCTCATTTTGCATTCAACCTCCAGTCATCACATTTTATGGCTTAGCTGCTTTTCTGGGTGAGCAATAAGCCTCTCTGTTGTAACCACTTGGTGCAGCATAAACAGGAGCAGTAAACAGGGCAGTTGGCTGAACATGCTTTTTAGCTATATCTCTCCATATTTCAGCACAAATTTTATATTTTAAAACTTGTATATTTTAAGATGCTATGTCATCTGTAGCGTGTTTATCTCTTTCCCCATGGAGAACTCTGTGATTCACTCCTTACTTTTTTCTTCTAACTTTGGTTTTGTCCAAAATATATGTATTTGTTAACTTTGCTGACCACTTAGGAAGGAAAGAAGAAATATATTTGATAAATGTATTTAATGTGAGACATTTTTCAAAAAGCTACCTGCAGTGTAAAACCAGTTGATGACAATCAAATTTGAGATACTAAAATTCTCTGTAAGCTCTTAGGAAGCATGTTGCTATTACAGTTTCATATTTTATTCAATATTCTTTCAGAAAGCCTTTTAGCATACTTTTAATGTCATGTACAGTCCACTGTGATTACAGATAATTTGGCTGTTAAACTACTTTCACCTAAGAAATGGCATAAATTTTGTTCAAGTCTTCAGGCCATTTCTAAAATACTAGATTTCAAGATTTGCTTCTTGAATCCTATACTTATTTGCATCTGTGCTTTTCTTTCAGTACTTTTGCATGCACAGTCTGTTTTTTCTTATCGTTGCTTTCAAAGACTGAAAAAAACATCAAAACTAACATACTTGGTTGCCCTGCTTGTCCTTAGTTCCTCTCTGTTTCTTTTATAATGCTTTCATTATCTCCAAATGACTTGAAGAGCCAGAGAAAAGGAGAAAAAGATAAAGAGCTGTGAGAAATATTTCTCCATTCTAGCAGTCTATTTTGAAAACATGTTGAAAACCACTAAATTTTCTTTCCTCTTCTGTGTTTTAACTGCATTTTATGACCAAGGTTTGGTCCCTCACAACAAGCAGAAATAGATTTATACTTTATAAGTTTCATCAGAGGTTCTCTTGAAGGCAACCAGCAGTGGCTCCAGCTGATAGTGTTCCTTCATCTGTGGGTATATTTAGGTCTTAGGATGGCAAATCATCTTTTCTTTCTACTCTACTGTCTGTCATTTTTGGGAAGGGGTATAGTTTGCTAGGTTAGGTTGCCTTTAACATCTCAATTTTTTCTTATACCCTTTTACTACTTTTGTCACTGCTCCTGAGGTGCTGTTAGGGTTGGCTTTGTGAGAAGGTCCAGGATTAACTCCAGGGTCAGTTCAGTGCACAAAGTCAGGCTTAACTTCAGTTCTGTTATGTTACTATGAGTATTGAACAGAGGTTTTCTGGTTGGAGACTGCATCTAGATGGGGAATTACTGGCTGTTGGTTACCTAGTAGAAAAAATTATGGTCCACATGTCCTCAGCACCAGTTTGTCAGAGAAGGGTTTCCTGACAGGCTGGATCCTGTTGAGAATTGGTGATTGTCCCTGGTGGTTGGAGGTGCCATGGAGTTAGTGATCACTTAACCAGGAGCTTCCTGAGAATATTTTAATATCATATTCACTGGATTTATCCTCTGGGTGAGAAACCTTCCTGTCCTCTTCCTTAGAGTATGAGATTCCTTCCTCCTGGGTTCATTTTGGTATGGGCATCTTTTGCTGTGTAGAGAGAGACTTTGCAAGCAGGATTTGTGTGATTTCAGAATGCACAGATTGTTTTTATGGTCTGATACATGCAGTAGATAAGCAGGACTAACACACTGCTAGGGTAGGTATTACCATGGTCAGTATTCCCAATGAGACATAGGGTGTATTTTTGCTGCCCAGGTTGTCATT
Organism: Taeniopygia guttata; assembly: GCF_048771995.1. Taxonomy (NCBI): domain Eukaryota; kingdom Metazoa; phylum Chordata; class Aves; order Passeriformes; family Estrildidae; genus Taeniopygia; species Taeniopygia guttata. The sequence goes on along the minus strand of NC_133024.1, from coordinate 106,729,148 downwards.
AGTCATTTGAGGCCAGGTCAGCTTTTGTCTTGGAATGGGTTCATCCAGGATATTTCTGGCTTGCCACCTTCTGACCCTTTGTTTTCTTTCCATAGATTTTTTTATAGTTTTTCACTTCAGAACTTTTTTACTGACTCCTTGAATTGTTCCTTAGCTATTTTCTCACACCTAATGACTTTTCTCAGTAGAATCAATCCAAAGTAGTGGTGGTCTGCTGTACCTAGTCAGACTCTGCATCACTGACAGCTGAAGTGCTACTCAAATGATTACATGTGCTTTTGGAAAAATTGCTGTTTATGCTCCCGACAAAATAGCTTTCTTGAACCTAGTCTGTGCAAGACACAATGACTTCCCTTCCTGGCCCTATTTGGGTATCTGTCTGTATGCCTGTTCCTTCTTTAAACCTCCAGCTGGCATTTTCCCTCGTTCATTTTTCTCTGATGTACTGTCATGGTACCTGGAAGCTTGTACAGATGTAGATTTGCTTTATGAAATTTCCAGCAGAAGGGAAGGTGTAGGATCTCTGCCTAATCCACATACATGGCATTTTCGTGATTGCTGAATCACCCTGGCTTTCCTCTCCCCTGTGCAACTACTCTGAAAGAGCAGTGTCCTTGTGTTACAGCTGACAGAGAAACAGGGTCTAATTACTCAGTCCTGGGACGTGACAGCACAAATGATGTGGTCTAAGCCATATTTGTCTCGAGAGAGATGTGCTGACAAAATCAATGAGTTGAAGCTGGTGGCATTCCTGAGTGCTGGTTGTCTCTGCTGTCAGCAAGGAAAACCTTACAGAGCTCTCTAAAGCCACAGCACACCTGAGGCTGCCCTCACATAGGGAAAATCAGTAGGGAAATTTTTCTGTCATGTTTTAAGGCACTCATGCCTTCTAGTATAAAGAAGGACAAAGCTTAAATATTTTTCTTTGTATTTCTCTGCCATCTCTTCAGGCCGTACATGGTTTATATATGTTTATTTGGACTGTTGTATGCCCTCTTTTTACCTTTGTGTTTTACTTTCTTTATGGATTATATGTTGTAGACAAATCCTTATATGTGTTTGCCAGGAATCCATTCCAGTGAAATAAGTTAAAGGAGCAAAAGGCAGCACTGCAACAATAAGCAAAAATTCTCAGTTACTGTTCTCTTAAAAACAATCCTGTGAGTTGAAGGAGTAGAACAGTACATTCCCTTGGCTGGGTAAGGAAATGATTTATCTATTTCAGCATGCTCTCCTGATGTCTCAAAAGAAGAGAAAAGAAAAAAAGATATTCAGGATGCAAATAAAAGAAGGGAAGACATCAGAAAGCCAGATTTTGCATAGTCTCACACAGATGCACAGAAGACTTCCCATGTGCATTTATCATGAAAAACAGATTTTCAGGCTGTAATTGCCTCACAGATTTTAGCTAGGCCGTGCAGTAGTTTTCCTTCAGAATTTCATGATTTCTTACTGAACATCCAGAGTTCAGAGCATTTAAACTATACAAATCAGCCTAAGGGGAGGCTGTTATTTAACATTATCTTGGCCTATTTCTCTATTTAAAAATATCTGATCTGTTTTATAATTTGATAAGAAGTTATCTCCTTCAATTTCAATAGAAGTAGAAAATGAAAAGATGATTAATTTTGACTTAGAATAACATATTGCTGGTAATCTATTTGATAATAGCTGTTGATGGACAAGATGGAGTCAGGATGTGCCCTTGAATAAGACAGAACTGCTTAATTCCTTCCCGTTTCCTGATTCTTGATTCTAGACTTCACCTGTTAAGGTTATAAACCCAGTGAAAACTCCAGAGATACAGATTGGTTTCAACCTGTAAATTACTCAGCAAATGTATGTCTAACTCTAAATTGCCTGTAAAAAATTGTTTGCACTAATCTTTTGTTTCTAGCAGCACATGCACAGTGGGGAAATTACCAGCAGTATCGATCAGTTGTTTCTTGAGTGAATTAAGAGAATTTTCTGGATGTCTGTTTTATTTCCATTTTCCCTGTCCTCCTCTGCTCTTAGAACAATGACATCTCTGTCTCTCATTAATTCATCTGTGCAAGATGCTTCCACAGCCGTGCTGGACCCCAAACGTACAGTGAGGAGTAGCTTTCCCTCCTGCCCTAAAGTAGCTAATTTGATGACTGAGAACTAAAATTGTTGATTTTTACTGTAGCTTTTCTTAATTTGTGTTTCTAAGTTGACTTTCCTTCTTTATCCAGCTGTTGAGTTCTGAGAAGCATTGAAGGTATATTGGAGATGCTCATCTAACCTTATGAGAGAGGGTAAAAGACTAAAAAATGAAAGAAACCACAAAAAACCCACCCCATCCTACTGGCATTGGTATTAATAGAAAAAATGTATGGAAATTATGAAAATTACAGACTTTTTTTTTTTCCTATAGAGGTTGAAAACAATTACAGAATACTTGAAAATACTCCCTTAGCATTTTAAAATGAAGAGGTGGGGTATGCTTGGGAAAGAACATTTGGAGGTGGAAGATCATGGTAAAATTTTAAGTTTTTCAAAAGTAGGTCTGAGGGTTTGAGGGAAAGAAGAGCTAGTTGGCTTTTTTGTTTGTTTGTTTTAATTACTGTATAGTTTCCAAGAGAGAAGCCAATTTAAACTTACATTATTAAGTAACTGTCCAGAGCACAGATTTTATTTTAAAGCATAAATGCTGGAAGGCATTATTGAAACTGATATTTCAACTTTGAAAACTTGATGTTTTATGCCTTTAAAGTGCATGATAATTACACTGTTGAACTAATGTTCCTTTTTTCATTACTGAGTTTGTCTACAACATTTCTTTTAGTCAATGAAGAATGGGTGTCAAGTATAAAACAAAAGCTAAGAGAAAATAAAATTATATATATACATATATATATATGTAGTATGCATTAAGTAGTTAAACAACATTTTTTTACCCACAGTGGTAACAGATTTCTCAATATAGTGGCACACACTGTAAAGTCAGGAAACCATTAAGGTTTTTCTTAATCAGAATTTGACTTGTAGAACATTGTTGATTGATTTTAAGAACAGCTTGATTTTAAAGGTCTTATTTCCCATATCTGTGATAGTCCCTGTCCTGACCCTTTTTTTCTCATTTCAAGTAGCATGAGATGTTCTTAAAAGTCCAGGCTCCAGTGCAGTGTGAGGAGTCACTGGGCACAGGTATTTAGAAGATAAGGGTAAGATGTTTTTGCAAACCCTTGGTACTCAAAGTCCTTAAGTGCTATGAGCAGCAGGATGTGCCTGGAACTCTGTGCAATGTAGCATAGACTTGGTTGTGTTACACAAGAGTGTCTCTTTTTTTATTGTGTATTTCTGTAAAACCCAATCACAGAAGTCAAATTTATATAGTCGTGTCATTTCACAAGTGTCCTGCCAAACAATTAACTTGCTTCTATAAATTTTCCACAGCTCTATAAATTCTTTTGTCTACCTTCTCTACTCAGAGTTCTACAACCCTTCAATAGATACATATTTCTGTTGCTGTCTGAAAATGTTCTGAGGTGTAATTATGTGAAATCTCAATCTGAATTGCAGTCAGGAAAAAATTGAAAGGAAAGAAGAGGGTGTTTTTTAAGTATTATTTTTTATTCATTATTTTAGTCACAAAGTTGGCAGGACTAGTGGGCTTGGTCAGGAAAGCTGTCAGAGTGTTCTGGGCATGCAGATGTGCATTTTCTCCTTCTTGGTGAAGTCAGTGTTGTCTGAGCTTTAGTTTTGCACTGTATGTGATAGCTAGATCCAATATTTTTACAAGTAGCAGAAAAGGTCCTGCTGAATAAAGAGATTTAAAATTTAAGAGGTTGTGCGTTCTCTCCCCTAAACATTGCATAGGAAAGTTTATACACTCTTAAAGAATGTTTTGTTTTGTAGTAGGATATGTAATTATTTGAAATAAGAGCTGCTAGCAGTTGGATTCACAAGTCAGATCATTCATTACAGGGAAAGATGCATTTGGGTTCTTCAGTCTCAGCTCAGTAGCATATTTGAATCTGATGAATTTCAGGTAGGTAAGACAATCCCCAGATAGCAAAGAATTTAAATTTAAACATCTGCCTCACTTGCACTTTAATTACAGGATATGTAAATGTGTATTTCACGCATCTATTCTTACTGCTGTGGTGTGAATAGAGGTGAGATTATTTGTGTGGTTAATTGTTTTGATAAATAATTTGGTATGCCCATAATCTCTATTTTCACCTCAAAATTATATATTTCTCCTTGCTTTTGAGATATAACCAGCATCAATAATGCTGTAGCTCAATTTCTTGCCAAATGGGGACTTTAAAGCTGTTCTCTGAAGGGAGGGAATAATTTAATTAAAATGAACATCATATTCTTCGTAGTCTGCTGCTTTCATTCTTCCCTAGATATTTTGCTATACTATTACTAAGATTAACAAATTATTCAAAATATTTTTTATAGGAAAGAAAATAAATTATTCACAATCTCATTAAAATTTATGTCTTTGAGTTACCAGTGGGAATTTGGATTCCCTGATTTACTTTTCTATCACAAAGCCTGAATGATTAGGCAGAGCCCATTTTGTTTTGATAAAGCCATTGGGATTGTACCTGCCTGAGTGTATTTGCAAAAAGAATGCATATTACTAGTACCACTTCTCTCTTCATATAAGTCTCAGCAAAAATTTATCTTTCTCTTCCCTGCCTTTTATGATGGATACAGGATCTTACTTTTAGCTTTTACAATATTTATGTGAAATCCTTGTTTACCTGAAGATCAGGTTGATACCTTCAGTCATCAACATTACTAACAATCTTGCATCTTACAATAATATTTATGTTTAAACAATATTTATTTCTTTGAATGCATTGCTGATACCAAGCTCAGAAAACCCATGCAAGCCCCAAAGCAGTGCAGGAAAAAGGCTGTGGGCACTTGTGCTGTGTTTGCTGTGTGGGAAAGATGAGGATGTGCTGTAACTGTAACCCAGACTTTGCCTTTCTTCAATGTGATGCTTTTTCTGCCCATAAGCCATAGTATGTCAGTCAACAGAGGGGATTTTTGTATTAAGTACTGAGCATCATTTGTGTGTTCTTAGAGAAATGCAGAACCAGGACTTATATTGCAAATAGCTGAAAAGTGCTTGAATCTTGACCTTTACTATATGAAGGAGTAATACCCCACAACCACTGAAGCATGCAGCACAAAATTCTTCATTGAATATCAAAGTTTATCTTAACAATGTCCATAAGATGCTTTATTACACTTCTAGTCTAATACCACATACTTGGTCTAGCATCATCTGTTGAATGGAGGGGAATTAAGCTTACTTCTATGCACAGTAATGGCAACTTTTGAGATGACAGCACATTTAAAGGGTTATGAGAGCATTGGAAGAGGGTTTTACTTGCTCAGACTCCTCTTGCTAGGACATTATTTTTACCTGAAGTAGTTTATGTTGAAAGATTTTACTCTTTTTACTATTAATGTACTACATTAGGTAAAACCTGTGTTTGCAAGAATAGTTAAAACCTCTTAAAATTAGAAATATAGGTGGGTAGTAAAAGTGGACTGAACCTTGTCCTTTCTACATTCACATCTTGTTAAGGTACTTAATAATTTTATTTTCACAACTCTTGTCTTACTTGAGATAAGGAATCTAGCATTTTATTAATTTTAAACCAGGGAAACAGTGGTATAAGTGTAATAAAGATTTTCCCCTATTAAAGCCGTTGTTGTTTCAGAATAAAACCCAGAGTCTTGAAAGATAAGAAGATCTTCTTTCTCATAATCATTTGGTGAAGCACTGGGAAGACAAATTTTCATACAAAGTCCTAAAGGAGTCCTAGAATTAAAATTATCCCATGCAACCAAGAGGTCTGTGAAACTTCATGATGTGACTGTTTCTTTTATCTCTAAGTTGGAACTATTAGCTATCTCTTTAAGGTGTTAAATTCAGTGTAATTAACTTGGGAGTTGTTTTTTTTTTTGTCATAGATGACTTTAAAGAATGCAAATTATGTTTTTTGATTGCCTTGTTTGCCTGCTTGTGTTTGCCAGCTTGCTTTTACACTGAGGTGAAAACTATAGTATTGCAACAAGTTCTGATGTTGAATTGTCTTTTATCTGATTTCTTCACAAGAACTGAAAGTCCCTTGTAAATTATGTAATTTTCTCTTTCAGAAAGATACTAAGATAAAATAAAGATTATATGCCCATAAAGATTGATATCTATTAATTACAGGTAGCACTGCCTTTTCCACAATAAGTGCCTGAGGTTTGTTACCTTTTTTATTGCCTCTGCTACATACTACTAGCAGAACCCAAAAATTGAATTGCATGCTTTCCTCTTAGGGGCTGTTCCAATTTCTTTTTTCCTAGCCATTGTATACCATTTTCTCTTTTCCATTAAATAGGAAAATAAGAATTTGATTGCTGAAAAGAATTGTTTTTCAGACCTGTGTCAACAACGTGCTTTCTACATGCACAAACAAGCAAATCAGTTTTATCACACATAATAGTAAATGACACTAAACAATATAATAGCTTGTCAGTAGCTGTTGAGGAAATTTTGGATAGTCCTTATCTTTCCAGCTTACTTTACATCCTTTCAAATGAAAAATCACAAGCTGTATCCTGTTAATCTTTTCTTCTTACTGATTTATCCCTTTTCAAAATCAAGAATTAATTTTTGTGTTATTTTTCTTTCTTTGATCTCTAGATTTACCCAGTTCTCCCAACTCTGAATTAAGTGGAAATGCCTTTTTTACTGCTTTCTGGTACCTCTACTTTTTGATGCCAATCTCATTGATTGAAGAAATGCAGGGTTTTTTTCCCAAACTTCTTGAAGCCTATTTACTTTTAGAGTCCTTTTATTTGATATACAGTGTTAATTAGCCTAGGTTTCCTTCTGCAGTTGTTCATTTTTGCAATAAAAGCATGTTTAAATGATTCAAGATGTGAATGAGAAATTCAGTGATCCCTAATTACTTAACTGACCAAAGAGAATTTTGGTGACAATTTGTTTGTCCTGTCTCTGTGAAAAGCAGTGTTGGTGATGAAGCATTCAGTGTCAAGTAAAAAGCAGGGACTGAAAACAAGTCAATGTTATTCAGTAGACAAATTAAAAGTGAAACCTATTTTTAAAAATGAGCTTAATTAACTCTCAGAACAATTCTCAATGAAACGTGGAGGATTCATTGTTGCTGACAAATTTTAAATCAAGTGTCTCTGTTTTTTTCCCTAACTAAATTCTCTTTTTCAAAAACCACTTATTGAGACTGAACCTTGATTTTTTTCCAATGAGTTTTTTTCTATGTCTTTAATTCAAGTTAGGTGATCATAGAGATTGACATGTTTAGCAATGAAGAAACAAAAAAAGATCTCTGCAGAGTTCTGCATAATCAAATATGCTTTAAACAGGCTTCAATAATACGACCCAAAAGGGAAAAAAAAGTACTTTAAAGTTTCGGAATTAACATTTCCAGAATTTCAGAAATTCAGAATTTCAGAATTATATTATTTTTCTTAATCTTTTACAACATCAGGATGAAAACAGGGTCAAGAAGTCAAGTGCCATCAATAGATACAAACTGTACAAGCTTTCTTTTCTTTACCATTGTAACCTATTGCCTCTAAAGAATCAGCATATTAAGTTTTTTGATCATTAGTCTACATACAAAAGGAAGATATCTAAAAGTGAAATTAAATTTTGAGACTCAGTATATTCAACCAGGAAAAGCTACAGATTGTAGGAAAATGAACTATTTTTTAAACTCTTTTTTCTACTCTTCCCCAACTCCTTGCTGCCATGTACTAGAAAATAAACTTTTTTTTTTTTTTTTTTTCCTTTAGATTGATACCAAATGACAGTTTGTAAAGATCTGTTGCTTGTCATCTTTATACACAGGATTTTTTTCCTCTGCCTTTTCTTCAGTTCACACCTATGACAAACAGCTGTTGGGAAATGCATTTGTCTCTACATTTGTTCAGTGTTTGGCTGCAAATCACTGGTGCCTTGAGCTGTTTTAGAGACTAAACCATATGGAGAGAAAAATGCCTTAGATTTGAAGGCTGACAGCTTCTTGTTTTGACATATTTTAAATGGATTATCTCTATTAAGTTACTTGCATGAATATGTGCATTGCCAGTTATCTCACCACAAGTTGTTGTCAGAGGAAGTTACAGTTACTGACCTAAAATGTCTCCTCTCTATTCCAGAAAGGTATTGTAGTTTTATCTATGGCTATATTTTAACTAAGTTTTAGAAAATAATTAGGAATGATCAGTTTTCTTCCTTCCTGAATCAAAAGAAAACTGGTCTCTTGCTAGGAACTCAAACCGTTTGTGAAAAAAAAATAAGTAAAAGCTAAATTTTAGGCCTTTGTTTTGTATTTCATGTGAAAATGAAGTACTCCTCTTGCCTTCTGAATTGTGGCTGATAGTGTATGGTTTCCATTTCTGGGTTCCCACAGAGGTACAGGATCTTCAGCAGCCACCCCTGTTCAGAAAAACTGCAGCTCCCAATAACCATTGAGTCATCCAAAGCTTGTCTTCTGTATGATTCAGAATCATCCTGACACTGTCAAGTAATTTAGGTCCTTGATCCCTTCCAGAATATCTTAATATTAATTCCCACTTTTGAGTTTAATTTTATTTGGTTTTTCAATCTAGTTCATTTCCTACACGTTTGCTTCTGAATATTTTGTTCTTTTTCATGAGGCCCTGAAATATATACCTTTATATTAATCTCTGAATTTCAGAGGTCACCAGCTCATATATTTATTGGATATTTGATTACTGTTTGCTCTAAATTACAGCTGCAGGGGTGATTTTAACCATGTTCACACAACAGGAATCAATGCACAGTCCCCAGCCATGAACTGCTAATTTTCCTTATGGCTGGAAACTTATACCACATTTCAACTGCCCCTCAGGGGACCAGGAGAATTGTAATAATTATCATATTAACTACAGAAATTCAAGGGATAAAATATTGTGTTACTTGAATTAAGTCTTAATGAAATTTAAACATGATACCTGAGTCTGATGGGTGAGTAGTCATGTGTCACATTCACTGATCCAGCATCTCCCAGATCTTTGTAGCAGGGTTAAAATATTTCTGGATATTTCTAAACTGATGTGTCCTAAGATGGTGTAATGATTGAGTAGCAGAAATGTACCTAACCAGCGTGTGAGATTACACTGACAATAAAAGATGATATTGTGTAGACATGCGAATTTTCAGAGTTGAAAAAATGGATTCTGTCAGAAATGATTACTTGTTAAAAAAAGAACAAGTCAATGTGAGTTACCAGTTTGTCCATAAAAATCAAAAATGTCACTGAAGTAGAAAGGCACTTGACAGCTCAACAGAGTTTCTTGCTGGAGAATATTGCTGATGGTTTATTTTCTGTACTTCCTCTAGGGACAAATTATTGTTCTGTGATGGTCTTGATAAACTCTAGAGCAGATTTTGCATGTCAATGAGAGCAGGCAGAACATAAGATGTACTCTATAAATTGTCATCTAGATGTATTATTGCTGGCCTCTGTATGAGGCTACTGCAGTCAAGTCAGTACTCATTCCTAAAAATAAGATAAAATCCAACAGCAGTGACATCTAGGCTATTTTTGACTGCATTTTCTCCTGACCAAGGAAGTAACCAAAATGACACCCTAATAAATTGAAAAAAAAATAAAGGGTCTTCATCTGCTCTCAGGGATTTTTCTAATCATATGTAAAGTTTTATAAGTTGAGTCCTGCAACCTTGTTTTCAAAGCCCATGATTTTTACCTTTTCCTTTTCACTTCCATAGACCACAGGAAACATCTTGAACTTGTAACTGGCATTAGGAAGAGAAGAATGCTTGGTTTAAGTACCAAGTTGTGTATTGCTGTTGTTTATGTCTTAGGCTATTTCTGTGTGAAGTTTACTTTCTCTAAAGACATCAGCTCCTAGCTAAGCCCCAAATGCTTTAGTTACATTGCAGAAATATCCTGGCTGACCTTTGAATATTTTACCTGTAAGGACAATGACAAAGAACTCTAGCTGAAAAACTGGGAAGAAAAGTTTCATTTAAGGGGCCAATTTTTACAATAGTTTAAGACTTAACCTGCAGCTCTAAAAACTGGTGCTCTGCGTAGGGATTGTTAATGAAATTAAAGAATTTTCTTATGTATTTTATTTGCTGTTCTTCTTTGTAGGTAGGAAGTTGATATATAGTCTTATTTAAGCCAGATTTATTTTCAGAAGGAATAATAAATGTAACTAATTTCTTCAGAATTTTGGAATCTGGAGATTACCTGCTGTCAAATGTCATGGTTTAACACTGAGGCTAGCATTGCCACATGTTAGATTTTAGCATGTTGCACACAAAGCAGAATGAGTCAAAAGGATATGAAACTCAAGCAATAAAAATATTTGTCTATTTTGATAGGGTAAGAAGAAATTACTGTTAGCCCACTTACAATAATAGTGCTGTTCATAGCTATGAAATACATGTAGCATGTTGTGGGCTCTGTCATTCACTGAACTACTGTTTTATCACACAAGTCAAATTAATGGGCAAACATTACTTTTAAAGAGGGATTCTTCTTACCATCTTTATCTATTTTCTTGAGTATGAAGAGACCAAAAAAATTGCAGAAATCAATTCTGCCTTACTACAAAAACCTGTAAAACCTCAAATGATGAAGAATATACTTACCAGGATTATAAAAATGCAATACTTGCTGTATATATATATATTATATGACTCACAGTCACACTGTTTTCAGTTGCTGTCTGCTGTAAGAAGTGTGATATGTCTTTTGAATACTTGTAGCAAGCAGTACAATTTTTGGTTGTATGTAAGTAGAAAGATGTAACAGCACTGGTGTCATTAGTGATTTCACAACACTTTGCAGATTTTGATTAAAATCTGCCATAGCTTCAGAATTTGACTGCTTTCAGAGATCAGATTAAGATATATATATATATCCATGAAGTTTAAAGTGAAAGTAAAAACACATCTGTCAAAAGTAATCAGATATTTGACGTATGTCAGAAATTCAATTACATCTGAACTGAAGCAATTACAGTTTCCTTTCAGGCATGAACTCAAGACACTTTTGTGTTCGTTTCAATCCAGAAAAAAAGATTAAGAAATAGGGAAGTTGTCATAGTCGTAATTTACTTGCTAGTACTTTTAACATGAACTTTACTTAAGAGAGAAAGGCCAAAGTTTGGTGGTGTTTTTTGTGGCTGGGAACTGAATTGGAAGTCAGACTTGTTTAAGAAGCATATGCCATTTCTAGTGTGGCTCTTGCATTTTCAAAATATTTGTGTGGTGATTGTTTATTTGGTTGAGATTGTAGGCAGGTTGTGCTTGTAGAGTGGTTTTTTTTATACACAGAACACAACTAACACACTGTACGAGAGGGGCAAGAGAGGTTGAGTGGGTTGGGTAGATTTTCTGTTACTGAAGTAGAGGATGTAAGATCCTAATTTTAAAAATATGTCCATCTTAGCACTCCACTCAGCTCAGTATTCTCCATCCACACTGAGTTTATGGTCTTTCTTCTATATAACTACTTATCAATTAATCTCTCCTGAGATTGTCAATTATACTTTAGTGCAGAACTAAAATGAATATTTAGCTTAGGAAAGGAAAATTGACCTAACATAACTGAGTTTTTACTTTTCTCTTGTTTAGTCTGTCACAAATAGAATCACTCAGAGAAGAGGTGTATTATTGCATCTTTTACAGTGCTGATTTGGAAAAGGTTTTGCATCTTCTTCAACTTTGAAGTTTCTCTCCTGCTTTCAGTGACTCTGGATCTAAGACATTAGTGTGTTGCAGACAATCAAACATTGTCATGGTTTGACGCTGGCACAATGCCAGCGCCCCATGAAAATACAACTTACCAATCAAATGCTGTGAAATGTGATCAAGAACAGAGCAAAGCAGGCCAAACTTAATAACAAAGGAAAAACTTTATTACACTACTACTACTACTACTATAAAAGGAAAAGAAAGGAAAGAAAAAAAACACACACAAAATTCGAAATGAAAACCTTCCAAAACATTTCTCCTCCCTCCACCCAACTCCACCAAACCCCAGCGAGACCCATTTGGATCCTTAATCAAGGTTTCACCCTTCAATATAATCAATACTGAGTCCATCGGGGAAGAGAGGAGTCCCCCTTGCAACCATAGACCCCCAGGAAACACAACTGCCACCTTTTGTGTTTCCAATGTCACACGTGGCACCTCCCAGACACACCGGCCAGTGTGACGCTCTCCTCTCCATGTCACAGTGCTCTCACCACCGTGCATGGACAAAGACTGCTTATAGGGCCCCTTTAAGGATGCTTTGCCAAGGACCACCAGGAACAACAGTCCAGTATCACAATTCGGGACTAGAGTCCCCCCCATTTTCCCCTGGGGCCGAGGGTCCAAAAGACAGAGATCGCCTTCTCTTCCTCTCTGAAGATGGAGGGCATCCTCACACCCTCCTCAGCTCTCTCTGTCCACTCCAAAACTGGTAGTTGCTGAAGAAGGTCTCTTGGCTCACCAATGCATCCCCCTAAAATGCAGTCCCTCTTGAAAGAAAGAGTGGTTCAGTCTATGGTAAAAAAGCAGAGTCCAGCCAAAAGCCACTCTATCATCTGCCCCTAACCTTCTTCTCTGAACATCTGAGGTTTCAGGCTGTCTCTCTTTTCTTCAAATTCAGGAGGAGTAATATTTCATAAAGCCTTCATTTCACAGGAAAGGGTTAAAATTCCCGGACTCCCCGGACGGCTGCAATCTCAGCCCAGGACTCTTTCTCTAGTCTCCCACGCTGGGCATCTTCCCCCCCCTTCTCCTTCTCCTCCGCCGGCAAACTCCCAGGTGTCTGCTGGCTCTCTATCTCTTTTCCCTCTAGCTTAGGGGAGGGGGAACAAAGACATCCCAGATGTTCTCCACCCTTCCATCCGCAGGAGCTGACCCAGCCGGTTCCGATCCTTTACCCCCTGGCCTACCTCTGCAGGCCGCATGGCTCCCCTCCCCCACCCAGCTCGGGCTGGGCAGGGGAGAGGTCCGTACCATGCGGTGACCGGAACCAAAGAAGAACGAGTCCTCCAGGGAATTCCGCTTTTAACCCCTCTGTGTTCTCAGAGGCGTGTCCACCTTCAATTGGTCACCCCAAGTGTCAGTATCCAAACCTGACCCCTGACAGGATGGACCTCTTCCTTCCAAAAAAAAAATTCTCTTCCCATGTCAAACCATGACAAGATGATCTACAGAATGATCTACAGAGTTTTATCAATGTAGAATTGTCCTCAGGAAAATGATATGCACTGGTTGAAAGAGGATGGGGTAGATCTACCAACTGTCAGAAAAATAGATCTGGAAGGAGAAAGCAAAAGAAACTGTCAGTATACCATGAAGTTTTAAAACAAGTGTTGGACTATAGGCTAAATAGAAAACTTACTACTTTCATTCCTTATTATTCTTCACTCCTTACTCTTATCTCTTTGGCCTCCGCCAAATAACTTTAATATAATAGTCTGGCCTTCTCCACACATTCTGCTCCCTGTCTGCCATGGCTTCATTTTGCAAGTTGCTGTCTATGCCTGTTACCCTTTTGCTGGTTCCTCAAGTGTTTTGTTTTTTCATTTTCCCATCCATGTTTCTGAACTATTCCCTGGCTTTACGATGATTTTCCTTCTCTGAGATTTGCCTTGTGTTGCTCTGTGCTGCTCAGTTCCTCCTTGCTTCCTCGCTGTTCTCCTGTCCTTCATTTGGATGTGGCTTTCCTGATGTGCCACCCGCTGCATTTCTGTCAGATGAACCCCAAGCCCATCACCCCAGCACCTCTGAAGGAAAATTGCTAAGATATCCCATGGTGTCAAGACAAGGGCATAAGGTAATAACAGATGTAAAATATAATTGAAAATATAATTGGCACCTATGTGAATGTTGGTCCATTTTCTGTTTGATTTTTAGATGGGTCTGTAGTAACTACCCAAAGTCAAAGCTGCAGGTACCAGAGTTCAGAGATAAAAGGGGTGATCTATGATAAACCAGTTTAGGATTTTACATTATTTGTGTATTACTGCAGAAGATTATTACATCAAAATTTATAATCAGATATGATTGGGAAGTGATGGAGACATTTTTATGAAATATATTAAGTGACAGATTTATATTGGGGTTTAAAAAGCTTTTTTATTTAGTCTTAATAAGAGAATGTGACTTTCATGATCTCTGTTACATGTATTTTTTTAAGTTTTCTCAGAGTTAACTATCTTAAGTATGATTTTGCTTGTTTTGGTTGTCAACAGAGAAATGAATTACTCTGCTTGGCAACAATTTTTTTCTCAGTGTGTTTAACCATTGTAAGCATAGTTGTTGCTGCACTTCAACAATAAATAAATATAATAGTTCAAAATATAATATCTGTCAAAATAATTGTTTTGATTTTTACTGAAACTGCAAGGTAAGCTATTAGTTAGAGAAGGATAATTTTATAAATGGAAGGAAAACTTGGCCTTTCAGACATGCTAATTTAAAAACAAAATAAATTGCCTTAAATGAAACAACATATTTAATTACTGAGCCATGTTCTCAATCCATTTATTTTAATCTAAATAGCAAGTGTTTAACTTGTATCCATTATTTTGTACCAGAAAGAAATTATTCTAAATGAAAAATCTTAATTAAATAATCCAGAAAATCTCTGCCAGAAGTATGCAAAATTGTATTAATACAAGATCCATAAAATGGTGAACAAATCTTATAAACATGCTCTAATACATGTCATTGTCTGCTTATGGTGGTGATGTGAAGCCTTTATTTGTGCCATGTCTTTCTTAAAGCAACTTATAAAGTTTTAACCAGTCATTTGTGAAATTGTTTATTAGCATCTGAGCTTGCATATTCATGACCTAACTTTTACAACTAAGTAATTCATCAGCTCAGAGGGATTTTATTATTCTGTATAAGTACCAGAAGGGAGGGTGCAAAAAGAATGGAAAAAGGCTCTTTTCAGTGGTGCCCAATGATAGGCAACAGAAAAATTCTCATCTGAGCAAAGGGAATGCTTTTTTTACTGTGAGGAAGATTGAGCACTGGAACAGGTTACCCAGAAAAATTATGGAGTCTCCATCCTTGGAGATGTCCAAAGGCTTTTTGGACGTGGTCCAGGTAGGTGACTCTGCTGTGAGAGAAGCATTGGGCAATTTGTGTCAGAGGTCCATTCCAGCTTCGGGTATTCTGTGTTCTTGTGAAACTGCAAGAGGAAAGGGAAAACACAACTCTATCTCTTGGTGTAAATATCCATAATTCATGAAACAGAGAGTCCCCTAGAAATGCAATCATTGTGGACCATCTGTGAAAGGAGCCTTTCTTGCACCCCACTTATCTAAGTGGACTTTACTGAAGGAAGTAAAATTATGATGTAAATATTAAGACATCGGATGCAGTGAATTTAATTTTTGGCATTTTGCATGGTTATTTTATTAGTTCTTTTACTTACCTATGTGTATGGAACTTGAAATACCTTGAAGTGCATTATGTTCCATTTTATTTGTCCCAGAGAAGATGCAATTAGAAGTATCCTGCTAATTTGCCTTTAATTGCACCCAAAATCTAATTGTTATGTCAGGGTGTTATGTTCTTGCCTTTGTCCTTTCCCTTTGTAGGGTACACTGTTTTTCATATCACCTGCAATTCACTGAGAAAAGTATCTGTGTCTGGTTTTGCAAACAAACATTTTATATGAATTCTGAAAAGCAGAAATAAGACAAAGCCTGTTGATCTATCATGACCTCAGAATTCCAGAATCACGGTACTGTTTAGGTGGTAAGGAACCTCTTGAGATCATCTTGTCCATCCAAACCCTCTATGGCTCAAGCAGGGTCATCTCCATCAGGTTGTCCAGGACCATGTCCAATCAAATTTTTAATATCTCCACAGATGGAGGCTTTTGGCTGTTGTATGATGACTGCCAATTCAGAAAACTTTATTTGTATTTACTCATTGAGACTGAATAATTATAATACCGATGTAGCAAAACTAACAGACTGCTACTCTCACAGTTTTTTAAGTAGAATCCATAACAAGGGATTGTGATTGTTTTTTTAATGAAAAGGAATAAAAAATACAAGCTGCCTCATTGGAAGCACTAAAAAAAAAAAGAAAAATATGCAAACAAAAATGGACCCACCCTTAATAAGAGTCAAGATAGAAATGTTGTCTGTTCTTTATTAGACTCTTGGGATTTAGCAATGAAACACTTCTGGTAGAGGTGCTATAAAAGATCTTCGTTTTCACATGTGAACCAGAATTTTATCTCTTCCAGCAGATGAAAAGATATTAGTACCTAGGTCTGACTTTTTCAATGCATTTGGATACTGGTGTGCTGCCAATATGTCACTCTTTGCTATCTGATAGCAGTTCTTTTCTGGATGAGTTCCTTGAGAAAGAATTAGCAATAATTCCCCACCAGCAGCTGCTATGTATGAATATTTTGGAGGTTGCCCTTTCCAGTTTCTGAGGATAATAGCAGAAAACAGACCTAGTTATAGGAGTTGACATTTACATGGCCAGTGCTAATTTTAGCAGAGCTGTCTGTGGGTTTAATCAAAATGCTGCTTTAGTAATTTTAATGGAGAAGTTATCAAAAAAAGAAACAAACAAATAAAAGTACCCCCTCCTAAATGATTCTTCGTGAGACTTCAACAAGATATTCTGAGCTCTGTCTCATTTCTCTTTTTCAATGAAAGGGGACTGAACTGAGTGCTCTTCTTCTGGGCAAAATCAATGGGAGGCACTGAGATGCTATAGAATTAAGAGCAGGGCATTAAGGAGATGCACTTCAACATCTAGAAAATCTACTTACAAATTACCTTACTAATGTGAAAAATACATGGCTTTAGGTTAAAGTTCAATGGGAGGATGACACATTGCAGAATATTTTGTTCCTTGCCATCACAGTTTTATTACCATGGCACTGACTGGTATGCTTGCTCTTAACATTTTTCCTATTCTACTGTAGAGGCAAAAAATGCATTTTTTTCCTCATCTGTATTCTTTCCAAATAATATCCCAGCTATTGTCATCCACTGCTGCTTGAATTTTAGCTCTCATAGTGCTGAGCTTTCTAGGGCTGACACAAAAGTTAAACAGAACTCAACCACAGTGCAGTGTCACAAAGAATTGTAGCCAGGAATTTGAAACACACTAATTTTGATTTATTATCTGATCCAGTTCTGAGTTCTAAGCTCTGTGCCTGAGGAATCTTTTACAGAACCAGTGTTCTCCAGCAGCCTCTGGGGAGGCTAGAGGCAAGGCTTAACAAAAGGTTACCTAAAAATGAAATGAGGGAGGATGCAGAGCTCCACACACTTCTTTGTAAGACAGTTGACTCAAATTGCAGCCCTTGGTTTGAGTCAGATGCCTTCAGTCTTTAAAGGGTCAGTGAGCTTATTCTGCTAAATGTAACTGTTTCCTAATGGGCTGTAGGACAGTGAAAGAGGAGTGAGGTATTACCAAAATCTGGCCCAAAGCTTTTTACGAAATGTGATGTATCTGTGTTCAGAAAAGGGACTTGCTGTGGATTTCTTACACAGAAATTGTGGATATTCATTGCAGTAAAATAACTACATGAAGGCAAGGGATCAGCCATTGCTATTAGTTTTTTGGTATTCCTGGCAGAGTACTTGAGGTCCCCAGGCAAATAGGAGGAGGTAACACTGATTTTTATTAAAGTTGTACACAGAGCTATTATCTGTGTGCTAGCCCACTTTCTCTAAATGGGAATGAAAAAATAAAAGCAAATTATATTTGCCACTATGCCTATTTTATCTGTCTTACTAACTAGCCAAAATCATAATGAAATAAATCTGTATTAGCAGTTAATGATCAGTTAGTTGACAGCTGCAGGCAAGCCTGGTGATATAAAAATTACCATTATTATGAACATCTTCTATTAAGAAGATTTTTTTTTATTAAAATGTGAATACAATCTGTTTCAACAGCAGTATTATAAAATTTGCCTTTTCATGATCTTTAATAACCAATTTTCTGCCAGAATGACCCAGAATGCTATCATATGGATCCTGTATTAAAATCTATTTAAAAAAACTCAAGGGGCTCTGTCCTGTAACAGGCATCATTAAGCTATAGTTCAAAAAATGTAATGTATATAACCAGTTATGAGTTTACACTCTGCTCTATTTGCCATCTGTTAAAAGCTTTGCAAATGAAACTTAAGGATGCACTGTAATGGTGTTACAAAGTGTTTATATTATTTTGGTATCCATGTATGTGTGTATTCACAGCAATCTAATTGCAAATATATCCTGAAGTATACTCTTCTCTTTTAAAGATATTACAGACTTTGTCTTAACTAGACCAGAGTAACCCCAAAGTGGAAAAATCCCAGTGGGGTGGATCACAGTTCAGATGTCTTCAGGAGTATTCCAACTATCGCCTGATATCAGCTTATTTATTTCAGATGCTGGATTAAAAATGAGTTGCTAATTTTAAAAGATTTTCACTTTGACCATGTAGTAGCCAATAATACGTGTATATGTAGTATACCTTTTTAATTTGGGTATAGCTTTGATAGATAATGCCCCAAAGATCTAAAGAAAAATCTTAAATCTTTATCAAAATGAGAAAAACAATATAGTTTGTGTTTTTTTCATTTAGATATTAACATTTTAATGAATTTTTAATTAAGATATTTTAAAGCTCTTTCATGATACAAAACTTTTCAAGTAATTATTTCAAAGGCATATTGCTCTTGCCATGATGAACTTCTACAAATACACAAGAGTTAAGCAATCACAAATGCAAAGCAGCTGGTTAATTTTTCTAATTAGCATATGATAAACCTCTTACACACAGAAATTCAAATATGTTTGGGTAAAAATTTCCTATGGCTTTTCACATTCATAATAAAATGAGGCAGAGGTCTGTATTTGATGTCCTGAGGCCTTTTTAACTGGGAGAAGAAGAAATCTTGCTGAGTTGTATGGTTTTAAATATTCACCACTTTCCTAATTTAAAACTGATCTCCCCATCTTAATTTGTTTAGTTTATTTTAATTTAAGAGTGTTTCTAGCAAAAAGCTTAATATCTATAGACTTTATAATTAAATGCTGGTAGGGAATTAGTGCAGATGAGTCCAGAATCATGTTGTGTGTTTTGGAGACCTGTTTTTCAAACCCTTCTCTCTTCCTGATATGACTTGAACTTTTTTTGTCTTTCTGGCCATTCCTGTGTTCCTGTCTGAAATAATTTTACTTATTCTCTCAACACTTCCACCTTCATCCCCAAACTTCTCTGCATCTACCTTTTTTCTCCATTTCATCCTTCCTAAGACTGCACTACAATTTCCCTACCACCCACTTTTGTACAGCTCTCAGCACTGAGATCTTCACCCTTGAGGAATTTTGGCTGTAGGAAGGCGACCATTTGTAGCACCAGGTAAAGCTTCCCTGCTGACATTTTTTGAGCATGAAGCCACGTGTGCTGATCAAAGAAGCAATCCCCAGGAGGGTGATGCACATCCCAGTCAGATCCAGTCATTGTCAGGGACTGATACCCACAGACCTGCATCAGCTTGTATTCTTTGTAGAAAATGTGAAATATTATACCAAAAACTGATTCAAAGCCTAATGTAGAAGTAGTTACTCATAACTAAGAGGATTTTCTGCAGATAGAATTAAAGCTGAAATCCTAACCCGGAGGTGTCATTTCCTGCAAATTCCAAGAATTCTTTTCAAACAAAGAGCTTTCTAGTTAAAAGATTAATTTACTTGTTCTGCTCTGTGTAATCTTTTGATTATTTCTGAAATAGCTGAGGTAGATGTTCTTACACTTGGCAGATTGGCAAGTCACTGGAAAAAGGATCTTAAAGATTGAAAATGTCAGGCTACCTTAATTACAGACAACATAAGTTTAATTTGTTTCTTTTTAAACAGCAAAATTAATCAGATAAAAATCATATGGAAAAGGTATGGTTTGTATAATAATAATGGAGATTCTTTTAAATATATTATAGTTGTCTTGAATGTGAGCATTTGTTTTTGGATTGATCTTTTTAATGCAGTGTTAGTCGCAGCTGTAACTCACAGCTGAAAATAACATGACTTAGGCTCTACAAAATCATGGGACTGAAATGCATATGTTACAGACAATCTCTGAATATTAAATGTGGGACATTCACTTAATTGTGGTTTTGTTTTGTTGGGTTTTTTTGTTTGTTTTTTTTTTTTTTTTGGTAGCAAAGGCAGGGTAAAATTGAATTTTTTACAGGGACAATAATACAATATGATAAATAGTTACACAGTGATTAAAAATAAAAAGGGAAAGATGTGGATGAAATGATAGAAAATATTTTGAAAACTTTCAAAATACCACAACAATCTGTTTCATCTTGCAGGAATCCGATTAGCTCCCAAAGAAAAACTGGAAATCCCTGTGTTATTCATGCCTGCTGAAATGAAAATTTATAAAACGGTGGTGGTAATTAATGTAATGAGGGAAAAGGGTGAAAACTGGCCTTATGAAGTTACTGCTGAATCAAATACAGATTTAAACAGGTAACTTATTCTAATAGGAAATGAAAAAGTAGTTGAGATGCTCAATGCTGTCACCATTTATCCCATTGACTATTTATGTGTAGCTCCCAAGGGCAGTCCAGTGTTTGATTTTGAGGGCAGTGGGTATCCATCAAAAGCTTTTAATGCACCCATGAAGTATGCAGATTCAGAGTAAGATATCTATCTGTTTTAATACCTATCTATTCTTGCTTTAAATAAAGAAAATGTAAAGAACTGGCTGCTGGTGAAGTTATGGATATTGAGCATATGAAAGCTCTTAGTACCTCTGATTTTTTTCAATATATTTGAGATAATAATGAGTCTCATCCCAATATTTTTATGTAATTCATAAATTGCAGAAATTTTATCTCAGTGTAAACATAACCTGACAAAATGCAGATCAGGCCAAATGTTTTCAGATCTATAATATTTCAATACACTAAGTGGATCTGAGTTATAACTGATGCTATTTATAGCTGATATATTTAGCTGGATTTTATTTCATATTTTTCTCAGCTATGGTTAGCATTACAGCATACAGTAGAATAGAGTCTAACATTTCCAACAACTCTTAAGTCTAAATTACTTTGGAAACAGGATTTTCAGCAGTCTAATTGATATTTGTATTTTTCTAGAAATGTTATTGTAGCAGAGAACGGGGAAACTCAGGGAATACTCTGGATCTATCCCATTAATGGAACATCTGAAGCACCACAGCAGAAATCAGGTAGGTAATGCTTGAAAAAAATTTGAAGAGTATATTTAAGAATATTTAAGAAAGGCAAATAGTCATTTATATTCTCACCTGCTTCATCACAAGAATTTGCAGCAGTACTTGGCTATATCTTAAAAAAAGATAAAATCATGTATTAAAAATAAAATCTTCTCCCATTTCCAAAGCAAGTATAGATCATTACTTTGTTCTTATTGTGGATAAAAGGAATTGGGGGCAGTTGTAAATCTGAAGGCCTGTGCCCTTCCGTGTCCCAATTAATCCTGAGTTTGAGAACTGAAGGTAAGCTGAGCAAAAGACTGACTCAAGGGAAGAATTCTTGCATACCCAGAACACCCTTCTGGAGAGTCTACAGGGTGCAGAATATTGGAGTAAAATTCACTGCTTCTCTCAGCCTTGAATTTCATCTCTTAATCAAAACCAGAATATAAAGCAGTGTGAACAGCAGTAAGCTTTCCCCTTGCTCCTTAGAAGTAAACTTGAATTAAAAGAAGAAAACATTCTTGGCGGTTTCTTGCTTATTTTGGGGGTGGTAAATGCTTATGTATCTGACCATCTGTATTTTTAAGGTGTGTTATAATTCCAGAGCTATGAAACAGGAAGCTGTGAACTGCTTCTTAAATCTATAACCTTGAAGCTACAGCTCAATGTGTAAATGTGGGACCAATTCTGTACCAGCTTGTCCTTTTAGCTTACCTTTTGTTGACTGAATAAGTTTATATAATACCTTTCTACATTAAATGTATTAAGGTATAGGAACAATTTCTGAAAAAAAACCCCATAGAAATAGATATGTGTACTGTCATTAATTGATATTGCTTAAGCACTCTTTACTTGTAGACAAATGCCAATGATGTGGTATTAATTAGAGCTTTCATCTCTTTAATTTGCACTTTAATACCTCAAGGAACGAAACAGAATATTATCATGTAATCAACTGTTGCCCAAAATGATGGCTTTAATGAGTCTTATTAGCATTAGAACTATGTATATTAATGTGGTTGTTTGTTGTGTTATTTAAAGCTGTTGTGTTCAGTGGCACTCTTCAAGATAAATCTCCCTTTTATTGATCTGTTGCTTTCATTGAAATCACAGAATGATTAAGGTTGGAAAAGACCTCTATGATCATTGAGTCCAACCATTAACTCCGTGTAACCACTAAACCATGTCCTTAAGTACCACACATCTCTGTGGCTTCTTGAATATTTTTAGGTGTGATGATTCCCCCAGTTCTCTGGGCACCTTGTTCCATCACCTGGACACCCTTTCTATGAAGAAATTTTTTCCCAATATCCAATCTAAACTTCCCTTGGCACAACTTGAGGCCATTTCCTCTTATCCTGTCACTTGTTACTTGGGAGAAGAGATTGACCCCCACCTGGCTACACCCTCCTTGCAGGTGGTTCTAGAGATGGAGGTGGTCTCTCCTGAACCTTCTTTTCTCCAGGCTAGGCACCCCCGGCTCCCTCAGTCACTCTTCTTAATCTGAAGACCCTTCCCCAGCTCCACTATCCTTCTCTGGGCTCGCTCCAGCCCCTCAGTGTCCCTCCTGAACTGAGGGGCCCAGAACTGGACGCAGCACTCGAGGTGTGGCCTCACCAGTGCCCAGTACAGTGCCAGTCACTGCCCTGGTCCTGCTGCCACACTGGTCCTGATCCAGGCCAGGTTCCACCTGGGCACACCTGAGCTCACGTTCAGCCTATTTATCATCAATATCCCCAAGTCCTTCTCCACTGGGCAGCTTTCCAGCCAGTCTTACCCAATCCTGGGACATTGCCCAGGGTTGTTGTGCCCCAAGTTCAGGACCCAATACTTTCTGTATAAGTTACGAATGAAAATGTTTAGCATTCATCAATTTCTTAAGTGACATCACTTCTGTATATGATCAAAAGCTCACATACTGTCAACCCTTAAGTAATTTCAAATTCCTAAATGCTTTTTTAAAACAGCTAAACTAAATTGTAGCATATTTATAACTATGTTACCCATTATTTTATGTTCAGTAAATATTTCTAATACATAAAAAAGCATTCAAATTTTGAATACATGTAATTTTTTGGCCATCAGTATGTTATATTGGGCTAATATTTTTTTCTCAAGGAAAATCTAGGTCTTTCAACAATATCCCAGAAAACAGACATAGGTGTTTGTAAGTGTGTTTATGGAATTTTCCATTCCTGCTTTGATTCTGAAAGCCTATGGTTTTCAGTTATAATTGGGCATTTAGAAAACTTACGTTGTAAGGTATAAATCCAAAGCAGGTAATAACAAGAAATCTACTTTAAAAAAAAAAAAAAGTTACCAAGAGTATTATCATCTCTCTAAATGCAGACATATATTAGAATTGCCTGGAGGCTACAGGTTTCTGTGTCAAAAACCCAAGTTGCTTTGCTGATATTATTAAGGAGTTCATCTTTGGGTCATTCTAATTTGCATCTTAATAAACTTCTAGAAGTCAGTTGGCTTTCTATCTCATGAGACCAATTAAAATGATCAGTGGTCACAACCCATGTAGTACATGTTAAGTAGATGATACCTTGGCTATCCTATAGAAGTGATTACAAAGGGAGGGTCATCAGGAATATTCTTTTAATTCCTGTAGAGTATAGAGTCAAAGAAGCATACAGGAGTTTTAATTGGAGGGGACCACTGGGGGTCCTCTAATCCAACCACGTGCTCAAGGGCAGCTTGCTTAGGGACTTGTTCAGTCAAATACTAGATATATCTCAATTTTATTCATGAATATACTTAGTCACTTTGGAAAAAGAAAATGTAAAATCAATTTTGGTAGTAAGATGAACTGTAGAATAGAACATGACACAATGTGCACGCAGTAATCTGGAATATTTGGTAAACTAGTGGAGTACAGAGAATGTAGTCTATTTTTAAATATAAGGTCATACATTTAGACAAAAAGATGTGTGTTTAACCTATTTCAGTAACTCTCCCTCATGGAAATTCTAAGAGATCTCTAGAAATTACTTACACACTGTTAAAGAGGGAAAGACCAAGGGAGAAAGGAAATTACCTTAACTTGTATAATTATCTATTTTGCAGAGTAATGGTAGTGGATAAAGTGGCAGAACTAAAAGTTAAAACTAAATAAAATAAATATCAAAATATAAAAAAAGGGGTTTCCTTCTTTTTTTAAATGCTGCATAATGATTAACCACAATGTGGTTCCAAATTATTGATCATTAATTCCTGATGTTAAGTTAAGAGTTAATTTTTGAAGAAATATTGGTTTTAGCTCTGATGAAAATTACTTCTAGACCTTCAAACTGAAAAGTACATGGCCAGCTGTTCTTTTTCATGTTGATTCCCAGAACTCTAGGAAGTTCTAGGTCTTTTCTTTGGGAAAACAGTTTTTCAGTGGTTTTATGTAATTGTCTCATTTTTCTGTGCCAATAAATATGAAAGAACCAGAAAAAATACCTATTGAAATAAGCTTTATAAAAACAAGCTAAAACCTAACAACTTTGTAATGAAAAAGACATATTTTGGAAGCAGTAAATTAAAATCACCTACTGAACTGAAAGAAGTTCTATGATGCTTCAAACAGAAGCTCATGATACAATGCTTTTTATTCTGGCATATTTCTATTAAAGTTGAAGTTTCAGAAACAGTATTTTTAAACTAAGAAAGTAAAGAGTAACTTAATATTCTTTCATTTAATCATAAAGCCTTTTATTTTTTTTGGTTTTGTTTCAGTCTTCTTTTTACTGCAATATTTTAAACTATGCCATAATTCCTATTAGCAGTTGAACCAAGTTGAATGATTAAAAATAAGAAAGAAATTTGCAAGTGCTGTTGGGAACTAGTTGAACAGATTTTTGTTTGCTTATCAGTATTTTCTACTACTTCACCACAACAGAACACTAGAAAGTGAAGGTTGGGAAAAGCTTTTAGTTGTCTTGCTCCTAATTGGAATTCTGTCTTCCTCTAATCACATTTAGCTTATATGTTTAATTTCTTTGTTAAGGTCAAGACGCCAGAGCTTTGCAAATAAGATGTTTTTGCTTTTCTGTAGTTGTGATACGCTGTCAAGCCAGGCAGAGGCTGGAGCAGAGAGTAGAGCTGCTGCTGATTGGTGTCATACCTGCTCCCACTGCTCTGCCTGATGCAGGGAACGCTGCCGTGGTCAGCACGGAAGAGTCGTCCAACACCCCAGAAGTCAGTGATGGTGAGAATAGTTTTGATGTCATACTATTTTAGGAAAATTTCATATAATTACTTTACCAGATGTGCAGCTCTGCCATGACAATGAGTGAGGTTTAGGCAAATTGTCCCATTCCATATTCCTATCATTTTGCAAGTATAGGGTATTTTTTTAACATTTTGTCTGCAGCAGTAGGCACCTATAAACCTGAACCTTCCCTTTTTTTAAATTTGTCCTGGATGTGAGGCTTGCATACAAACAATCTCTCCTTTGAAAGAGAGTCTGCACAAGGTCTTCAGTTAGAAAAAATACATCTGTGTAAGCATTGCCAGGAGACATTTATCTGCTGGTTTATAAGATGCATTCCCATCAGCAGGTCAATATTGGTGCCATAATGGATTGAAGAAGGGGGACTTTTTGAAAAAAGTGATAAAGCTTTGTAAAAGGATAGCTTCTACTTACTGTTAATCTGCTGAGAACACAATGAAAATCAATTTATTCAGATACAGGAGCTGTTCAAAATATGCCTATCCTTGAAACAGAATGGCACAAATAAGTAGCAAGAAAAGAATGCTTGTTACTGCTGTATCACCAATATTTCTGTTATCAGTAATAGTCACTACAACAGATTTGAAAATTGTGCATCTTGGAAACTTAACATTCCATTTTGGGTTCCAAGTCATCATCCTTTATACAGAAAATGTTATTTAAAAATTATGACACATAACATGAGACAGATTAATGTGTGTTTAACTTAGCTGTAGATGAGGGAAGGGATTTAACCTGTACTCTGACTTTGTTCAAAGTGGTAAAAGATGAGTTTACAGATGTTGCTATAATTGCAGTCTATCAGATAGTCAGTTGTAAGGGCAGGCAAGCTTGGCTTTTGTGTCCCATTTCTGCCATTTACAGTCTGTTCCAACAGAGACTGTGTAGGAATACCATATTACAGAAAATATCCTGCCAAATAGCAGAGAAAGTGAATAGCTGTAAAAGGTAAATCAAGATGCATTACATCCTTCCTTGAAGGACAATTTGCATGCAAACATGCATATGCTCTGCACACTGATCAATGTAATCTCATATCAAGAATTACTGTCCAGATCTTTAAACAGATTTTATTTCTGAAAGCTTTTAAAATAGGAGGAGATCTGAAGTTGAGCTATTAAAGAGAGCTTACAGAGCATATGCTTACTGATTGGTTATTATACATAATTAATTTTTTAAATTTTATATTTACTCATATTGCAATGTCAAAGATAACTTATTTCCTGGGCATATTATCATTTTACACAACCATATTACAAAGTGGTAGTGGTAAATCTAGTAAAGCAAAAAGATATGAAGCTGTCAGTGTATATTCTTTCATTCTTTCCTCTTTAGAGAGCTGTAAATACTATTATAAAAACTTGTTCAGCCTTTTGGGGACAGCTGTCCATCAAGATACAAAGGCAATTTTTTTTATCATAGAGTAACAGATTTAGCTCATTATTGTCTGGTAACATACGAGTGAGCTGCCTTAAACACAGCTGGGCTTTTTCCCTCCAAAATGGTGGTGTGTGAATTGACAAGAAAAACATGCAGTGAGCAAGCTGAGGCAGCATTTTGAAAGTCTTGCAGATTCATGATGTCTTGTTCTTGTTTTATTCATAGGAATAATTTATTAACACTGGCTTCTGCACATGGTACAAGACATTGATTTGGGGCATTGCATCTTTTTAAGTAAGAAGTCTGGTAATGAAATGCTTTGCACCATAGGTAGTAAAATCATTTTTAACACTGTGCTTTTCATCGTTTTCAATGACATTTTAATACCATTATTGATAGATGAATTTGAGGCCTGTTAGGAAGCAAATTAAAGGGTACTATCTGAGCTTTCTGCAGTCTACCAGTAATAACATAAATAAAAGCCTAAACCTTTAAGATAACAGTCTGGCACACTGTGCTTCATTTTTTCTCTCTTCTGAAAGAGTGATTCATCAGAGTGCCTGTGTGATATGTAGTAAGCAGTTTTTACACCCAAGGATAAATGATGATAATTACTGGCAGGTCAGATTTAAACAGCTAATACTTTGCTTCAGTATTTAAATTATTTGGACAAGTATAAATTCTTTTAAAGTGAAAAATCTTCAAACACATCTTTTACATAAAAATTCAATTTAATCCAATACAGAGGAGTGCACTTGATGCAGAAAGCTACTACAATTTCTTAGGAAAGAGAGTGCAATCTAAATATTGTCTAGCTCCAACAACATAGTTTCTTGTACAGAAGTCAGCAAAGTTTCAGGGATCAAGTATAAAAACATATCCAAACACACATTAAAAAGCTGTTTTCCATCCCCAGCAGGATTTTGTGTTAGCCAGTGGTATGGATTACACTACATTCCCATTTAATGTGATGGATCTGGATCAGGAGGTTCACCTTTAAGATAAAAGGTCAATAAAATTGGTTAGGACCAATGAAATCTTTGGAGACAAAGTATCTTTATGGACTTGATCACTCATGCAGAGATGTTAATGTGATTGCTGATAAAGTGTAGCAGGTTAATATTGAAAGCAGTATGAAGAGGATAATAATGATGAAGATGGCCCTATATCCTACTTAAGCCATTTTTGTATTGTCAGAGTAACTGTGGCATTATTTTTGAAATTATCCTTGAGGATAGCTATATAAATTAGTTTTTCTTCCAATGCAAGAAATAAAAGAAAGGATAACCAAGTGTTTGTTTTGGATTAAGAGCTGATGAAAGCAGTGATCAATGGCAAAATGAAATTGTTGACAAGGGGGTGAACCAATAATTGAGCCACTTTGTTATGAATTATTGCTTTGTTGTTAGGAGTGAGAACTCCTGATGGAAAATGGAGAACTAGTAGAAGTCAAAGTATAAAGCATCAGAGGAGAACTGAAAGTCTTAGATGGATTATTTTGTCATCTACATAATTTTTGTTTACATCTGCCTGTTTGTTTCTTTATTTATGAGTGAAGCATAGAAGAGATTTGATGTATTGTTTATTTCACTATTGAATTGAAATAATGCCAGGCATTTTAATGAAGAAGGTCAAATAGTTCTTGTTGATATACAAGGATATCACTAGGTGCATTAAAGAAGAGAAAAAAATACAGCACAATTTTTATCTCATAAGTAAACTCTCTTACCACCATTTCTTAATATAACTAGAACAATAACAACAAATTCTGATAAAAAAAGAACTTGTGAATTGTGAGCAGAGAGTTGGGGACTGCTTTTATATCTGTTTAGTTGTCACTTATTTCTGTTTCCTTGCCATTTTATAAAATGTTAAAACCTGTAAGCCTTAGGAATGAGAATCATCATTATGGTAATCAAAATTACTTTCTGATACTTATGCAAAATCATGCTCACTCTAAACATTCAACACTTAAAGGGAACCAGATCTATTATAAGCTAATCTGAAGCTATTTTTTCAGCTTCATAAAATTGCAAAAACGATAAATAATACAAAACCAGAAATAAGGAAATTCTTCCAGGTGCTACTCTTCAGTATGATGTAAATCCAGGAAACATAGGAAGTCCAAAAAACTGATTGACTAACCCAAATATCTGAAACAAGAACACACAAATAGATATCCCTTAAAAATATTTGAGCTAGTAGATAAAAAAAATCTAAGCAATATAATTAGGTGGAGGAGTGTATTAATTGCTTTAATTGCTCTGTGTTTGTGATTGCTGTTTCTCCCCTTTCTTGGTCGCAGAATTTCCTGTAATTTCTTTGGCTGGGTGATAAGGAAATATTACTTCCAATAGAAACAGAACCACTACACCCTTGTTTTGTAAAGATACTTTGGGGAAGCTTGTATAAATCTGAGCCGTGGTCAATGTAGTTCTATAGGACCGTAACTGTTCTTCTGGAACGTCATAATACCTAACAATGATCTGTCTGCATTAATTTCCATTTTTTTTCTGAATTATTTTCTCATTATTTATGGGACACAAACAAAGCATTGCTGATCAAACCCCTTAAGATGCAAAGTTCTTCGGTTTTTCTGGGACAGTGGCCTTATGTCTCTCTGCTGTGTTTGAATGCTTTTTGTCATAGAGAAGCAGAGGATTTATGCACCTAAATTTGCCTCAGAAAATTTATCAGACAGTCGCTGTAGTAAAAAACCACATACATGCAGACAAGCCTATCCCAAATGCTCTTCCATTTCCAGGTTATTGCATCCTCTTGTCATTTTTGGTATAAAATTCTTTATCCTTGTCTTCTCTCTCTGAAGTTACATTGTTCAAGTTTTGTTGTTCCTACAGAAAATGAAGTTATTATCTCTAGATCTCTTTCATCTCTCCCACACTACACATTTCCAAGATAACATGATACAGAAATTCCCCAACAAACATCCCCCATTGTTTTGTAGAATGTATAAAACTTTATGTTTTATAAATTACTGCATCAGACCTGTTGTTTTGACAGTTTAAGAACAATTTGATCTGAAGCTTCAGAGACACAGGAAGATATTAAAACTATAAGACAAGTAAATAGAAGTTACACAGAATCACCACAGGACTTGGAATAAAATGATAACCTTGAACCATCACTCTTCAAGCCAGCTGAGGAAGACAAGAGTGAAACCTCAGAAATTTACTACACAAAACTTTTATTAATTCTGAAACTTGATTTGTCCAAAAAATAACACAAGTGGGTACCTCCCATGAGATGAAATCTCTCATAGTAGAGGAATTTACACTACCCTGTGTGATAAATGTTCTATCTTAGGTGTAACTGAATGCAATCTGTTGGGTAAGGAAAAGGAAGCAGATGAATGTGACCCTAGTGATCAGGTGCTGTGCTCTGCTCTCTGTGGCTCAGTTTTGTATATTAAAAAAGCCAGAAGATAAAAAGTGCATGCTTTTGTAATAGGCCATAGTATAGTGTAAAACTGTCAAGAGCTATTGAAAAAATGGTGATGTGGATTTTCAATTTAACCTCAGTTGTGTGCCAGTTCAAATAGAATGATCAGGTTAAAAGTCAACTTGAGTTGTTACTGATTTCTGTGGGCAACATTGAAAGGGAGACAAATTACTCTGGATGCCATGGAAAAAAAAAATTGTCTGTGTGAATTAAGACTAAATCATGAGATATGTTCCTAAAGAAGCTGCTTTGATGTTTCTATGCCAATTTACAAATGTGATCTTTATCTGCCAAAGTTTCTGCTAAATGAAGACATGGCTAAATGAAAAAGGGAACTTGTTAAAAAAGGATTATAATGGTTATGAAGAAATGTATTTTAATTGTTTCCTTCATAGCGTGAATTTATAGGATAGCATGCAAATCTGAGTAGAATGCCAGATCAAAGGCAAATAATGTGAGATTCTTTGGGCTGAAGAGAATCCTTTTGATTTTTCTGATGTTTTTGTTTCTACTCTATTATGCAAGTAATATGAGAATAAAGAAAGTGTTGAAAGGGGTGTGTGGAGGCAGAGTAAAAAGAGAATTAGTGAAAAAGGGATTCAGGGAGAGAGAATTTATGGAAACAAGCTGCAAGGAACAACACTGGATGCACACCATGTGTTTCATATACATAAAATGGATTCACAAGCTTCTCTTTCATTCACTAACCTGTGCAGTGTTTTGAGAAAATACATTCTCAAAAAAAAAAAAAAAAAGTGGGCGCAATGCTTTTTTCTTTTTGCTGCTTCTATACAGTAGAAATTTGGTTTAGATGTAGATACCTTTTTCAAATAAGTGTTTTGAAAGAGAAAAAATAGGAAACAGAAAAATTGAATGTAAGAGAAAATTTAAGAAAGAAGCATTCCAATTAGTTGCTAAGGAAATAGGCAGTGGGATGCAGGGTAAAAGATGTGGATAAGCGTGGAATTATGTAGAGCCTTGAAGATATGGATGAAAGTTTTTAGCTGGATATGGAAAGAGAAAAACTTGCAGAGAAGAGATACAATGATATATATGCAGAACTATATTGAGAATTTCCTTGAATTCCTATGAGGATCAATGATTTCATTATCAACAAAAGGAGATCAGCTTTTATATTCATTAATTTCTATGAGTTTAATTTAGTGTCTGGGATTTAGTAAAGTTATGTTATCTTTGCTTATATTTCTGTGCTCCGTATACAGCTCTTTTGTACCTGTATGAAGAAACCTGGTGAAGGCATATTTAACTAAAGCCAGGTCTTTGGGGGCGGGGGGGGGGGGGGTTGTGCAATTTACTTATTCTGCTGCTATTGTCCCATGTTTGTGACATTTTACAGTGAGAAACAGATACATAATTTTCAGCTGAGATCTCATGTCTTACTACCCACAAGATGTCTACTTAGGTGTTAGGATGTTCATGACCACTAAACTTCTTTTTACTTTTTTCCTTTATTACTCTCACAATTCACTCTTTGCTGTTTATATTACTGTTTTCAAGTACATATTCAAATAATTATTTAATCTGCTGTACAATAATGTGTTCTGTCTCCTCTACTTTTGCTGGAGAGGCAGAACTACATATATAATGTTCATTCCTCACTGCTTGCTGAGTTCCAGCAGTATCTGTGTGACAACTCTTGGAAGACAATGGAGAAGCATCAGATTAGATGCCAGATACTTGGTAGAAATGAGTAGTTAGAATTTGGTTTTTTAGTTTCTGTGTTAGCAGTTTGGGGACTATGAGTTCAAAAGGGGAAGAAATCTTTGTCGGGTGTCAGGGCCAACGTGGACACAGTCTTGGAAAATGATCAGAACCAGCAGAAAAAAAATCAGTGTGAGTGCAGCGTGTTACATTCAGTACCAAGTGAAAATAATTAATCTGGTTTATGCAAAGCATGAAGCTGCAAATTTATGAATGCCTGGGCTTTAATTGCATGTTTATATTTGGTGATGGTGCTTCCATCCTTTCTGAAATAACTACAAATAAGAGCAGCTAAGTGAATTCACTTGCATCTCTGCTTTACTGCATCCATCCAAGGAAAAGCCTCTGCAATGAGAACAAGCACTTTTGCAGTCTGAGCATGTTTCCATCACAGTTTTAATTTCCATCTGTCTCGCTGGAAATGGGAGACAGTGTGAAAGCAAAGGGGGTCCCTTAGGGAGGTGCTGCCCTTTGCCAGGTTTATGTTGCCAAGTGTGCCGCGGGTTGAGCGCTGTTTGTTGGAGAGCTCAGAGCCAAATCTCCCCCGGGTGTCCACAGGGCACTGCAGCCTCCCAGGCCAGTGGCCATGGGAATTTTATCATCAGGAAATGCAGTGTATAATGAGCTGGTCCTCAGTGAAATCAAACACTCACTCTTCAGATGCAGGAGGGAGGCACAAATGCTTCTCTTCTGCCACCGTGAAACTCTGAGGTCACAAATATCTAGTAGGCCTTTCACTGCCTTCTGTAGGCAATTGGCCCATCTACAAATGTCTTTGTTATTAATTATTTTGAACCTTGAATTCAGGTTCTTTTCCACTAAAATATGATTAACATTTCTAAGATTCATATTTTGTGAATCTGTTGGAATAGTTCTTTAAAGTTTAGATACATTAATTTTAGATGCATGCATCTGTTAATTACTTTTACAGTAAATCTAGCAGTCACAAAAATTCACATTTCCCCAGTTTGTATGCCCAGAGTGTAAAATCCTTGGAGTCTTCATTCTGTCTTATGAGTCATAAAATAATTTTTTTAAAGTGCTCTATGTCCTTTTATCTTCTTAGAGGCTATTTAAACAAACCCCAACACTTTTATTCCAGTGTCCTTACTAGCATTTGCAAATAAATGGCAGCCAAGTAATAGTACTGTATTGTTGAAAAGCCTGGTTAGTTTTAAACATAGATGCCTTCAGTAACTCCGTATACACAAGTCTTGCTAAAATGTACAATAACTTTTTAGATATCTTTATTTGCACAAATGTAAACAAACACTTGAAGACTGAGATTAATTGCCTTTCAAAAGAAGAAATGTTTAATGATTCAAAAAAATTGTTATGGAATACTTACCTCAGAATATATTTTCTCTTCTTAAATAGGGCAAAATATCATTCAAAAAATAGGAAGAAGCAATAATTTTTGCAATCAGAATTTCTATTCTGTAGATTTAACTATCTGTATGTAAATAGCATGTTTATATCTTCTCAGTGTTTAGATTGATAAATATCTCTATGTTGAGTCAGATGTAGCTAAAGCTGTCCATGCTGCTCTCTATTTTCAGAACATGAGTGGATTAATTTGATTATACTTTTATATTTGCGTTTGTATTTTACATCTTCCATTAGATAAAACAAGAATTTTACCTGTATTGAAAATGGTGATTCAGAAAACTGAACTGAAATGAAGAGAAAATTGAATGAAAGCATACAAAGAGCCTGGCCTAAAGGGTCAAGGCCTATTTGAGCAGTATGTTATATTGTATTTGACTTTGTTTTAAAGAAAATGTTAGTGCTATCTCCATGTTTTATATCTTGTGCTATTTTAATTTAAACTAAGAATTCTAAGAATCAAGAGAACTTTTAATATTTGAAGAATTTGACAATTTCCTAGCTGTTTCATAATTTTTTTTCTTCTAGGTTCTGCCAGTTTGTTTAGAGAGTCTGTTACAGGATTGCTAGAATCAAAAATTAGCATTACAAAGAGAATTCCCACAGGATGATAATGTAGGAGTCTTCAGGGCAGGTGTGATGAAAAATATAACTGTTTTACATTTTTTAGCAGTGCTAAACTAGATCAGTAGTCTAGATCAAAATGAGCTGAAGGGACCATTATAGCAAAGTTCCAAATATTGGCATTCATAAATTCATAATTTTTTCCTTAATTGTTAGAGGTATAAAGTATTTTAACTAATTACTTAATATAAGCATAGAACAGGTTGCAAACCAGCCTGGAACAGAAAAGAAATATTTAATTGCGTCATTGCTTCTGACTGAAAAGTTATATAGATATATATATTTGTATGTATGTATGTATGTATATGTTAAACCAAACCCAAATATCCTTGGATAGTTAAAGCAGCATGCAGTTCCCAGCATCGTCTTCATAGCACCTGAACTATAAAATAAGCTTTTCCTGTGCAGCATTGTGTGATGTAACTGCTGAAAGAAGCATCTGCTCAACAGCTGCATTTTTTTTTTTACTGTGAAATGCTCCATACTGTGTCATCCTTTCTGTTCCATTGATTGTCAGCACCTGAATCTTCATTTTCTAGCATTTGTCAAGGGTGACTTCTAAAAGCCTTGGGCTATGATGGAATCTGAATGCATGACATAAACATTACAGTTTTCAACAGGAAAAACAGCAAGGATGAAACAATGTAGGATGGTCCTAAGTTTTATAGACTGTACGGTCCTAAATTTTATAGACTGTAGGAGAAAATATTCATAATGTGCATAATAAATTACATTTATTGTAATGAAGTCCCTGCATATATGGATCAGTAAATGGAAATCCTGTATTTTGGTACTCAGTGTGTATCTAACCTACTAGGATTGATAATCCCTGGTCATAATACTTTGCTTACATCTGTGTGACTCTAATCTGATATATATTGTACAGAGGTCTGTGAACAGTCTACTTTAAAGAGTTACAAATGTTCAGTATAAACTGCTGCATTTCTTAGAGTTAATCTTTGTGTTATAAAAATGAAGCAACAAAAGCTTATGCCTCCTATTGGCTGCTGAAGTGGGAAGAGGAAATTGTGCAATTCAGAGAAGGCCAAAGGACTAGAATTGTGGGAAGGCATCTCCATACTCACTTAAATTTGAGTGGTTTTACTGATTGGCATTACCAAAGTAAGCTTTTCTCCAACATTGTCACTTGGACTTTTTATATAAACAAATCTGTCACCCATGTTTTAGAATTCTGAGTCAGAAGGCCTTGGGCATTAACTCTGCAGCTGCCTGGCACTATGAAGCCGTGGGTACAGGGATGCACACACAACAGTTCTGCGCATTTGTACTCAGCTGTGAAAATTCAAAATGTGCCCTGAGATAGGTGGTCATAGTAAAATGAAATCTCCTGTAGGAGTTAATGGTTGTGGTGAAACACTTCTCATCCATAAAATGTGTAAAACTTTTAAATGGATTAGCAGCTTGAGATTCTTTTCCTCATAGAAATGTTCCTTCCTGTGCACAAATTACTATTGTATACTGAATATCTCAGTTTCCTTTATTACAGCTGGAGGAAACATTTGATTCAAAAAGCTCAGCTGTTTATTTTTATGTCATTACTACTTGGCCTTTTCATAGGTGCTTCAGGGAATGAGAGAAGAGGCTGTTGGTGACATCTTCACTATTTCTCTGTATTCTGTGTCTTGGGCTTGCAGCCATCAATGGCATTGATGTCCTTAATGATGTTTGGTTTTGTTTTTTTTTCAATTGTCCCAATGGTATTACTCAAAAAGACTATTATGAAATTTTCATTTGGCTGATGAACTAGAAGTATCTCACCAGCCAGAGCAATATTGCTATTACTATTCACATATCCCAAAGAAGTTTCCCAGCTTCTATTTTTCTGTGAACTATATAGCCTGTCATATGAAATGGTAATATTTTTTATGCAGTCAGAAGGAAATCAGTTAAGTTTTAGATAATTGCTAGTTTTACTTATTTGTCATTTTTATTAACAAATGGAAGAATTGTAACACTGAGCCAACCAACTGTGTGAAATTGCAGTGCACATATGCTGATATTTTTCTTCTGTATCATTTAGATTTCTCTGCAACACTGGAGTTTCTGTATAAATTGCAATATCAATCAGATGAAATTAGATCTCAGCTTGAATCTTTGATTGGCATGGAGCTGGTTGAAAAAGAATGGGATCAAGAATCCAGAATTGTAACAGTGATCTTTAACGTAGTGTTTGCACCTAGCAAACCAATGAGGTAAGGTCCTGTTCCTTACTACCAAAAGAACACATAATGAAATCCTGTCTGGTAACTCTTACTTATATAATCATTTCCATGCATGCTTTTCCTCATTTTGTTTCACCTCTGAGATCTGTTGGTTTAGATTTGCTCCCTTGCTGCTTCTCAGTATGATATCTTTGATGTTAAAGCTGACAGTGTTTCTTTTTACTGCCTGTGAGATAGTTCTGTTGAGTTACTTCCATAGCCTGTGTGTGCATCATTTTACTTCTAAACATTGGAGTATTGAAAGACTTCCAATGAAAATTATTTGTTCCCATAATTCATAAAAAAACAAACAAATAAGATGGTCTATCAGTCGTGGAAAACTTTTCCTAGACAAGCATGTGTACATACTCTTTGACTGGGTGGGATAGTTGAATTTGAAATTAGTTTCTATTGCCCCAGTAACAATGATCCACAGGAAATTATTCTTCTTTTTTATTGTGATGTGATAAATGATGCATGTGCTTTGATTAACATAAGAACATCCCCCTTCTTTAAAAAGAAACTGCTGAAGGGAGATCCTTTTGGAGAGAGGGAAGTTGCCCCTTCCTTTAGGTACAGTCAGATGTGGGTCAGGAGGCTGAAAAGAAGCTTTTGTGACCTGAAGACACAAAGTAAATCCAGAGTCCTGACATTACCAGGAGTGTTAGGGAACAGTCACTGCTGAGTATCATGGATTGCATGAAAAGAATTGTCTTTAGGAAGCAGGAGGTTACTCTTTATTTGCAGTAGTCCAGAAGATTAATGAAATAAGCAAAGAACAAACCTTTAGTAAGAATGATCCACCCACCTGATTCAGTGTCATTGTGCCAGAGGGAGGGGAATTTACAAAGCCTTTTCATTTCTACTCTTTCATTTTTATTTTATTTTTTTTTATTTGGTTTGGATTTTATTTAATCTTTGTGTACTTGAGACTTGGGCTTCCTGCAGAGGACTCAATGACTGCAATTAATTAGTTCTGTTATCTTCAGAATCTACAGCACCAACTCTCTTAGACTGAAGGCATCAGAGTCTGGCCTTTTCTTAAGTACATAGACCTTGGTCACATGTCTTTGATCCTAATATGAACTGCTAATATGTTCTGGATGAAATTAATTCTCCTCTAACATCACAGTAAATATAGAATAATGAGTAAAATAAATTGAGTTGTTTTTTTTTTTTTTTTTTTTTTTAATTCCAAAGAGAGCAAGCAGAAGAAGAATCGAATCTCACGGCTGTGTCCGGAATGTTACTTTCATATTATGTTCTTTCTTATACTTTTTGTAAATATATAGTGCTATTTAATCTAAGTTCCAGTCAAGTTTACTTGATATATACTATGCCATGCAAAATTAGGGATGTATTCTGGTTTGAAGTAATTTGTATTTTTGTTTTACTGCAGTTTACTTTTACACATGCAAAGATTTTTTTTTTTTACATTAATCACTTCATGTTTTATAATGTTTTTCCATGTATTGACTATTTTATCTGAAATTTTAAGGAATGAGGCAACTGTTGTAATTCAGTGTACTGCAGGAGGCCTTTGGAAGTTTCCATTGGTGTTCATTGCCACAGAGCCAGAAGTGGATGATGTGATCAACATTGAAGCAGTTGGCCTGAACAAGGAATCCATAGTTGGCTTTAAGCTCACAAGCCAGACAAGGTAAAAACACTTATGCTCAAGAATTTATGCCATTTTCTGAGGGTACAACTCCTACTCAATCACATTGGTTAGAATAAATTTGGGCAACAGGCACATAACTGGGATGCGGCTATTTCATCATTATTTTCAAGACCTGCATTGTTTAAGTAATGTGATTTTCAAGCTTTGTTGTAGAAAACAGAAGCATTCTACATTTAGGCTTTGACTTAAGAGAAAATCTATGGAATAGATCCAGATGTTTATGTTATGATTTTTTTTGCCTTAAAAAGCTTTGGAGGACGTTAAAATGTGTAATTCAATGTTAAGGAATGATAAGAATTTTGTGATCTTAAAGGCTCACTAGTAAAGTTTTAAAAGGTAATGCTTTTACTAAGAGATTTTTTTTTCAAGGTACTTTATGCTTACTCCAAGTTAAAAACATTGTGTTTTAAAAATTTTTATATGTGCCATTCTTTTTAAAGTACTCCTATTGTATTATGTAAGCATGCTATGAATTCATCTCTACTTCTACTTGCTAAAATAATGGTGTAATTCTTCAGTATTTTGTTATATTACTTTTATAAAAGTCCTGCAGAAATCCTTGTTAATATATAATTTTTACTTATTTAAATTATTTTCCCGGAGTTTTACAGTGTTATAGTAAACTTACAGTGTCATTTGTATACAACAGGAGGTCAAAGAATAAATTGTTTGGTAATGAATGATAAGTTTTAAATATTAAACAGGGAATCTGAATAAATCATAATGTTTACAATCCATGTAGATCATGGAAGTTTTAAAGTTTCTTTTATTTTCTTTTAAATTAGCGACTTTTACTATATATCTAGAAAGTGTGCCAGATATGCAGATTGATTGCAGATTTCACTGTGGATACATCCTTTGGTTTTCATCCTCATCAGGAAGTGTATTTGGTTACAACTGATTTTTTTTAAGCTTATTTCCAAAAGCTGTGTCTCTAAAGATGGACAGTTCCAGGTTTTAGATGTCTGTCAGTGATGTTAATTATTGAGGACTCTGACAAAGGCTGCTATCACAGTGTTCAAGTTAACAGCTTCAATAGATTGGCTGTTTCAGGAACAAAAGTGAAGCAATTGCTCTGGCAATACTGTAATCTCCTGGTAGGTGTTTGATAGCAGTGAAGATACCTGATGTTCTCCAGAAAGGTGTTATAAAACCTGACTCATTATAGTTATATAAAGGAAGAGCTGTGATGGAAAATAGATTCTCTTTTGCCCTTAAACAAATTCCAACTTTATTTTATATAGCAGCTGTTCCCTCCATACATTTCAAATGCAAAATGTAATGTTCGCTTTACATTAATAAAAAAGCTCTGTGCTATAAACAGTCCCAGGAACTCCACTCATGAGGGTGCCTTGGGAAGAGCATTGCCAGAGGTCAGGGAGGTGGTCCTGCTCCTCAGCCCTGTGAGGATCACGTGGAGTGCTGTGCCCAGCTCTGGGCTCCTCAGGACAGGACAGACTCGGAGCTGGAGCAGATCCAGTGGAGGGTGACAGAGATGATGGAGGGACTGGAGCATCCCAGTGAGGAAAGGCTGAGGGAGCTGGGCCTGTCCAGCCCCGAGAAGAGAGGGCAGAGAGGGGCCTCATCCCTGTCTGTCAGTGTCTGCAGGGAGGGTCAGGGGATGGACCAGCCTCTGCTCCGTGGTCCCAGCAATGGGACAGGAGGAACAGAGAGAAACTGATGGCCAGAAAGTCCCACCTGAACATTAGGAGTAACTTCTTTCCTGTTGAATGACCAAACACTGGACCAGGTTGTCCAGAGAGGCTGTGGAGTCTCTCTCAGTGGAGATATCCAAGAACTGTCTGGACACAATCCTTGTCCATGTGCTCTGGGATAACCCCACCTGAGCAGGGAGGCTGGACCTGATGGTCCTCTGTGATCCCTTCCAACCTGAGCCATTCTGTGATTCTGTGAATTGCTCTATAAGTTATATATTGCTCTATCTTATCTCTGATTTGCTTAGGAGATTTTGGTGGTGGAGGCTTTGTATAGAAATAGAACACTTGGCCAACCAACACATAGTATAGTGGACCTTCAGATTAAAAGCAATTACATAAGAAAAGCATTATATAACAGGTATAATTTAATGCCTGAATAACTCAAATTATTTTGAGTAAAAACAAAACAATGAAATATTAAAACATGGTTTTAAATTTTTGAATAGGATACAAAGTGCCATCCTATAGATCCTCCCTGAAAAAGAAAATGATCAGTCCTTTGGAATTTTCTTGGTAATCAATTAGCAGCACAATCCATAGAGAATCAGTTCTGTTACTTTAAGAGAGATGGGGTTTTTTTTAGTCCTTGAATGTACAGATACTTGATGTTTTCTTTTCTTATGCTGGACAGTAGCTCATGGCACTTCTGCTTGGGGAGTAATTGTGAGGGAAACGTGTTATTTCTGGGTAACCTGCTAGGGAGGGATTCTGCACATGTGTCTTTTTCTCCTGCTACTGCCAGGAGAGAGGGGTTGCACAGCATCACTGAGAACACCTGTGCATCTTTTTGAGCTAGCAGGGTGCATAGTGATGCAACAAATAGTATATGAGAACCACAGGCCCTAAAAAAGCCTCAGGTTCCTATTAAGAACAGGCTAGGATTTTTGCATATATATATATATATATATATATATATATATATATATACACACACACACACACCACAATGAATGAAGATCTTCAGGGCTCCACAATAAATCCATGAGATCAATGGGTTTAACTTTCTTTTTCTTTAGAGCTAGTGCAACTCAAATATGGCCTTCTTCCTTAAATTCCACATTTCTCCCCTCCCTTCCCCCTGCCCCAACCCCCCAGAAATCCTCAGTGTGTACAGGATACCTCAGAATGAATTCATGATTTTGGAAGGATGATCAGGTACAAATGGGAGGTCATTGCTACACTTCACAATGACCTGCAATAATGAAAGATCCAGCAGTTCATGAAAATGTGTAATGCTCCCTTTCAATATATTTAAAGTTCACAGAATGAGAAATAGCCCAATATCTGCTCCAGAAAATATTAAGAGATGCTGATAATGCAGCTAAACAGTTTTATTCCATGAAGAAAACAGATGTATTTTTAAAAAAGATGTGCACCTATGTCAGTTGGAATAGAGTAGACCGATTATTTTACTCAGCTTTAACAATTCCAAAGGGACATGTTGGAGGGTTTCTTGTATTGGCATTAAGCTTGATTAGCGTCAAAACAGCAGATTTCACTTCCTAAATAAGAAAAATCTACCACTTCTTAACATTCATGGATGACCTTTTCCAGGTTTTATCATAAATGCAGGATTAATTCAACACCAGCTGAAATCATTGGCAGCATTTCCACTGGAGTAATTTGTTTTAGTATAAACCTCTAATATTTGAGATAATATTAGTGCTTGTTTTAATACCAAATGCATTATTGAATGCCAGTGTTTTACAGAATGACAGCAGTGTTAACCAAAAAGAATAGAATATTATCCTTGGAAATAAAACTTAGAGAAATTTATTTGATATCTATCTTAAATTATTGGTCTGTTAGGTTATGCTGAAATCTGTAACTGAAACATAAAATAAAAACTCTCAAAGTGATACTTTGCTTAAGGAAACTAGCCATTTCTATATTTGGCACACTGAAGATAGCTTAATGAATTTTTAATTCATTAAGTTTGGGATCAGGACATTTACATTAATACAGAAGTGGGTTTTGGAGCTTATTTAAAGCTCTGTCTTCCTTTACAGAGTTATTTTGATGGCTGGGTTTATTTCTTCGTATTAAAATACTGATATCCAGCTACAGCAGAATGTTACCTTGTTTTCCAGGTATGAGATATGTGGGATGGATGGATGGATGGATAGATGGAATAGATAGGCTAGATAGATGATG
Source organism: Taeniopygia guttata (assembly GCF_048771995.1). Lineage (NCBI taxonomy): Eukaryota > Metazoa > Chordata > Aves > Passeriformes > Estrildidae > Taeniopygia > Taeniopygia guttata. The sequence continues at coordinate 106,687,309 of NC_133024.1, read as the reverse complement.
ATAGATAGATGATGATGATAGATAGATAGATAGATAGATAGATAGATAGATAGATAGATAGATAGATAAATAGATATTTGTGAACACTATATGGATGGATGGATAGATAGAATAGATAGGCTAGATAGATGGTGATAGATAGATGATGATAGATAGATAGATATTTGTGAACACTATATTCAGCTGGAATTCTTTTGTAAACTACCCTACATTTGAAGGTTTAGTCAAGCTGGGGGATAATTCTCTCCTATTTGTTCTGTCTGCTTTTTTTTTTTTTTTTTCATACACAGAGTTTCCTTTCATCAGTTTAGTTCTGTCTTCCAACATACCTGTTGGTGATTGTTACAATCATGGGCGGCTTCCCATATACAGTAGATTTTTTTTTTTTTTTCCATCTTTCCATCCTTCCCTGTAACTCCAGGATGGATATTTGTTACACTAAGGCAACTTCTTGGATAAACTCAAACTGCCCCTCAAAAAAATGTGGCACCTATTATCAGAGCCTCAAAAAAAAAGCAAGCAGCTTCATGTTGCTGTGATCTCCACAGATGGGTATCTGCAAAATCCAAGGCTCCACCTGATTATGGAAACAGAGCTAGAATAAAGAGGAAGAAAAGCCTCAAACTGGTGGACTGGGGAGATGAGAATAAAGATTAAATTAGGTTTTAAAAAAAACTGCACATGCAGGTTTAGTTTTCTTAATCTACTTTTCATTGGAGATTTTCCTTGTTTCTTCCTTGCACATTTCATAGTGCATAGAATAAATGTTCAATTAAAAACATTCCTTGGTCACACAAAATTAATTTTGATTCTGAGGAATTAGTGGGCAACCCATTTTATTTCTGTACCCTCCCTTATTTTGAAGGGAAAACAACAACAAAATGTTTACAATTACAACTGTTGTAACATTTTCATATACCTTATTTCTTGAAGCAGTTATGTACTTTAAAAATTAAGGCATTTTGTTACTCTTCTTTTATTAGCAAAAAATATCCAAGTGTTTGACCAAAAGGACTATGTGCTGGTATTTTTATACATGGCTTTTCAAAATGCTGAGTTTTTTAAAGGAATACATTTCTACAGGAATAATTTACTGCTTCAGTAGTTTTGAGAAGAGAAACCTTAAACCTAATTTGAGACATAATTTAATAAAATTTAATAAATATTTTTAGTTTTGTCAAGTATTTTTTAAGATTTGGAATGTGATTGCTACAGGAATATAAATTTTAAGTTCTTCTTTAGTTGAAGATGTATTGTTGCTGCTACTATTTTTTTGAGTTTAATAATTTAAAAACTGTGTAGCTTGAGAACACTGATAAGCATAGACTTCTGTATAAGGACAGGGTTAAAGAAGTAATTATGAAAATGTCCATGAAAGACCAGCTCAGTTTCCTCTTTTCTAGGTTGCCATGATTTGAGTGTCCAATTATTATTTAAATTCAAGTTTTTGTTTACTCTTGTTCATTATTTGAGTAAAGACAGAGTTCGTGTTGTCTGATGGCAGTATCAAACCTTTATGAGAGGAGTTAAGGAAAGACAGATGGGAAAACACATTTATTTTCTTTGTTTTAGAAGGCCTCTGCCCTTACATTTTCTAATTAATTTGTGCTTGGCTTTTATATGTTTTCAAAACTCTACACATCATTAAGCTTTATAAAGTATGTTTGTATCTGCCACCTTTTTTGAAAAAGTGCAGACTGCCTCACAACCAACCTTCATGGCTGAGAAATGACAAGCCAAACTGACTCCAGAGCTGCTCCACCTGAAGGAGTTATCAAAAAGGAGGAATTAAATTTTAATTAAAAAAACGTAATTATTAATTACACACTAAATATATAGACACATAAAATTATGTCTGAAATTCAGGTGATATTCTGGGAATTTCATCTCCAGATTTCTCTTTATTATAAAAGAAGAGAAGACGAAAGCAATTTACTTGTGCTTGTGATGTACCCAGCATGCCAGTTCATCTCCCTAATGCGAACAGCTGTGAAAGCACTGCTTGTTTTGTCACTGGGGGCATCTTTAGATTTATTTTTAAAACAATGCAAGATTTATCACTGAAAGGTTTCTGGTTTTATGATTATGTATAATTTTTTAATTGCTCGTTTTTGTACCATCTTCATCACAATCCCTGCTGCCCTATCATATTATGGCTATACATTTAATTTGTCAGGATTTCTATTTTCCTTACTTGGACATAGTTTCTCCTCTGAGAAACATTTGGCATCCAGTAGACACCCTAACTCCTTTGTTTAAAACTGACAGGCTTTGGGAACAGGGATGTTTTAGCTTTGATTTTGTATGTTTATGCCAGTTCATATGCCTTTATGCATTTTACTCAAAAATTGTAGCTGGCTCTAGTATATTGTGATAATTCTGTGAAGAAGTGTGCAAATTTTATTTAAAGCTTTTTTACTTTTTTCTTTCAATTTTTAAAATCTGACAAGTAAATATCTTGTGGTATTATATATTGGTAAATAATTATAGGTGAGTTTTTTGACAGTTTCACTTTAAACTGTCTGGTCCCCTTGTCTGGACAAAACCTGTGGCTTTTTCTCCTCTGTGTTTTCTGACTGTTTGGTGTCTCTGAAAAATTCCAAAGCAAGCTACTGTTGCATAACTCCCTGCTAAGAGGCAATTTCTGCAGGAATGAAATCTGTATTTTCCTGTGTCTGCTGTGTTAGCAGGCTATCCCCTGCCTCATCTCCCCTAGCACTTCATCATCACGTCTGTGGTCCAAGTCATGCTCTTGGATGTTTTACAAAGACACCAAGCAATTACTAGGAATTCTTGTCCCTAACTGCTCACTGGAGAACAGCATGGGAGACACAGAAGGTGCTGCCTTAAAATGTTCCTGGTGCTGGAAATGAAGACCTGTGTCCAGGTCTGTTCTCAGCATGAGGGTTTGAATATTTATCTCAGGCATTTTTGATGAGTGCTCTGCTCTGCTGCTCACTCTAGATCCTCACTTCTCTTTGATCCCATACCTGCTGTCTGTGTGCAGTAGGTGTGCTCTGGGCATTCACAGCTGAGCACTCTTCTGGGAAACAAAGATGTGAAAGTTCAAGGCTTATCTTGGACATGGAGGGGAGCTCAGGCCCAGCAGGATTAGTGCTCATGGCCCAGGGCTATAAACTCAGCAGCACAGCTTTAGGCACCACGAAAAGAGGTTGTTAGCATAAGTTTGATGTCAAGACTGGAAGACTGGAAATGTAGTTTCATACATTCAGTACTTTTGTCCACCATGCTGTCACCTAAAGGAAGAGCCAGGCTAAATCTTCTAATGCACCCAAGTCCAACAGCACTGCTAAGTATCAGTTAATTTTTTTGGAGGCAACAGAATCTTTTTGGTTTCTGTTTTCTGCACTCTCACTGTTTGTTTCTATAAACTGGCGGTGTGACCTTTTTTTCACGAGAGCATTTTGAATATAGAACAACCTTTCCTATTCCAAGAGAGGGCTATTTTTAAACAAAATGACATAGGCCCAGCGTGCCACCCACAGGATAGCGCTCGCCCAGGAAGCGTGGAACATTTCCGCAGAGACGTGACTTGCCATAAAATATTAAATTTCATTTCTTTGTGGGTATTTTCTTTGAAAAGTGTTATTTCTGGTGTGACAGCCCATGAATAAACAGATTTGAACAGCTTTTCTTTGAGATGCTCTTAGTTTTTCATTCTTCAGGTTTTATCAATACAGGAAAATGTATTCCCTCTAAGCATCCAGGATACTTGCCCTGCTGTACAGTGCCAGGGTTGTGAATTAAGTTTTGACCATCCCATTGTATTTTTACTTCCAATTTCCTGTGTTCTCCTTCTGTTCAGAGAGTGATAGAGTTGTCCTCAGCAAAACATATAAAGACTAAAAGGAGAATGCCTCACCAGAAAATAGAAAAATGTACATTCTTTTCATGCTGAGAATGTTTATGGCAAGGAGTCCCTGAGGAACTGTGATGGACATGCTTTAGTTTGGGATTGGCCTAGGATTGTTTTATAGTGCTCAGCCACTGTCTTCACCAGGACTAGGGATCTTCTTTGGGTCCATCAGCACTGCTGTGAACCAAGGCATTAGACAAGATCTGCAGTACCTGTGACAGAAATTCTTTGAGATAAGAGATTCACAATATTATCAATACAGGCTATTATGCAATTATGTTACTGCAAAATCTTGAAATGTTCAGTCTATGGGATATGAAAAATGTGAAAACAATGATAAAAATTACTATTTTTCATATCTTCATTTCAAGGCTTTCAGAACTCCCTCCTAGTCTAGTATTTAGTTTTTAGTTTTTAGTCCTCTGCCAAAATGAAAATTCAGTTCTAGTCATAAACCTTAATAAAATGGGTAGCTTGTCAGTTTTATTTGATTAGAGATTGGAAAAGTGAGTACTTTTAATAGGAAAAATGGATTTTCACTCTGATATGGAATTTAATTCTATCACTATTATGATATTTTTACAAGTTAAATTATTCTTTTTCCTAGTGGCAAATGCTATCATTATTCCATAGTTAATATAATATTTATAATAGCATGTAAATGTGTTTGAAATTGAATACCAGTATGCAGGTCCCTGTGTATAAATAAAGAATTATTACAGAATAATTATTCTGTAAGTAAGAGTGCTGTCAATATTCCATATTCATTCTATGCCCTTTTTCCTGAGTCATGCCACGTGGTGGTCTAAGTGTTAGATTGCAGATAAATTCTGTGAAGATGCTGTAAAAGGCACAAGAGTCTCCTCTGCTTTTCTGCAGGTACCCAGAGGCATTCACTGCACGCTTCCTGGCGGGCAGTGATCCCGATTTCCTTGTGATGCCACAAGCTGGAGAGCTTCTCCCAGCAGGCACTGTGGGAACCCCTATAACAGTGGGATACAAGCCAAGGATGTATGGCAAGAAGCACAAAGCAACACTGGTCATCGAGGTAAGCCTTCCCCAGGGCGATCCACAAATCCACAAGTGCTCCTGAAAGAGTGTCAGCAGGAAGAGAAATCCTGCACCAAAGAGCAGCACTGGAACACACCAGTGCATGCGCTGTGATGGTTTTGCTACTCCTCACAATGGGCAAAAATAAAACTAAATTTGGAGAATTGACTGATGAAAAGCTGGAAAAACATACTGTATTTTACACTGTATTTTGCACTGAATTACAATTTCTACATTATCCTTTTGCCATCAGCACCAGAGGCAGATACTTAATCTTGATACATTTGCCCCAGCTCCATAGACAACATGACTATCACAGAGAATCAATATAATCCTGTTAAGAACTGGTAGAGAATACAATAGTAATTAAAGATGTGAAGACTAAGTTATTGATTTTAATAGTATTATACATCTTATATGATCAAAGGCTCCAAGAAGGCAGGTGCCAAACTGTGGAGGAGAGAATTTCAGAGCACAAAGCCAGGAATAGCTCTTTTGAAGCAAGATGCAAAGTAAACAAAAATTATTTGCAACCAAGTAGCCTGTGTAAGTGTGAAGGCATGTATTCCTTTAGCAGTAAAAATGCTCTCACAAAACCAATTTTCAAGTTTTAAGTTATTCTTTAGAAGAAATATGTTGAAAACACACAGCAGGGAAAAAAACCCACTTCTCTATAAATCATGGTTTGTACTTTCATTCTATTCACTGCATGCTGGTAGTTTTCAGACTACTATATTAAAAGTGAAACAGCAATATTGATTTCAAAAATAAGATGGTCAGAACAAAGTTGATAAAAAGATGCATGGCAAATCACTAAAGTGTTTTATCTCTGTAAGCGACAACTTGTAAAACAGTGAATAAGAAATTCAAATCCTGGAAAAAACAAGATCCTTAAAACCCTCCTACTTGTTTTCTTTTACTGTGTTAGATTTCTGATTAATATAATCTCTTTACATAAACAGCAATAATGCTTATCACTCTTCATTTGAAAAATAAGCTATCTTACTGAATATATTCTGTGCTATTTTGCGTTTACAAAGTACTATATGACACAGCTACAGAGCTCAGAAACTTGAAGTTTTGGAGGCATGGCACATACAAATGCAGTAGCTATGCTTGTCCTTGGCTTAGCTTTCATCATTTACAAGGAGATTTTACCATAAATCTGTCTGGAATGGGACAAACACAATGATCAAAGGTTATTATTAGCTCTTTAAGAACTCAGGCAGTAATTCAGAATTTCCTTTTAGGAATTTATCAGTATAGATGCCCTGTGTCTAATTGGATTTTTAAGCTATATGCACTCACACCTCAGTCTCTGCTTATGATCTAGGCAGACAGCTCTTCACATCTCCACCTTTGGTACTGTGTGTGGTTGCAGTAAGGCACTTATATATATATATATATATATATATATATATATATATATATCAGATCACATCTTGTTGTATCTATTCCTGGACATTTAAAAATGCATCAAGAATTCTTGATGCTCATAAGCACATTCTGGACCAGTATAACTCCATCACGGTCTTTTAGAGATTTTTCTAACAGTCTCACTCAAATTGCAGAATTAAGTGGTTTCAGTAATGTTTTGATGAGGCTTCTGTTCTCTTTGCTCTTTTTGGTTGCCCTTTTTTGTACTCCAGACTTCCCCCTTTGTGCTCCACACAAACTTTAATTCCTGCAGTTCTGATGGAAGGCAGAGCATCTGTGGCTGTGTGGGATTCAGCTGCTGTGCTGTCAGCACTGACCTGATGTAAGATTTGATGAGATGTTGAGAGTACCTGATACTTATTTCTGCCTTGTGTGTTTGTTGAAATAATTTCCATTCGTAACCTGAGGGAGACAGACTTAGTAAGATATATTAAAAAAAAGCTGTATTAAATCATTCTTATTTGGGGAATTACAGTGGAGGTGGTGAAATGCAATTAGTGTTTGACCTAACACTGAAGAACCTTTCTTGCATGTATCCTTTCTAGCCAATATATTGGCTGAGGTTTTGGGCTATTTTTAGAAATGTTGAAGAAGCTTCTTTTCTTTTGCACTGCCTTTCTTCTGCTGCTACTGTAATAAAGGATTACAGTGCTCTTGCTTTAAAATGTCTTTTGCATTTCCAAGGGTAAACTCATAGTCCTAACATGAACATATTTTTGTTATTAAATTCTTTTAACAGTGAGTATCAGATTTGTAATTTTTGTGGTTTTCAATGAACAGTGATAATTAAGCTGTAAAGTAGCAGTGTAAGTTCTTTTGTTTATGTTCATCATTACAGTTGTGTTGTAAAGGAAAATGGGAGATTCAGATTATGGAGGAAGATCCTAGAGTTATCTTTTTCTCATTTGTTTTTAAATTTTAAACCCAAATATTTTATGTACAAATTTTTTTGTTTTATTATCCTGCTGAGAACCTAATGCTGAGAAGCTAATTAGCATTAACATATATCTAACAGTCTGTCTTTACCAGAACTTAGTGTGTACATTTTACTAACTGAATGTGTATATATGTATGTATAATTGAAATCATGTTGACTAGTTTATATTTCTGCACACAAATTTTTGTGGGGTATGGTATGAATTCTTTGAGACTTAATATTCATGAATACTTACAGTAGATTTTATTAATGGCAGGAAACCTTAATTACTTTGCTGACGCAGTTAAAGCTCTTTAACCATCATTAAAACTTCTGTTCTCAGTCAACTACATCTCAAAACAACTGAAGTTAGATAATTATTTAAATAGCTGCTAGGACTCTTAATTTTGCAGAAGTGACATAGAAAATTACTTTAAAATTTTATGTAGATCAAAGAATGAACTATTATAAAAAGGCAGTAAGGAAAATAATCATGCTCCTTTCTTTGAAAAAGCTTGTAGCTTTGAATGAGGACATCACAACTTAATTGAGCTACAGGTAAGAAACAGTAAAACTGTGCCTGAACAGCATTTTTAAACAGCTATTTTTCCATAATCAAACTTCTGAATTTAGAATTGCCTTCATAAATAGTGCAGTTTTGAATGAAAAAAAAAAAAAATACTATCCCTAATGATAAATAAGTGAAGAGAGCACACTGCTTGGATGAGCTGTACAGTGCTGTGAGGACAGAAGGGACTTACTGAGCCACAGTGACACAGAGCTGTGGTGTGCCAGTGAGGCTGAACAGAAAACCAACAGAGCTGAGGGATGTCATGGTGCAGCTGGGCAGGAATCACAGCCAGGCACAAGGTGGAGCAGCTGGGAATCCTTGGCAAAGGGCATATTCCTGTAGGCTTGCAGTTAATTTCCTTTCACTGTGCTGCATTCAGCTGGAGACCAGAGCAATTGCTTTGTAATTCATGTGTGAGACTTCGGAGATATTCTAAAGCAGAAGGCACACACAATAAGTCTTAAATGATAAAATAGGTGTCAGAGTGAACCAGATTGCAGGCAACATTATCAAGCCCTCCAGAAGTCAGGCTTTTGCACCTTTATTACTGAATAATCACTAACTTAGCCTATGGAAGATAGCATATCAAAACCATTTGTCATGCTGTTCTGCAAATAAATGATGCAGTGTGCCAGCCACAGTACCCAGGTGTGGCTTCTCTAAATTTGTCTATGCAAACTTGCATATCTTAACAGCAACCAGTACTGTTACATATTCAGCAGCTTGCTGAAACTGCCTTGTTCCTGGTGGATTTCTTAATTACCATAGTTCAATGTTATTTTAAATTTTATCTCTTGGAAAGAATGAGCATGGAAAAATGTAACTAACTTACTAGATAATTGAAATAGTTTCCCATTAAATAGGATACATGTTGGCGCTGGCTTGAGTTGTAGGATTAGAAACAGAGTGCAGAATCAGTACTCAACATTTTTGATTCACAAGCACGAGGAAAGGTTACTTTACTTATTGACACTTATAGTTCTGATAGTTTCTTATAGACTTATAGTTTCTGATAGGAAAAAGGTGCTAATAATGTAGGAATTGTTGTTGTAAAAGGGTATTCAGAACACTGTCAGTCCTGGAGGATTTTGATTTTATATTGTCTAAGCAATGTTGTGAAATACCTAATATCTGAAGTGCAGAAACCAATTAAGTAAATTTTAATTACATCTAGAAGTGTTCTTTAAACTAAGAAAATTATCCTTATCCATCTTGTTCATTAGAAATTGTTCAGAGCCTGGATGGGCATTTGTCTGTGGGAGGTGGTTCTTATTGCTTTGGGTTTTTTCCCCCTTCCTTCCTTCACTTATTAAACTGTCATTGTCTTGATCCACGAGTCTTCTTCCCTTACACAGTTCACATAAAGGTTGCTTTAAGTCTGTATACATAGATTGCAATTGGTCTTTTTTTGTTTGTTTGTGTTTGTATAACAAAACCTTGCAGTATGAATTAACAGCCAGGAAATATTTGATGCAGTATTCCTGTGGTTTTAACTTTTTAGGAAGTCTTGTGAATTATATTTTGATTTTTCTGAGTTAACAGTATTTGGAAGCTAACTGGAATACAATATTCCTTGAAATTCCTGATCCTTACTCCCAATCCACTTTCCTAACAGATTGCTTTAGCAGTTATTTACCATGTACTCCAGTAGCACTTCCAGCCTACAGTGAACACTCATGGATAATCTGTGTTTTGCAAATCAATCCCATGAATCATAAGGCATCAGTAAAAAATGGGTTGGATACCAAACAATTAGACTTTTATATAAATTATTAGGTGACTGTTATCAGTGTTGGCTGAATAATTTGCTTCATGAACATTACTCAGTCAGCCATCAAGATGATTGAATGACTTACTTGAATAACTTACGTTATGTAATAAGAAGTGGCAGTTTGTGTCTCATTTTTAATTGTTAAAAACATTTTTTCAGAGAGATTTAGCTCAGTACATGGCCATTACTCTAGTCAGGCAAGCCAAATTGTTATTCTCTTCACATTTTGATTCAGGAATATTGGGGTTTTGAAAAAAGAAAGTAATTCATTTCAACAAGAACTCCTCCCTCAGATTGTCAAGGACATTCAGGATATGATATGGTCTTTCTTCTTAAATTGCATGTGAAATAGGCCTAGAATGCATCACAGGGAGCCTGGATTCTTTACCTATGGTTATATCAGATATATCTTCTTAACTGAGATTCTCTTTTGGAATTCTATTCTAGTCATAGTACAGATTGCAGCAGATTTGATACCTTCATCTTTAGACTTTGCTACTACCAGAGCTAGTATTGGAATTATTCCAGATTTGATACAATAAACTGCATTGCCTTAAAAATAGGAAGAAGTGTTCCTCTGATTTGGGAGATTTTGGCCCACTTTGGAGGCAAATAAATTCTACTTATAATCCATATTCTGTCATAATTCTATGGTCATATGTGGATGAGCTTTGAAAGTCTCTCTTCTTCCTCTCCACCATTCCAGGAAAGTCTGAAACTGTGATGATCTGTGTTTTCCTTTGCTGTGATGTGTCTGGCCTGAAAACACAAAGCAGCAGCTTTGAGGCACTTGCATGAATTTGGAAGATCATAGACTTGCTCTTGCTGCAGTTTTCATATTGGTTAGAATTATTACTGAAGTTAAGCTTTACGGACGTATAAAAAAAATTACTTACAGCTTGAGCAACTAATATTGTGCCCTTGGAAATTAAGTATTGTAGTAAAATAGACATTTGTGGTTGACTAAGGTTTACTGAAAATTACTTAAATCTAGGTTGCCTTAAAAATTACTGATTTCTGGGTGGTTCTAATGCTAAACAAAGAACCCCAAGTTATGCTGACAGTTATAGTAACTTTTCCTTATGTGTGACACGCGTTTCCCCTTTAGCAGAAAATGCTGAGCTTACATTACACAACAGTAGTTTTTTCATTTAATGTGTACATAAATGCACAATTTTTTCTCGATGATTGTTTCCAGTAGCCTTGGATGATGGCACATGTTTTACAATAGGTGAAACACCATAGTTCAAAATATTAGAGTGGAGTTGCAATGTCTCCTGCTATGGAACACCTGACACAGCAACAGAATAGGCAGCTTTTTTCAACAATTCAAGCCATAATCCATTTTTTTTCCACTGGATGCACAATCCAGGATATTTCTGTGGCAACCAGGAAATTAATAAGGTTATCACTACCCAGAAGTCTATATCTATTGTTTGATGCTGATGGTAAGTGAAGTTGAGAGATGGAATAGCCCACCATTTTTGTTAAATCACACTATTACTAATACTACAGACAATCGAGTCACAATAGGTGTGGATTTAACAAACAAAAATAATTTTTTGTTTAGTAACTTGCTACTTGGTATAAATCACTGGCTGAAACACATTTCAGATATTTTCTCTGACCTTGAAATACTCCATGAGACTTTCAAACAGTGAATAAGAAAGTAGGGTTAAATTACCTTTAAACTAAATTGTTCATCTGCTTTATTAAAGAAAGATAAACTATTTAATTTTGTACTGAAGCTAGTGAACGAATGAGCTAATTTTGGAGAGCCACTTACTCCTTTTAAATGACAGCTTTATCTTTGGACATAAGATATTGATGCTGGTTCATGTCACACCTGCTTTTGTTGGCATTTACCTTTACAAACAGTAGAGTTACTAATTCATTTCACAGTGTTAAATAGGGTTGAGAATAAAGATGAGTTAATCTGCCTGTTTTATACAAAATAATATCCAATTTAAATTAGATTTTTATTTTAATAGGATAGTAATAAAAATTTTTAAAAACTAAGCATGCATGGTGAAATTTCTACTGAGTTCTTATTTACTAATCTTACTGGAATAAGCCAAGTTATTCAGCAGACACCATGTAAAATCAGTACTGCCCATTTTTGAGCAGAGATTTCTTTAAAAATACACAGAAAAAAACCCTTATCTATTCTTTCAGCGTTGGTGCAGAAAAGTATAATTCAGTGGCCAAAATGCTGGTTAAAATTACAATTATAGAGTCATATGATGATGGCATTTAGGAGCTGTAAATGTATGCATTATATCTCTAAAATAATATAAATGCTCTATAAGTGCACAGCACAGAACAAATCCTGAGCCAAAGAGTTTATGGTTTAATGTTCTGAAAGTTCTTTTGGTTGAATATCTGTACTAGAAATTCAAAACTGCTTGCAATAGTACTCCTTAAATATAATTTATCACTGAACAGGGTAGCATTTAGAATGGTAGGAAGAAGCATATGAAAGATAACAAAGATAAACATAATAGATTCAAACTTTTTCAGTGGCAAGTACAAAACTGATGTAACAAAACCTAGTAAAGTCAAGAAACACTTTATCATGCTTTTTTTCCTTCTTCTGTACATTGCTGTAAATATGGGATGCCTCCACAGAAGGTTGGAGAGGGAGAAGGTTCACTCCTCATCTCTGTGGTTTTTGTAAGTGCTTTACCTAGACCATAATTGAATGACAGAATACAATAAATAGCAAGACAAATATACACACTGTGCTTTGGAGATGGTTGTTAGTATTTAACTATATTCTGTGTTCTGTATAAAAGCCAAATTTCACTTGTATGAATATATTATCATAGACTTATACATACCGTATTTTTACTCAGTCTTCCTCTATTACTTTTATCTCAGAAAGAGGGAAAAAAGCCCCAAATGTAAAACTGGGATTTTCAGTCACTAAATGTGAGAGAATGGATGACAGTCTATGCCTAAAGGGGGCATGCAATTCTTTGTCCTTTTGCACGGTACAAAGCTGGGTATCATGACACATCATTTGAGATTTTGTAATGTCTTCTAGGTTTGTAATATTTCTGTTGTTAGTTTGTAGTTTTGGGTTTTTTTTTTTTTTAAGGAAAAGAGAATAGAAAACTAACATCCAGGAATATACCTTTTTCCAAATTTAATGACAGGAAAGTGCTAGAGACTTGGAATAAAGACCTGCTTTTAAATATTAAAGTGATACATTATGAAAGGAAAAGTATTGGAAGATCTGCAAACCTTACACATGAGTTTTTAACATTCAAAATTCTGTTTCAGGATACACATGAAGCATGGAAGTAGACAGCAGTATACCCTAGTATTCATAGGAATAAAACTCTTTAAGCATGGGTAGATGGGATGTGTAATAAGAATAAGGACCATGTACTCGGGAAGAATCAAGTATTCAAGCATTACAAGACATGACATGGAAACATATGTTCCATTCCTAGAGACCAGTTATAAACAGAGAGCAAATGAAGAGTGTCATTTTCAATCCACATAAATATGTCTCAAACCAGAGATTCCAACATGAAGCTTCAATTCTCTCGTGCATACTCTGAGTCTTTGTTTCTTAGTTTTGTTCATTGTTTTAATGTGAAAATCCCACCATTTGATGCAGATAGCAGAGCTGCAAGTGAATCCTACAGTACAAATGTGAGGCATTTATATTGTAGTAAGGAATAGTCACCTTTGAAAAACATACAGAGCTTTTTGAAAAATGTACAGACCTCTGAGATTTTTAAATAAAAAAGGAATTTTAGATCAGTCAGGAAAGGTAAATTTCTTATCTTTGTTGTGCCTGGTCCTGAATAAATCTGAATGTGATTCCGCTCTCCGTTCCAGGAGTGCAATTATCATTTAGTGTTATTCTATTGCATTACATGGAAAAGGACAAATATCTTTTGAAATCAATGTTGCATCTTAAATGGCTGATGAATTTTCAAGGTATTTGATAATTGATTTTTTTTTCCTTTCTCTGTTCATTATTTTCAGACACAATCAATGCAATGGACATATATAATCAATGGACTTCCTCCAAAGACTGTCCCATCTACAGTGGCAACAAAAGTAGTTTGCACCAGCAGCTACACAGGATCATTCACAGTCCGACAGCGCAATTTTATACGTGAAAATCTGAAACTTATAACCACTGGAGCATCCTCACCAATCAAAGGAGCACCTTTAGTCCTTAGGAATAAACAGAGAAAGTTATAATCTGTTCATTTTTGGTAAGAGAACAAATAAATTCTGCATATAAAAAGAACATACTGGTTTAACTGGTTTGTTAAATTTTTTTTAAACAGATATGGTATGCATGGATTGTATGTTCTGTATGGAAGATTCAGAGCACCTCAGCCCTAGTAATATTCCTGGTTTTTGATAAGGGATTTTGGATGCCTAACAATTTATTTATGTAATGCAGATGTCAGCAAGTTCAGAGAAAAAGCTTTAGGTTTAAAAAAATTATATCTGAAGATTGGGTAACTCAAACTAATGCTTTGCTTTCTGAAGGATGTTAGTTTAATAAGACTGTAATAGGAAGTTTCGATGAACATTCTGTGTGATATTCAGCACATGACACCCATGCAAAACAAGCAATTCCGGTTCTCTCCCACAAGAAAATCCTTACCTTTTCTTGCTTTGGCCAATTTCATTAATTAGGACATCTTTGCTGTGTATAAAATAATGATCTTGTTTTATTAATCCCATAACATTTCAAATCTTTGATAATTATACATAGCACAGAAATGAAATAAAATGTCCTGCTGCAGTAATTTTATGTCAGGTATATTTTATAGAGTGCTTTAGAATATGAACATATAGAAGGCTATGAGAATTCAGTGAGGAATGAAGACATATTTTCCTTTTTTTCCTAGAATAAACAAATCAGAGGTGCTATTCCTAGTGTGTTTGTATTTCCATTCTTTAGATAGGAATTCAGACTTTCTCTGCTCTTGATATAATGTGGAAAGTTAGATTTATAAAGACATGCTTTGTAAGAAATTTGGGTGGGTAACTCCTGACTCCTTTCTTCATTGAGATCATTTTCCCCGATTTTACTAACAGAACATAAATTGTATTTGTGCCTTTATTTTGATGGCAAAATATACTTAGACAAAAAGATGTCTTGGCACAGACTAAGTGCCTTCTTGGCTCCAATACAGAATGAGCATCACTGCTCAGGAATGGGGAGCCTGAGAACAACCTATGTAGGTCAGTACAAATGAGCACCAATAAAACCCTTTTACTGCAATGTGCTTGAGGATTTTGTTTATGCCACATTTTTAGAGAAGCAATTACAGAAAATGTTGGGAACACATAAAACTGCAATGGTGCTGTTTAATACCTCTTCTAAATGCAAGATGCCCCATTTTGGTCAGAAACCAGGTAATCTGAAGTGAGAATAAAATCAGCTTTGTAAATTCAGTGTACAACACTGGAAAGATACAGTCCATACTGATATCTCTAGAAGACATTGAGAAAGAAGTTGTTGTAATATTTATCTTAAATGCTGCTGAGACCACAAATGCAGCTGGATTTCATACGAAGGCTCTATCTGCATATATCAATGACTGTAAGAAAGTAGGATTTATGGATCAGCAATGGTGTCACAACTAATGATTGGTGTTCAGGAAAAATTTAATTGACAATATCTTTTTCTAAGAGCATTTTTAGCCTTGTTTCACTCCTTTAAAGTTATGCTTTCCTGTTTAACATGGTACTTTTTTGCAAGATGCACAAAATTTTCTAATTCTCCCAGAAATGGATTAGCAGGTGGCATAGAGGTGAATCATCTAAAAATTACATGGTGCTCACTCCAGAAATGTTATGCCCGATTTACTTGCCTGCACTTGCTGTTAAATGTATTAGATTTCAAATTCTGTCATACATCTAAACATTTTAAACATCCATGGGAAAATGTGCAATAAAATAGTACAGAAGGGTGTTTGCAAAGGACCCATTTATATTACCTATCTTAAAAGGGATGAATGCATAAGCTGTTCTTGCAGGACAAAATTATGGGGTTTTTTTCAATGTGTACAAGGTCACTTCCAAGCTATGCAAGATAGGCCATTGTCAGTTGAATTTGGACCTGATATTAAAAATGTATTTTTCTAGTTTCTTATAGTTTAAACAGAACTAAGCATATTTCTTCTGCTATTAAGAATACACTTGCAATAATGATTTAAAGAAAGACCATTTTAGCTGTGTGGTTGTAACATACACAGTGTTTTACATAATAGCTGCATGCATTTATAGATTACAGTGACTCTTTAAATTGTTAAAAATAAATTCATTTTTGCTTCTTAGCTTGATAGTTTTCACTTCCATCACTGAGGTGACTGTATTATTTGTAATGCTAGGACAAATTCCAAGTATATCTCTTAAAAACAGTTTCTAAGCAGCAGCACTGGAAGATTTCCAGAATGATAACTTGTATTCATTACTTGCTTCCTCCTTTTTAATAGAATTACTGAGCCATTTTGAAAATATTAGTATTTCACCTCCTGGAAGGAAAGGTCTGACTTGGGAAAAGATTACAAAATGATGGGTTATTTTACTTAAAGATTTCACTTCAAAGCTTTTGGACCCAACATTAAATGTGAACTTCAGAAGAGCTGGGTAAGCTCACCATCACTCTGCACCCTAAAAAATGTAATCAGAGAAATTCAACTCTTGTAAATAATAGACCTAAACACAAGTGTTGCAGTCAGGGCTCAGGTCTGGAAAAAAAGCAGCCCAAATCATTTAGCTTTGAATTAATTCTAAATTACTATTCATTATCATAATCTTAATAGGCAATGCAAGAGAATGAACACAGCCTCAAGTTATGGCTTCTGAAGATGCCCTCACAATGATTTCTGTGCCTTCATGCCACACCAGAAGAGCCACTATCAGAAACTGGTAGGGAAAAAACCCAAAACTGTGTTTCTCCACATTAGAACACTCATCAGGATTCTTTTCTTCAGAAAAGGATGAAAAAAAGAGGAGTTTTTCCCCTCACTTTAATCTGTGTAAGCACAGCAGAATCTCAGGGAAATGAGGAGGTACTGGTTATTACTGTAATTAATACCTCCTATTTTCTCAATGCTAATATCAATTAGTGATCTAGAATTACTTCTACTGACCCCAGTTATATGTTTTGGTTTCTAGAAATACCTAATTCATAAAACACAAGAAGTTTTTCAAGGTCAGTATGGCATTTATGGCCAAATGTTTTAATCATAGTCTTACATGCCACACACGAGTCAGCTGTGCATCTCTTGTTAGTGGCTCAGCAGAAATGCTGATTGTCTAACCAGTGTAGTCACCACGTGCATATTTATATTTCTTCCTCCCTTCTCTCTCTGTGCCTCACTGTAATGATCCATCTATCAGAGTAACTAAAACAAGGACTAAAACCTTAGGCAACATTATTGTGTAGCACAGAACTTGTTACTTTGGGAATGAGGTCTACATTTAAATTTGTTAAAATACAGTGGAGCCTTTGCAGCTGTTGAGCTCCTGGTTTTATGTGACATGTCAAGTAGCGGGGACAATCTGCCCTGGGGGGCTTCAGGATTGTAGATTCAGAGCAATGGCTTCAAAGCAGTACAAACCAATTGTTTGATGTTTGGATGAGCTTTGTTGGCACAATGCACACAGGAGAATGACACCAGGGTAATGTGGAGATGTCTTTAGCGTGGCTAAGCTCAGCTTGGAGCAGGGTTTTGCACAGATTTCAGTAATGCTTGTTCTACTCACGTCTGGCTTCACCATTGCACTCAAAGGTTGTTTTCTACCTGATCTCTCTCACAAGATATGAAAAGGTTTGGAAGTAGCAAAACTGCTGTCGGAACTCAAAATGTCCCTCAGACATTTTTGGAGGTTCCGGGCCCAGCTCAGAAGCATTTGAGACCCTGGCAGGCAGCTGGATGCAGCTGTGATTTTGGATTTGAACCATGGAACAATTTACCAACCTTGCAGGAAGAACAAGAAGTCACAAAAGTTTAGATATTATAGTAGAAGTAGTCACAAAGTAAAGGGAAGAATTTTTGAGTGCTGTACCAGGGGGGTTTTAGGTCTTGTACATGGGAGTCAGAAGTTTTAAAATGGAGGGATTTGGGCCTGTCCTGTCCTCCCTCTTTCTTCTTCCTTACCTCCATGTTCTTGGTGATGTTGGCACTGACAGATTGGTTCAGAGTAGAAAAGCACCATTTAATATAGGTAATAGGCATTGGGAAAAAATTATAAACATTTAACATGTAATGTACCATATAAAAGATAGCAGCAGCCCTGGGTGGGGAGAGAGAAGAAGCAGTCGGGGGTCAGAGAGGATGTCAGGGTGTGTGTGTGCCTCTGCCTGAGCTGCTGAGCAAACTGCAGCAGCCCAAGAAGAAAATCTTTTAGATAACTTGCAATAAACTGCCTTGACACCAGACAACAGAAGACTTCTGAGTCTTTCTTTGAAAGCACAGGTTGGAGGAGAGACTTTTCCACCACATGGAGCCACCCCCAGCCTAGAGGTGAGCTCTGGCAAACTGCCCATCAAAAATAATAGGAGCCAAACATTAACTTCTGTGCCAGTGCAGGTTTTGTGTGAGTCAGGAGAATGGGGAGATAGAGGCTGCTTTAAGCACAGGTAAAGAGCCCTCGGGGGCACGGTGCCCTATCCTTTCCTGCTGCAAGGAAAGGGATTCTTTCCATGCAGCTCTTTGGGACTGAAGCCAGGTTAGCAGAGGACAAAATACTGAACCAACAATGCTCTTACTTTGGTGAAATACCATGGCAGCAGCCAAATCTGAGCGTGCACTTTTTTCCTCTTTGATCACAAACCCAAAGTAGCAGAAGATATAGAAAAGTTCTGACTCATCCTGCACATAGGAAACATCAAGGAAAGAATTGCTGTATTTGAATAGATACTCCTAGGAGGAAGGCTTAATATTTAGAAGAAGAGAGAAAAATCCCTGGCTTTGCCTTACTATTTATTTGCTTCTGAGGCATTTCATAATTTTATTTCTCCCTGCAGTGACTGCTCATTGTAAAATAAATGACTGAACAGTGCTTTACTGCTGACACAGATCACAGTTTTTTGCTAATGGAATGTTAACTGCTTTTTAAGTAACTCTGAATAAACCTACTGATCCATAGAATATTCATCTAAAAAGGAATCCAATTTATCTACCAGCTTTTCTGCTTCCACTGTCATGAAACATATTTTTCTACAGTTTACTTTGCTGCAGTTATTGTAATATTGGTGTCAGATTTCCTGTAGAAGGATATTTTATATTTTGAGACCATGGCATGATGCCAATGTGGTGACATCATGGCAGGAATTGATGCCAAGGTCACTGCACAGAAATGTGTCTAAAAATCACTGCTTGGTGACTACGGAACTAAAGACATGGGGCAAGGACAGTCTTTGACCTTTTATTTCCCTCATTATTACATGATTAACCTCTTTTCTGCAAAGTACCTAGCTTCTCCTGGTAAAAAAATAATTAAATAAACCTGTCAGTGGAAAACCTGGTGATTTACTGCTCATCCCACCATAGTAGTACACAGCAGATGCCAATAAACCAGTCTAGCACAAGTCTTAAGTAACAAAATAAAATCAGACGTATCAAGAAGGGTAAAGCAACAAAGTAAAATCCTTCCACTTATTAAATGGATAGATCCAATTTACCAATGTCTGTGAAAATTGAAGGCCCAGTTTTCCCACTCACTGGAACAGGTATCCAGGGTGCCTTTGCTGTAGCCCACAGCATTGGCCTGATACTGTCAGTGTGAGGTGGTAAGGGTGGCTGTTCCCGACTTCACATCTCCTTCAGTCCTCAGTGTTTTCATATATATAACACTGAAGTGCAAAATATACATTGCAAATCAATAAAACCTGTGATTGCCATTCAAAAGGAAAACAAAAACAACAAAAAACCCCAACAAAATAAACACAAACAAAACAACAACAACAAAAAAGAGAAAAATACTTAAGAAACAATTTCCTCCACCCACACACCCACAAGCTTCTCTAAAGAAAGCATCTCAGAAGACAGGTTTTAATTTTGAAGAAACTAGCCTGTGAAAAGAAAAATTCCTGATGATCTATTAATAAACAGACTTCAGGGTGAGGTGTGAAACTTCCACATTCTTTTATGAGGATAGAATGCATTTTTCTACTACTGTTTAGGCTTAAGTATCACAGAATTATAGAACAGTTTGGGTTGGAAGGGACATTTAAAGGTCATCTAATCCCTTTTGATGAACAGGGACATCTTCAACTACATCAGTTTGCTCACAGCCCCATTTAACCTGACCTTGAATCTTTCCAGATACAGTCATCTGCCATCTCTCTGGACAGCCTGTTCTGGTGTTTCACCACCCTCTTTGTAAAAGATTTCTTCCCTTTATCTAGTCTAAATCTCTTTTCGTTCAAAACCATTACTCTTTGTCCTATTGCAACAGGCCCTATTAAAAAGTCTGTCCCCATCTTTCATGTAAGTGCCCTTTAAGTACTGGAAGGCTTCAATAAAATCTCCCTGGAGCCTTTTCCATCTTTTCCATGTGGAACAACCCCAGCTCCTCGGCCTTTCTGTACCTGAGAAATGTTTAATTCCTCTGATTATTTCTAGGGCCCTTCTCCAGACTCACACCAGCAGGTCTGTGTCTCTCCTGAGAGCTCCACAGCTGGACAATCAATCAATTCCCCCATAAATATCCTGACTGATAACCTGGGATACAGCATTTAGTGTACTGGCTCCTGTCAACAATCTGAAACATTTTTTGACTGTTTAATATCAGTGGAGAAAACAAATCCAAATCCACCATGTCAACAAACCGTACTGCCAGCAAACTAATTCCACTTAGGAATAGCTCTCTGAAGTGTGTGGTATATTACAGAGTTAACAAATATACATATTAAGTAAGAATGAAATAGTGATTATATTTATTCCTTGAAATGTAAAAGAAATGTGCATTTGTGTAACTCTGCACTTGGAAAGTCAAGCTGAATGTGCAGGCAGTCAGGTGTGTGCTTCTGAGTTCAGAGCATACCTGTGACTTTTGGGTTAAATACCTGGTAAATATGTGAACAGCACTGACTCAGCAGCCTTGCATTGCTACTGGCATGATCTGTTGCATTCAAATATAATTCAAAACTTTTCAAATGCATTCACAACTTTTGACTTTAAAATGCTTCTCTGAACCATGCAGCCACATGGCTAGCATTAATTGGTACTTCCATTCCATTTTTTGTTACTATATTTCTGTCCTAATATTTGCTATTTAAAAAATAAGTAAACAAACAATAATAAAAGGTTAAAAAAAGGTAACGGCAAACTAAACACGAGGCTACCCTGCCTAGGTCTGAGCTTTCTAGTGCTCAGCTACCAGTTATTCATTTTGAAGCAGTTCCTATTGAACTTGAATCTAAATTACACAGAGGAGATAGTGTGAAGGGGAGATAGAGACAAGCGAGCTCACAGCTACAAAATTAAATCCTCATGGCAAAGAAATCTTATTGCATAGAAATATTTTCTAAGGAAACTTACTTTCAGTTAGAGGACAGTATCTAGACACAGTGGCTGGGATCACTGCCGTACAAGGAATTAATTGCTAGATGCATGTCACTGGACTGAAACACAAATCAGCTGCAGAAACATTAGCTCATTAAAAATGTCATTAATTAGCAGTTCAACATCTGTAAGAGTTGTTCGGTCATTTGCAGGTCACAGAAGTCAAAGTGCCCGAGCTCCACGGTGGGAGGTAGCTGGAATTGGGACCTCCCCATGCTCCTCCCTCGGACCATGGAGGACAAAAGGAGCCCTGGAGCTGCCTGGAGTTCCCCCCCTGACTCTCCCCTTGCGCTGTGAGGCTTCAGCTGCCGAGATCAGCTGCAGTGCTGGAGCCAGAGCTGTGCTGCTGTAAATCAGAGGGAACAGCTGGGGGATATTGCCACTGGGGGTCCCATGGCTTTAAATATAATCAGTTCATGGTCTGATATAATCCTTATCTTAACTTTCAGAGCAGGCTGCAAATTATCTCTGCACCTTTCCCCAGGTTTGTATTAAAAGGAATAAATTACAAAGAGGAAATTTGCATTTAGCTTACTTAGCTTGTTCATGATAGCTGATAGTGAATTGCGATGTTGCTCTTGGAAGGTTTTACCTGTCATCTAATGCATTGAGAATGATGGTCAGGTGCAGTTCCTATCACTTTTCAAAATGTAAAAGAAAATGAATTACTTGATTATTAACAGAGAGGATAAACAATCAAATCAGATAGAGTATCAGTGTCTGAATTAATGAATTAAAAGCAGCATGAAGAGGAAAAATCGTGAATGTAAGGGCCTTACTAGAGTTATTTGGGAAGAGAAAGTTTGTAAGTGAGGAACAGTTCTACCTTAAAGAAAGTAGGACAAATCAACTGGCACAGAAAGCTGACAAGGTTATGGGGGATTATTTAAACTAGAAACGAGGAAAAAATTCAGCAGGTGTTGAGGAACACTTGAGCCAGTCAGACATCTGCCAGGACTGTCAATCCTATGGCAAGTGTCTCTGTCACAATGTAACAAGCCTGAAAAATTATGGTAAAACTAGGGTAAGGACCAGTGCAGATCCCAGAAGTCCATCGAGGAAAATCAGCTAAATAAATTGTCCAACAATAACAAGAAATAAAAAACAAACTGTTCAAATAGAACTGATAGAAAGAAAATTAAAACCGTATCACCAAGGAACCATACCTATAGAGGAGTGTTGTAATTCTGGCTGTAAAGTAGAGAAGACAGAATATTTCCTTAGATGCAGTGCAATGCCATGGAAGTTCCATAAAAATAGATTGAGCAAGTGTTTGGTGGGGAGGAGGCCAGTGAGGAGAGCCAGAAAGGATGAGGGTGCAAGAACCAATGGCTCCCAAGAGGGAAAGCACATTAACAGTATGACACCACCAGCTGCTGGCTCTAAAGAAACCACAATGCACTCATAATGTTGAAGAGAGGCAATTAAAAGAACAAATTCTGCCCTCCCCATTAAATCAAACACACCTGTATCTGATCAACTTCTATCAATGTCTTTGATGGGCTATAGACAGTCAGGGTGTTAAGAAGAAAGAAGTTCCCCAACAAAATTCCAGTGCTTTTGGTTAATTTGCAGTAAGTATACAATATAATTAAAGCCCATATCAGGATGAATTTAGCAAGGCCATTATCTTGGCACACTATATAATTATGTCTCTGAAAAGTAGTTCAAGACCAGTGAAAATTTACCATTTTTAATATAGTCTGAAGGTAACATTAAAAAAAACCAAAAAAACAACAAAACAACCAAACCTGGTGTTGAACTTATGAGCAGATAATGATCATCATTTAAATAAGAGAAAAAAGTGAAACCTCCACTCTGCAATGTTCAGTAGAACCTGGAGAAGCCACAGAGCTTTCTCCCTAGAAAGCCACCACAGTACTGACACAAATATCTCCTTCCATGCCTCACTGTTCTCCTTCAGAAATGTCACACGGATCTAAATATTAGCATGTAAATACTCCTGCTCTGACAGAGTTCTATGCTTCTTCCCAAGGCAGAAACATCTCTTTGAGGAAGATGCACAGGGAAATAGAAAGTTACCCAGTAGTTTCCAATCTCATCCAAGTCCAACCAGCATGGGGGCTGTGGGGCTGGTGAGGTCAGACAGCCCCAGCTTTAGGATGGAAGAATACAGGCAGGTGCTGATGGAGGGCTCTGATGGGATGATGAAGAGTTTGGCCTTCCCTGGGAAAAACATTCAGGATTATAAGTTTGGGAACCCAGTAGCAGTTGCAATCCAAAATGAAACAACTCCAAAACATCTGGCATTGATTATGTGGCTTCCAGTTAATTACTCTAGTAACTAATTAATGTGCCCAGTGGAGATGATCATCAGTTGTGGGTGCTGGAGAGGATGCCTGGAGTCATCTTGTAGTGGTTTCTGCTTGGGTGGGTGTGCAGATCACAGGTATGGTTTCACGCTTGAGGAAAGAAATGAAACCACTCTGGAGTTTGTCAGAATTCAGTACCCAGATTTCTGTAGGATTTGATGAGTGATTCACTTTTCAGTGTCACATTAAAAAAAAATAACACTGTATCCTCATATAATTTAATTATAAAATAAATTGTCCTGAATAGCAGGTAGAAAACTACTGACACTAAGAGTAGAGACACCCCCTTTGCAAGTGCTTAAATTTATTCTCACCAGCAAGTGAGAATAGCTTAATATTTTGGCTGTTTATCTCCAAAGAATGCAATGTTTAATAATATATTTATTCTCATTAGAAGGTCAAAAGAAGAAGCATTTCAACTTTGGAAAAGTGATAATTACATTTTCCTTGTTGGTAAAACACCTTTGGTGACACAGCCTATTATATTTTAAGAAGGAGCCTGAGCTACACCTGATTTTTGCTGCTGGGAAAAGCACTAGGTCACATGTAGGGCCATGCTGATCAGCTTTTCTGGCAAACTAGATATGTTTCCAAGCATCTAAAATACAATTGTTCAGCTTGCAAATTAACCAGCAACATAGAAAAAAGACAAGTCTGAGCAGGGAGACTTAACAGGTGTCTGCCCACTTTCCCCCTCACAATCCCTGAACAATTTCCATTTTGAAAGAACTGAAATTTTAAATTAAAAAAGCAAAACCAAACTAGGTTTCTGAAGAGGTTGAGGATAAAAATTGGAAGCGTTCTGAGAACAGGGAGGCAGAAAAGGGTTGTGCATATGTGGTTCCCTCCTCCAAAACCCCAGTGAGGCATTACAGGCTGCTGTGGAGTAATTTGCCTCACGTACAAGCTGGGCTGAAACTGCTGAGCTCCAATGACTGACCAACACCTGACTACAAATGGGAAACCTGTTAAAACTGGAGCTCAGGGGACAGGAAGAACCATTATCCTTAATTTATTAAGTAACTGTAAAAAACCTTTATTTTATGCCGTGTCACCATTACTCTGTGTAAAGGGTTTTCACACTAAAGGCACACCTGGCTGAGAAGAGCCCATAAACCATCGAGAATCACAGAATGATTTAGGTTGGAATCATTAACTCAACACTGCCTCTAAACCTTGTCTGTGAGTGCCACATTCACAGCGCTTTGAAATACCTCTAGGGAAGGTAATCAACTGCCCAGGTGCAGCCACTTGGGATACTTGATCACTCTTTTGGTGAAGAAATTTTCCCAAATAGCCAATCCGAGCCTTGGCACAACTCAAGAAGTAAAAAGCATGACATGGCAAATGCTGATATGAGAATTTGTTTGGCTGGGCAATGTGGAGTGAGTCCTTGGGGATGGGAGTTCTGGCTGAAGCAGGGAGTGAGTACCTATATCCTCTCTCCTGTTGTCTTCAGGAAAATTGGATTTCATGTCACAGATGCCATTTTCATCATCAATTTCTCCTTATCAGAAAAAAATCTGCAAGCCTCTGTGTTTTAGTTAAGTGCCTGATGGTGAAGGAGATAAATGGGGTGGAGCTGGAAGCTCTTCCTCTTCAGTCCCTGTTAAGTGGCACTTACAAGTGAAGCAGAGGAAGAACTGCTGTGAGGATCCCTTAGGATGTCAAGGCAGACATGTGGGAAGCTGGTAAAAATGACACAGTTCTTATGACTTGACAACATGTCTGACATATGGCCTCACACTTGTTTATTGCCTACAGACTGAGAGAGTCCTTGGGAGTGCAGGATCAGTCTTGTTCTTTCTCCAAGCAGTGGCTTGACAGCTACAGGCTAAGATTAGGCTCTGGAGGAATCAACATGTAAACACTCGGAGATTAATGGCCAATAAATTATAGCCATATGGACAGGACAGATTTTTTTTTTTTTAATTATTTTTTGTGATTGAAATCCTGTGGACATTTCTGAGAGGAAGCAGCCACCAAGTGCTTGTAACTTTGCACCATGCAGCTGTATTTCAGAGGCAGATGGGGCATTTTGCACTGGTAATTTAACACCAGCTGAGGCCCTCATCTTTCTGGCACATCTTTGCATGAGTCTTTATTCAGGGTTGAACAAGGATCATGGACACTGCAGCTCCCAAAGTTCAAGACAAGGATGTGCCCTGAAATGTACCCAAAACTCCTAGATTTTAAGCCATGGTGGCCACACCAATTTTAATAGCTGAGCAGCCACTCCATATATACTCTTGCTGTAACAGGTAGTGATATGGTTAGTGGTTAGGAGGGCAGCTGATCCTAATACATTGGTGATGAGAGGTTTCTAACAGGGTATGTGTGTCATGGAGATAATTGGGTGGCTGGGACCATTCCCTTCCCAGAGAAGCTACAGGGAGTCATCTCTAACCTCCGAGCAAGACATCTTTTCTCTGCATTTGGTACTTCTCCTAATTAATAAGAAATAGAAATAGCTCATGTTTCACCTTATAGGTCTTCCTTAAGGACGAGTAAGAGACAGGAAGAACGCTTTTTTGAGATTATTGCAACAAGCTAATGAATAAAATTGTGATTTATGCTTAATTACTGAAATGCTTAACACTTAAATCTCTTGAGTTTTTGTACACAGCCCATGAGACAGTCAGAATAAGCAAATGGAGTGAGCACTCCCTGCAGTGCTCCAAGGATTTTGGGTATCAGAGCTCAATGTTTTGGAATAACTTGGCCACTGACTGCTGTCTGCGGCAGAATATTCTCTGTCAAGTCCAGGAGACACCCCAGCAGTAGATGAGCTCTCCTGTGAAGGCAGCTGGGCGCAGCCAGGAAGGGAGAGATTTTGGTACCTCACTCTGACAGCCAACCTAAGGCAAGCTCTCCACACCTCTGGGCTGGATCCCTAAACAGCAAAGGCGTGGGCTTGCAAATGATGGGCACTTGGCCCAGCTCTTAAATAGCCATGGAAAAAAATCACAAGGTGAGGTGAAAACTGCTTTGATCTCTGGACTGGAGAAATGTGCTCCCCTGCTCTGTGCGGCAAGGTGTCTGAAGGGTGGGGACCATGTGCCTTGCTAGCCTCTTGCTTGGCCACAGTGTCTCAGCTGTTTTGGGTGAGATGGATTTTGTTATTACAGATGTCTCTAAAAAGCTGTCCATCTTCAAAGCCCAGCACAGCCTGCTTTTCTTCTGCGTTTTAAACAGCAGAAATGAATCCATCTCCCAAAGGAGTAGGATGGATGGATTTGCATGAATGGAGGAGACCCCTGCTAAGTGAGTCCCCACATCCTGCCTGACAGAAGTCATGGGCAGAGCAGAGCTGCTGCCAGAGCTGGTGGTACCAGACGAGCTGTCCCTAGCCAGGAGCAGAGTTGTGCTCCTGGAACTAAACATGAGCAGGCTGAGCTGTGATACTGGGGGATGCTGCTGCTTTCCTTCTGAGCTTCTGAGCCCAGTCCTCAGCACTGCTGCAGGATGTCTGGCAGCACTGGGATAGTTGCTTTCCTGGGGTCTGCCCAAATTCATGCTGTCAGACCCACCCTGCTTGGGGGGTCTTTTCTGAGAGCCATTTCTGCCTGCTGCAGAACAGGGATTGCAATGGCCAGCTCTCATCCGTGGATGTTGTGCTTTGGGTGGGTTCCCACATTCCCTACCAACCCAGAAGCCAGTGTTGGTGCCAGGCTGGCTCTGCTCCAGTGGGGCTGGGGTGGGCTGGGGATTCAGAGAAGCTGGGACAGAGCCAATGTGAGCCAGAACTGCTGCACAGTAAATTAGCGAGTGCTGAGGCACAAAGGCAGTGCTTGTGCAGAGCTGCAGGCTTAGGAAGTGACCTGCCCACTCCATCCCTGCCTCCTGCTCTGAAATGACAAACTTGAGCTTAACAACAACCACAGCTGTGCCTTTTTCTCTGAACAGGCATAGGCTGACTTTTTCACCTCAGGCAGTTCAGGAACAGTGTGAGTGAAAAGATATGGATAAAATACTATTAAAAATACAGAATAGCTACTTCTAGCATTTTTATAGCACCTTTTTATCCAAGAATGTGTGCAGCACAATTAAGATCACGGGTTCAAACATCCCAGTTCACAGCAGCTGCAATTGGAGTCAATCACAGATGACACCCTAGTTGCTCATACCAAGCTTTTTCTGCTGAGCCTGTCTACTGTCTCTGCTGAAGGCTGGTTTGAGCCACACTTCAAAATATTTATGTTATTCTTACTGTGTAAATAAACAGCTTGAGACTCTCACGGCAAATCCTTCACTAGCATTGGCATTCATGAACGAACAAACAAAACACAGACAGAGTTCCATCCTTGGCCCTTCAGCATGCTGAGCAGGCCATCCATCAGATATACCTGTGCACTGCAGTCATTACTCAATGAGCAAAAACATTTACAGAAAAATCCATGACACCCAGCCCTATGGCACTGACAGTACTCCAGGGGGTTTAGCACCTCCTGTGCTGCACATCTTGTTTGGAAGTGATGTGCTTCAGTGGCTGTGGTGGGGCGGTGGCAGGTGACATCCCCGTGCCTTGGGGTAGACAGACTGTGCTCGTGAGGGCACTTCAGAAATCTGCAAGTGTCCCTTCTAAGGAAGTGCATAAAATAACTGTGGATATCTCAGTGATAAAAGGGTCCTTTTCACACAAATATTCAGTTTGAAGTTGTGATAAAGTGAGATTTGGGCTGTCTCTCCAGACTTGTATCTGAGGGCAGAAGCCCAGCCCCCGGCCTGCTCCTCTGCTCAGGGCTCACAGCAGAGCTGCCTCCCCTTCCCCACACAGCATTCCCGACTCGGCTTCTCCCAAAGCCTCGTGCTGTTTTCTCACTCATGCCAAACACGGGCAGATTAATTGACAGCCTGCTGCTATTTTTACCTTGTAGCCTCTTTACTCAGCTGTCTCAATCAGCTGCCGCTTAGATTTTCCTCTCTGCCTGCAGAACAGCAGGCTGGAGCCTTTCAACTCTTGCTCCTATTCCCCCTCTTCTTCAAGACTAAGATTCACCTTAAGTCCAGTCTCTTCTTTCTGTGTCCCAAACTTTCAACAACCAAGGCTTGACACATTTGTCTTCTTGTATCTCTCTTCCTGTCTGTGACAGAAAATTCCAGTTTGTCATCCTCGCTCACACCCCGAGCCAAGACAGAGAGACGAGCAAGCCCTCCTTTTTGAAGATGCCAGCTAAGAACCTTAAATTAGCTGAGGGAAGTGAATGATGCAGCAGTCACAGGAGGTCTCAGAAACAGATGGCAGAGCAGACAAGCTTGCTCATGTTTGCTTGCACAGCGAGGCCTTTTGTGACAATCTTCTGGAGGGGCTGCTTCCCGTGAACAGTGATTTCACTGGCTGGCAGGACAACGCTGCAACGAGAGCAGGTCCTTTGTGCATAGATCTGTACAACACCCACAGCTGCCTGCAAGTGGTTTTCACACTTCTAGCTTGTATTTTGAGTGGGTAAACATGCTTTTGATGAAATTTTTTCCTATCAAGAAAACGTAATTTAGTTGTTCCCACCATTGTGCTCCATAATACTTAATTTCTAAGGCTCTTTTCTCAGGCCACACTTAAAATCAAGCTGTTTCAAAACAAAATGCTCCTATGCAGATACATATTTTAAACAATGGTTTCATATCCTCCATCAGACAAGCCATTAATAGGACTGAGGAGTCAATGGTCTCTACCTTTCCTTCTTTAAAAAAAACAAAAGAAGCAGAAAATTATTTTGCATAGGCTCTAGGCAACAATAAAAATAGCTTTTGGAAGCAGAACAATGACAGACAAGTTGTGTGACTGGGAGTAAGGTGTAGAATTAGTAGTTTTCTTGTAAGGTTGTGACTGCTAGATCACCATAGATCCCCATTATATCACCTAGATTAGTGAGCAAGAATAAAATACTTCAGTAGCTCTTAAAATAATGGTTTCTTTTAGGTACACAGCTGGTACTAACTCTGACCTTTGTCCTGCCCAAAGATCTCTGCTAGAATTTCATTGTCCTTCTGCTCTGTGCAAACACCACTGCCCTTAATTCTCCAGCACTGCACAGCACACAGGGTGACCTTGTGTATGAAAAACTCATTAGGACTCTCATTGGAAATCTCATCCTCCCCCAGTGCCTAAAAATGAAAGTTCCTTTAATAAATGCTATTTCAGCCACAGGATAATATTCCAAGCTTTCCCTTCTATGTGCCATTGCAGTGATGCTGCAGGCATACCCATAGGCTAAACACTTCCAACCTAAAACCAGGCAGGTCATTTTCTTCTAATCTGGGATGCTAAAGGTTGTTTCTGTCTCATTGTGGTTATACACCTGCTGTTACAATCTTGTGAAAGATTTGATAAAAGCCAAACTGCTCTGTAGAGTGGAATTCCTCTTGGGCCACGTTTCAGAAAGGGAGGTTTGAGTCTCTCTTGCTCTATGTTGCAGAGCTCTAATCTTCCTGACTTTTTCTAATATTGTTTTTTGCCCATATTGATCTATGTTAGCAGAAATTTTAAGAACATATATCAGCAGGTAAATTTGAATTTATGGTTCCTATTTAAAATCATACATGGCTTTCTTCTATTCATATATAATGAACATTTTCTAAGTGACACAACTTTACTTCTTTATAAACAAGCATTTTTAGGATTGTCTGAAAGGCTTTCTGTTCAATGACCCATGAACATAAAGAAAAGGTCAGTTTGAAATGCTTGGCCACTTTTAAAAATACCTTCTCTTTGGAGGCAAAGAAAAAAAAACAGATCAGAAGATGATACTAGGAAATCCTTAAAGACTTCTTTGTGAATAATTTGATGTATAGTTTTAGGGAGAAGTATTCATTAAAATACATAGATTATAACTATCTAACTCTGAGGTCAGATTGACTTAGTCAACAAAACATAAGCCACTCTTCATATCTGGGTAGAGCAGAACAAATTCAGTTTGTAAGGAGGAGTGACAGATGCCTCTTTTCGAGGACAGAGGAGGAATTAGACCACATGTTAGGGTTAGGCTTTAGGACTAAGATGAAAAGGACATGACCCTTGCCACATTGCCTTGACCCAGCCCTGCATGCATCCCACTCAAGGTAGGATCTTGATGACATTCCAAGATAAAGAAAGGCATAATTTTAGTGGTGAACAGACGTTCACCTTTCTAATTTCCCTTGAAATGAGCAGTGCACCAGTGTGAACATCTTGGGGCAGTACACAGGAGTCACAGGCAGAGTTTTGTGCAAGCAATTACGTGTCTAAACACTTGGATCAGTTTACATGCACAAAAGAGTGTTGTAACCTTCTCTAGGGTCTTTTCCTTGGAAAAAAATATCTTAATGGTGTGTTGTTCTCTTCCAGACACTCACTCCTGTGTGCATAGACCAAACATGGAAAATGTGACTACTAAAAGGAGTCTGTGCTAGAAAATTAGGAGTCTGTGAAAATAGGGAGCTGCAAGTCTTAGTAGTTTGCAGTCTTTACTACAGCAGTTGCAGTGGATGACAGCTGCAATGTTTAAGAAATACAACCTGACAAAAATTACTGCATTTTCCAGGGGTGACATGAGACATAAAGCTGATAAATAATACTATAGGAATCTACTGCCTGTAGTGTTTTACTGCTACTATGAAACAATATTATTCAATAAAATTAAAGGGCAGGACTATTAATTTACAAGGTAATGTGTTGATATAGCTTACATTGATAATAGTCAACCCAAAAATCTGTGCTCAAAACCATTTGAATGAACCTTTTAATTAGTCACTTACTATGACTACCTCTCACCTAGATGCTGCTACCTTAACCAATGTATTTAGGTGACTTCTTCTATTAAAAAGCTTCCAACAAAACAATAGACTTTCAGAGATAACCAGAGAGTTTACAAGTTAAGACACTTTTTTCACAACACAAAAGTTTTTCATATTACTGCTTGAAATCAAAATTGGAAAAGAAAAACCCTTTGCATAACCACGAACATAAAAAAATAATAAATCTCTATTTGATCAGCCACCAGAGGCTGCTAGAGACCTAACCTTGCACCCATTGCCCTCCCATTTATTACAAGTTTGTTGGTCTCCCTTGCAATGTTATTTGTCTTAATCAGCCAGAAGGTCTGTAGTGTCCCTTTTTCCTATGTGACAATTAGATTCATAATTAACTAGACATACTTTTCTGGAATAGCCCTTAAACTTTCCCAGAATAGGAATATGAAATGTGGATTAAATTCTGCTTTGAACAATGCCAGTTAAAACTTAGCAATTCTAAATGCGTGCAGCTAAGAAGACACTGAAGTCCTTTGGCCATATCATTATTTTTAAATCTTATGTTAAAGTGTACAGGATATTTTACCAAGGAGATAAAATTTTTACCCTGAAGACCTTGCAGTCTTACAAGATCTAAAAAGACAGAGGTACACTGGCTACATGCTAAAGGACTTATTTGTTGAAGGTACATGATAATGCTAGAAAATTTAACTTATCATTAAACATTATCCAGTCCGCTGCTGTGACTCTGAAGCCCTCTGGTATTTGAGGCTGTGGAGCTACTAATGCTTTTCTGACTGGGAGGGGTATTGGTGATTATGGCTATAGCAGGGTTGGCTTTTTTCCTCTTCCCCTCTATACTTGCTCACATTCCCTAAATCCCATATTCAAATGGATGAAGCATCCACTCAGGTTAACCTGAAGTCACCCACATTTCGGATAAGAAGGTCTAAAACCTTGGTCTGTCATTGCAGCAGGACAGACAAGGCTGTGCCAGCCCCACCAAAATTTGCTTGGTTTGGGCAAAGTTTACTGTAGCTTTAGGGTTTCCAACAAAACTAATTTGAAGAATGCAAGCAAAGGGTGGATAGCCTCTATGCTTCTGCCATGATGTAGAAAGAGCAATAAAGAGGAGGCTGAATGGGGGATTCTCATACCAGAAATGTTACTTTTGAGCTTAGATTGGTATTAGTGATGCATGGAGGTGCTGGTTTCTGAGAATTATCACTTTGAGCCATATGCTGCTGACTTTTGTTTATCTAAGAAATTATATAGCTGCTAGATTTTAAGCTTCTGGTAACCATCTACATTTTTTATTCCTCTGGATATGAGTAGATATATGCAATGATACCTTAGAGCAGTATTTTTAATGATACTTTAGAGCTTTCTTCTAAGCTTCAGAATAGTTTCTGCATGTGTGTTACAATAAAATAATGTAACTAAATAACAGCATTGAAAGGGGAGTAGTCTAGGCAAGGTTGTTAGCATAGCTTATAAATTCTTTACTGTTTCTGTAAATGCCATGTTTTTCTTCTAAACAGTTTTCTTCCAGATCAATGCAGAATTACTAAATTTGATTTTAAACAAACACTGGCAGCACTTCCTGTTAGTCTAAACAATAAATGACAATAACAACAATAAAGCATTGTCTGGCAGGATGTGATACAGGTTATGTTCATATACCACCAGTGATTGTGCATCAGCATAAAACTGTCTGCTCTCCTGTTTCAGTTCATAAAAGCTTAAAAAGAATTAAGTCTACCAACTGGATTTTTATTAGCTTGGCTATTGAAGTCAGAAAGCAATAAGTGTTATTTATCTTAGGAAAGGAAGAACCCAAAGAACTTGATTTAAGCAGTTGAATAAATATGAGTCAGGAAAAGGAGAGACACACAAAGAGATAATGCAGAGTTTTAACAAGTAAAATCCTGTTTGGAGACACTCAGCCTGAATAAAAGTAATGGCAAGTTGCAATGTTGGCATCTCCTGCTCTGTTGCCCTTCTAAGACCCACCACCAGAGATTTGCCCATCCCTGCACAGAGCAGGGACTCCAGGAGGGAGCACACATCAGTTATTTCCCCCATGAAGGGCCAGGTGGGATCAGTGGTTGTTACAGTCCCACTGGGCCTGCCTAAAGTCATAGACCTTCCTGCTGCCCAAGGAAAATCAGCAGTGCCTCTGTTACTCCTGGCAGGGTGTTGTCCCACCAATTCTTCTAAAGGAGTTTCCACAACTTTCTCAAGCAACTGCTTCTAACTTTCACCCTTAGAAACCTTCTTAGGTGTTGCTTGGGAACATATCCTCTTTCACTTGGGAACATGTCCTCTTGCCATTTAAGCTCGTTGCTTTACCTTCCCTGTCTGAATGTGGAGGTGATTCTCCACTCCTCCGAAGTTGCCTTTTACACCTATAAAGACTTCTGTCCTTCATATGATTTTCCTTCTTTCCTCAGAGCAAACCTTCTTCAACTCTCTGGTTAATCTCTCCTCGAATCTTGGACAACTGCCCAGAAATGTGAAGCTGAAAACCTGAAATACCTGTGGCTGTCACAGTACCAGGAGACTCATTTCACCTGACTTGCCAGCTTGAAATTTTTCTCTGCATCCCAGTCAGCTATTGCAGCAACCTGAGATTGCATATCAGACAGAATTTGAGTCAAAAACCACAACATCCTACCATTTTGCAATTCACTTATGTATATTTATTTACCTATTTTCTCAAAAGGTAAGATCCTGAATCATACTGTTTCATATAAAAGTCTCAAGAATATTTTGATCTCTAAATCTTTCATTCAGGAGTGGCTGGTCCCCATTTAGTCCCATTAATCCCTATTTTTGGTATTGTCTGCAAATTTAATTTGAATACCCTGTCGAGACACCTAGAACAGTAAAGAAAATATTAAGTATTTCCAGACTCCAAAGAGTCTGCTCAAGAGTCTTTCCTTTTGGCAATAGCTCATGAATAACTGTGGTTTGATTACACTCCTCCAGCTATCTTTGCTCTCAGGCTCTTGTGGTTCCCAGCTGGATGATGAACATGTCATTCAAAACACTGCTAGAAGCCAAGATCTGACATCTTTTGCTTCCCTCCTACCAAAGTGTTTCCATGTCACATGAGGCAATTAGGATTGGCAAAAGAAAGACTTCTCAGACTAATCCATGTTTCCTTTTGTTTTTTTTTTTTTTTTTTCCCCTCTAATTCTGGTTGCCTAAAAATAGTTGGTTTGATGATTTCTCAACCTATGATTTTTCTGAAATTGAAACTAAGATGACACCTTTGCAACTCTCAGTCTCTTTCTCCCTCCTTTCTGAAGTATGGGCACTGCATTTTCCTTCTTTAAGGGTCTGGCATTCACCCATCTTTTGCAGATTCAACATGATAATTACTGATGACTTCTGAGGTTCCCATCAGCCAGCTTTGGAAGACAAACCAAGGGTGAAGTTCATCATAACAAGCAGATATTAAATATAGTTCTTATCCAACCATTTCACCTGAGGGCTTAAATCCTGCCTCTTTTTCTAGCCATATCCAATGCTCATATTAGAGTCAGTTTGGGAATGAAAGATTTTTTTCCCCAATATTTCATAAGAACTTTAAATATATTTATGAAAGAAAGAATGGGGAAAAAAATCACATGTTCTGTTTTATAATGATTAGGGAGAACAAAATGAAATGGCTGCTGCATTGTCACCTCAAAACAGAGAAGAAATTTTCATGACAGATATTCTTTTGTCTTTCATTTTGCATCCTGTTCAATGCACAGGGGTCAGACTCACTCCATTAGAAGAGAATGAGGCAGTAATGAAGAGCCATGTCTCTGTTCTCACAGTGAGCTGCTCACACTCTTACTGTGCAGTGAAGCTATTTGGTTGTCAGCCTCAATAAAGCTGCCTTTTTTGTTTTTAATGAATATTGTTAAAATTTCATCCATCCCTCCTTACTGTAATCATTCAAAACCCAATTTTAAGCCTTCTCCCTGTTTCAGCTGTGACAATTTTTCACTGGAAAGCTCAAATATCTTTCTGCATGGGGTTTATCTCCTGAAAAATTTCTATTGCTGTATATAGTTACTGAAGAACTTTTCAGAAAAAATGTTTTTGAATAAAAACTGTATTAAAAAATATGTTACCCATGCGCAAACCCCATACACACACACACACACACACACACACACACACACACACACACACACACACACATATAAATGTATGTATTTTTTTAAAAAAAGCCCTATATGAAAGAGTTTCATCCTGAAAGGATGCTGCAAAGAATAAAACACAGGCTCTTAAATAGGCAACTTCAGCTCTTGCAACAGCATTTATTTAAATACATCATAATACTTCAAATTCCTTTTCAGCACTGAGGACCCAAAGTCCTAAACAAATGCTCATTTTAACAGTGTCCTTGCTCCAAAGAGATTTCCTTTAACTGTTGTTTAATAACTGCAGAGAAGAATGCTAGAGGAATACAGACACATGGGAAAAGCTCCCCTGAGCTTGCTGGCTGCTCCAAGTGCTTCACTCTATTGTTTATTCCTCTTTCCACACACACCTTGGGATAGTGTGGGTCTAGATCCAGAAGAGTTCTAAAAACTGTCTGAAAACACTTTCAGAATATTATTTTCTCCTGCATTGAGCATGGGTTGTCCCTAGGTTCACATTGTTCTTGATGTGAGCACAAGTAGACCCAGAATTGCCTACTGAAACATGGGTGTAGCACGCAGTGTCCATGCAATAACCCTCACCATGTCTGAGATGGGCTCTCACCAGTTAAAAGAATGTTAGAAACATCCCTGCATGATGCCACAGGCTATCCTGAAAAGCTAACACTACTTTCTAAAAAAAAAAAAAAAACAAAAAAAACCTTTAAAAACCGGAGCACCCTTACCCTCTCCAAATCATGAACTTTTGCACTGAAGTGGTAACCAGCAGTGTCAGCAGGGGTTGGTGGCATTGTGTGAAGTTCTACATGTTTGTCTGTACATTTGAACACATACTTGCTTACACACACACTCACAAATATATATATATATATATATATGTATATCTATATGCACAGTTACTCAGTTCTTAAAGTGAATGGCACAGAAAGGCAAACTGCAGAAGGGGGCACGCAAGGCTGAGTTCCTCTGCCTGTAAGAGCTGAGCAGGTGGGTACAGAAATAGAAATACAACTGCATTTGTACATTACAGTGGGATGCTCCAGGTTTTACTGTGTCTCTTGTCCTCTGCCTGCAGGATGTGGCTGAAGTTTGCCATCATATTGTCATTTGATAGAAAGTAAAATCTTAGGTAGGAAAAGATGGGAATGTAAGGAGGCCGGGTGTAGACCTCTCACCACACCTTGGTGTGACTAGAGATGCAAACAAACCAGTAAGACATTAACCCTCCCAAGTCCACCAGTTTTCCTTCCAATTTTTCCTTTCCCAAAGTTTTCCTCATCTTTACAGGGTCCATCTCACTTGGTGCTGGAAGATTTCCCAGTGTGGCTGTCCAGGATATATCAGAGAGAGAAAGGCAGGAAATTTCTCAAATCTGATTGTGCTCCAAATGTGTCTGCAAATGCAGCACTGCTGAGACATTGCTGAGACCTACCCACTGCCAATTCTACCATTCCCAGAAACACAAGCACTATTCAGGGATGAATGTGTGAGCTGTGTGTGCTCAAAATCTTAGCAATTAAAAAAGTTGGTTAAAGCTGGATTTGGTTAACTGTGTACCCTTATCCCTTCCTGCCACGATAAATCATTTTGGTAGAAAATCAGGAGAAAATAAAGCATTTGCAGGTATTACTGAGAGAGAACATGGCCCAGAACTTCATCAGCTGTCAAAGTAACAATCCCATTTTCTATGAAAGTAATCTTGGTGCTGTCTACAAGGTGCAAGAATAGTGTGTGTGTGTTTGAGGATAACAAAAGAGGAGCCAAAAAAGGCTACAGGCCCAGCACTAAAGGAAAGCACATTTGCACATAATATGCTGGAGACGTTCAGGAGCAGTTCAGGATGATATAGTGGCAGGTCCTGTCATGTTGCCAAGGACAGAGTAAGTTGTTGGTCTCTTAGGCTGGGGCTGACATAGACCAGTATTTCTCACAAGTAAATAACTTTACTGTGTAGCACAGAAAAAAAAAAAAACAAACCAAAAAACCCACAACAGCATAAAGCCACCAGTAGATGTGGGCTAGACATTGCCGTTTCGTAAGTCTTCTAAACAAGGTGGGGAGCTTAAAAATAGGCCTTTATTTTGAGTTTATCTTACATGCTTTTTTCTCTGCTCATCATGAGGTCGTTTCAGCCTGCTGGAAGTAGCCTTCTGAAAGTTGCCTTTTCCGGCCTCCACAGAGTACTAATAGGCAATGTTATAAAAACATAACTAATAAATCTCTATTATTTTTAGTTCAAAAACTGTATTAAAATATATAGTTGCACAGGAGTGTGGGAAATAGCTAAAAATAAAGTATATTCAAAGTTCTCCAACACTTTCTGTGAAGAGCTTTATGTTACATTGAAACCTACATCTGCTGCTATATTTTAAAGTTACTTATACTGTTTCAGAACCACTAGATTGATGTGTCAGTTATTTATAATGTCTTGGGTGAATGGAATACTCATTTTTAAAAGCTGTTCCAAATTTAGTAGAATTTTTCAATCAAATCTTATTTATTAACAAATATACCTCTATATACAGCTCTGATGTCTGGTTCACAGAGTCAGAGAAATTAAAATATTTGTCCTACTTAAATATCTACAACCTGCAATCATTCTATGTGTAATACAATGAGCACCATAAAAAATTCACAAGACCGAGAAATGAACTTCTTCTATACAAATGCAAACTTGGGACAATGACTTTGGAATCAGTAATGTTACTTGTGAGTATCACACTTTTTTATTTGCTACTTTTTGATGGTATTAAGATGAAAGCTTTAGCTTTCCACTGAGTTTCATTACTGAACAATCCTGCCTTATATTGCTTCCCTAAATCATGGGAGAAAGAAGCACCACAGCACTTTTCTCCAGAACAAAGATAATGTGGGTATAGACCTCCAAATTTTAAGACAGAAGTGAAACTCTAACCTGAGCCTGTGTGATCAGCCTCTGTAGGACACTTTCAGAATAAGCAGAGTTATTTATGTCTTGCTAAAGAAACAAGGGAATAGTAGAAGATACAGTAAAATTGCTGTGAAGCAATTTATTGACTCCTGAGAAAATAACAGGAGGTAAGAAAGGTAAGAAGATATGAGATAATGGAGGAAGGGAATAGGAGGTGGAAATAATTTTAAGTTATGTATTCAATAGTTTCCTGGACTGTGTAATTGTCTGGAGGGAAAGAGGATTGCACTGGATCTGATTCATACCTAGTAGCCTTTTTTGTGCTTTGGACTTGGCCTAAGCAGTGATTTAAACACAAAAATATTAAGCTAGCATCTGTCTCTTGAGCATTTACAAGTAGTATGGCTTTGGCAAAAGACAGATGCCTTCAGTCCAGCAGAAATAGGGATGTATGTTGCATTTATGGTTTAAAGCTCTGATGTGGGGATTTTTACATTGTGGCACCATCAGTTTCCTTTTTAAGCTCGTTTGACTTAAATATATGGAGGCCGAATCCAGCTGTTTGGCTTTGTGGTGAATATAGAATTACCTTTCTGAAAAAAATTGCTGGTGAATAGATTGATTTTCTTGGAAATTAAATAAAATATTCATCCTTTTAAGCAATTCAGCACCTACTGTCAGTTGACTTGTTCACTTGAGCTATGTTGACAATTAAAAGGCGATATGGCTGATTCCAAATTATTTGGAGATCAACCCCACACATTTCTGTGGCTGCTACTACACCTGAGTGCACTTTTGTCCTTATTCTGTAAACATGAGGGGTTCTCTTGACTTAAAGGTAGGTAGCATTTCACTGTGTGGATTTGCAATTGCAGTCAGAATGGCTGATGTAGGCTATTGCTCTGAGTAAATGATGGGGATTTTGCTTTTTTGAGCCAGTAGGATCCTTGATAAAAGTGCCAAGGAGGAAAAGTAGCCTTAATAATGGGTGTTTCAGCCCAAAAGCAGGGAATGCAAAAACACCTTTTCCTTTGGAGGAGGTAGGATGGGAGCCTGCAGCTGGAAAACATGAAGGAAAAGAAGGAAGGCATTGAAAAGGCTGCCCAGATCCTGCACTCACAGTGGATGGCCGAGATCCTGCCAAAACCAGCTTTGACACCACCTGGATGATTTTAAACACACGAGAAACAAAGGCCACGTAGAAATGGAAAGCTTTGGTAGAAGGTTGTTGAAGTACAGTGGATTTAGCCAGCAAGAGTCAGTTTTGGGTTCTCTGGCTTTGCTTGAGCGAATATCACTTCCCTTATCTTTTGTCCACTGCATTCCCTCATTTCTTGGTTCTCTGGCTTTGGTTGAGAAATCAGTTCCCCAGGACTTCACAACAAAAAACAGCAATTTTTCTTATGTATTTAAAGGAGCTTTTCAAGTTTTTTTGCTATGCTGCCTCTTCTTGATGAGTGAAATTGTTTGGTATTTGGGGAGCAGAAACAGGATGACAAATTTTTATGGGGAACTGCTTTCATCACCACCCTAGGAAATGGGTTGGTTAATGGAAAGAAGAATGCAATTTTTGATTTCTATAATGAGACGATGCTCTATTTTTGCAGCAGATTGCAAGAATATGTTTTTTTTTCTTATTGGAATGGGTTGGAATTGTGATTGAAAAGAGTTTGTTATGCTGAAATGGACAAAATGAATGAAAGGCTCTCCTGTAGAGAATGGAGAAAGGAAATGCTGTATTTTGTTGGTAGTCTTTGTTTTGTCTCAGTGCAATCTAGTTATTCACATCTGCGCAATTCTGTAATCCAGTCTACTTGTTTGTCAGAAGTCAGCAAGCTATTTATCATCATTTATTTTGGTGACATTTTAGCTAAAAATCTGATACCTTATGCCTTGGTCAGATTTCTTTAACAGTTCCATTTTCCTGTCCCTTAAGATAAGTTGGGCAGCAGGTATATAAATTGTGTTTAAGTGGTTTTATCTCTGAAAAATCTTTCAGGAGAAAGATAAATTAACTGTACAATAGTGTCTTTGTCAGAGATAACTATTTCAATATTCATATGATCAGGATAGCTTGCTGATCAGGAAATTCACTTTCATGTGGAACACATATTTTCAGAGAAAGTCCAACCAGCTTTTTCATAGCAAGCAAAAACTACTTTTAGTTAAAAATCACTGTATTTGCATTTACAAAATATTTAATTGCAAAACAGAAGAAAAACTCTACTTATGTCTTTTAGTCTCTTTATTTTTGTTTAAATTTTCCTTTCTTGATTATTTTCTTTTTTTTTTTTTCCTTTCTCATTTCTTAATGGAATTGACTTGCCACTGCTGAGTTCTACAAGGGGCCTTGGTCAGTTCCTCAGGCTGTGCACAAAGCCATTAACACAGCAGGCAAAAGTTTAAGTAGTGCTAAGCATTTGAAGGTTTGCAATCAGTAAAATCTAAGTCAGTCAATGAGTCCAGAAATAGCAGATTGCTTTGAAGTACAGTAATTAATTCTGTCCAATCTCACTTCTTCCATTTCTATCAAAGCTAAAGAAGTGCCTGTGTCTTCTCAGGAGTGTGTTATCTTCTGCTAAAAGTCTGGACTGAGAATTTGATCTTGATTTACTCTCCTGATATGACTTTCACTCTCAAAAGATCAAATGCACAAAATTGCAAGTGTAAACTGACTCAAAATGAAATGATCTGCCAATATCATTCCATATATTATTCCATTCCATCATTCCAATGATATTCCATAGTATTATGTTTTTAAAGGAAAATATAAATTTGGTATAGGCTCTCTTGTGGTCCATTTGTAAGCAGAAGGAATGTAAGCATTCTTGTTCTGAGTCCAAGGTGAGCAGTGAGGAAACACCCTTAACAGGGAAAGATATGGAATGGCTTTATGATAAATACAAAGATCAATGTACAGCCCAAGGCAGGTATTCTAAGTTATCACTTTTTAGGTCATTACGTTTTCACATAAAATATTTGTACATTGTAATATAGAAACTCCAGTTTTAATCTTTATAATTGTAGAATAATTTAAGGTAGAAAAGACATTTTACATCATCAGGTCCAACTGTTTGCCTAGCTCACCACTAAGCCATGTCCCTAAGTACATATCTTTGAAATACCTTTGGTGATGGTGGCACAATCACTGCCCTGGGCAGCTTGTGCCAATGCTTGACAACTCTTTTCTTAAAAGAAATTTTTTGTAACAGCCAATCTAAACTTCCCTTGGTGCAATTTGAGACCATTTCCTCTTGTCATGTCAATTGTTGGAAAAGTAGGCCAATCCCCACCCAGCTACACCCTAATTTCAGGGAGTTGTGGAAAGCAGTGAGGTCTCCCCTGAGTCTCCTCTCCAGAAAGACACCTCCAGCTCCTCAGTCAGGGGACACCTCTGGTGTCCAGCC
Source organism: Taeniopygia guttata (assembly GCF_048771995.1). Classification (NCBI taxonomy): domain Eukaryota; kingdom Metazoa; phylum Chordata; class Aves; order Passeriformes; family Estrildidae; genus Taeniopygia; species Taeniopygia guttata. Next base: position 106,645,605 of record NC_133024.1, on the reverse strand, counting down.
CCAGCTGGATGTGACTCCATTCCCCACCCCTCTCTAGGCCTGGACATGCAGTCAGTTCTTCCCCCAGCAAAAACCACACCTGTCCAAGCCACAGAAGTTGGATTCTCCAGGAGAATGCTGTGGGAAATGGTGTCAGATGCTTTACTAAAATCTCTGTATATGACATCCACAGCCTTTTCCTTGTCCATTAACCAGTTCATCTTGTCTCAGAATGGTATCAAGTTGATTAAGCAGGGCTTGCCCTTCCCAAATCCACGCTGGCTGGGCCTGATCCCCTGGTGTCCCATACTTGTTGTTTGTGATGACACTCCAGATGATTTGCTCCATGACCTTCACTGGCACCAGTATCAGACAGACAGGGCTTAATTCCTTGGATCTTCACTCTAACCCTTGTAGATGGGCATCATGTTGAATTCCTGTCTCCTGGGGCCTCCCTGGTTAGCCAGGACTGCTGGTAAATGATGGAAAGCAGCTCAGTGAGCTCTTCTGCCACATCCCTCAGTACCTTTGGGTGGATCCCATCTGGCCCCACAGACTTGTGCGTGCCTAAGTAGTTGCTAAAAGGTAACAACAGAGTATTGACCACTTGCCTTGAGATTATGGAGGCTTCATTCCACTCCCCATCCCTGCCTTCCAGGTCTGAGTGGCTGGGCACCCAGAGAACAACTGGCTTTACTATTGAATAGTGAGGCAAAGACATTAAATACCTCATCCTCACATTTTGTAACTATGTTTTCCACCACATCCAATAAAGGATGAAGATTTATAATGATTTTGACCTTTCTCTTACCAGAATCAGGGACTGGTATATTTGCTTTTTTGCAGAAGTTTTTGATTATCTTCATGTGCCAGTGTGAATGGAACCATTTCTGTTGATTCTCTAATAGAATTTTTTCTCATTCATAATGACATTTTACAATTTTTCCACGTTAGGTTTGGTAGACTGACATGTGTCATCATTTATCAGGGTCTAGGTAAAGACAACTTTGCATTTAAAAAGTATTAATGTATAAAAATCTTTATGCTGGAAGTATATTTAAATACCTTGGATGTATATATGAGACAACACAGAAACTTAGAGTCAGTTGACATTACTCACTGCCAGAAGTAGAACATTAACTTATAAGGAAGATAAATACTGTGCTGCATTTTCACTTGTTGTGTCTCTATAGCTTCCTGCCACAGGCTAATTTCCACATCTTCCAGCTGAGCCATTCAATTTCAGAGCTGTGATGGCAGAAATTAAAAATCAGCTTTCACTGCCTTTTTTGTTTACTTAGACAAACAGGCAAAACATAAAAACAAAAAGTGATTTTCCTCTTCCAAGCAAAGCATTTGAGTGCAAGCTTGCTTTACATTGACCTCACTGAGACAGAAATTCTTAAGAGCTTTGATTTGAGGCCTCTGTTCCTAATCCGTGTTGAATGCAAATTTCTTATTGACTGAAGTGGTGTAGGAGACAACTCTTAATCTCTCACGAAAATACTACAGAAATAGCTTGAAACACTGCGGAAAGCTTCTCTGTGCTTATGCAGCTATATAATCTTGGGCCATTACTTTAAAATATGACAACATTTTGTTTTTATAGTGGAAGCTACAGAAGCAGTTCTGCCTATTGCTCACATAAATGGAAAATAATTGTGAGCAGTATTGTGTCTTTGTTCTGCTGGTTCCCTGGATTATTACCTCTACTTTCAGGCTAAAAATCTTGAAGACTATTCCAAATTAACATATTTCTTGGTAATTGTCTGTTCTTTGTTAACCTGATTTTACATAAATGCTTTTTAAAATGTATTTCAGATATTGGTGCAACACTATAACCATGACTTTGTCATGCCTAGATCAAAAATCCAATGCTGTCAATGAAAACCTCCTCTGACAGAGTGAATAAACACTTTCTATGATTCTACTGAATGTAGGAACATATTATGGCATGAACCTGCAAGACCTGAAGCGTGCATCAGTTATCCTTGTCACCAGCACTAGTGCAGAATTGCAAACAGAGAATTGAAAAGAGAATTGAAAATTATTCAATTCTTAAACCTGGAACATATTCAGGAAGATGTCATGCTAGACAGAAGGATACCTGATTGAATCGACATTTTCCTTTGAAGTGGCAGTGCAGTTTCAAATCAAGTTCCTTGACTATCCCTCATTCCTGCTTTGCTCTCCTGGTGTCTGGGAATGAGCCTCTGCAGAGGAAGCCAAACAAATCCTGCCTCAGGTGTGCATCCCACTGCACTTCTAGTTCTCTTTTAGGATATAAAGCTTCCAACCACTGCTACTTTGCACTGCTGCTTGACTGATGCATGGAGAGAGGGCATTCAGTCCTGATGGCCAAACTAAGCCTAGTCTGAAGTAAAATTTGGAAGACTGTGTATAGTGATGAAATAATGTTCTCAACACCAACATCTGTTTGCTAATCCATTCCTATGAAGTTGATGATTCCCTAATATAAGGATAGCCTTGATAAGGCTTTAGTTTTGTTAAAAATGTTTCTTTTGCAAGTCTTTACCAAATATCTGTACTCTTTGTAAAATAACAAAGAAAAAAAAAAAACTTATAATGAGGCAGTAGATACCTGAACAACTTCACTGACAAAACAAATTAAATGGAACACAGTGAGGAAGTAACAGAATATTAGTTTCTAACAGATATGTTCATGGCATTTGCCATTGTCCTGCTCTTCCCAAACCAAAACAAATCCCAAACCAAACCTTGTACTAAATATATTACGATGTTCAGCAAGTCACTGGAAGTAATTACAGATAATGAATGAATATGGCATCTCAGTTTGCATCTTGACCTAGTTCCTAATACAAAGTAGTCTCTTGCAGTGCTGTTCTCTGAGAAGGGAGGTGTGTGGGCCTTTAGCATGTCTTATCCCACTTATGTAGATATTCAGAAAAGGAGAGCTCATGTATTCCGTATAATCAACAGATATTAATTTCTTAAAGGAACTTGTGCATCTCCATTACAATAACTTAGAAATATGCAGATTAAACAAATGGAAAGCTTCTGATATAGATAATACCATTCCATAAGTTTGGTAATTTCCTCATATTCTCTTTGCATTGAAATATAAGATAATAGAAATCAAAATTGAAGTGTGAAATTTTCTGAAATAAGTGATATAGCAGTTGTCTGCTCTAACTTGCATGACAGGCACTCACTGCAAGCTTTGTGCAATCCTTCCCTCTGGCTTTGCATATGCTTCCAGTTCTCCCTGCTATTTTGTGCTCTCACCCTCTTGGATGTGTTTTGTTGAAATACCAATTAAAATAAGAGTTAAACTCAGATTCTCAAACACATTCAGGGCCTAAATCACTGGAAGTTAATCCCTTATGTAGTTGCCAGTCTGGTCTGCATTGCCTGCATTGCTGTTTCACATGGACTTTTTTTCCCATAGAAAACATAGTGAATAGAAAGTGATGAAATGGCCCAGATTCAGAGACAATCTATTTTCGTTGTGATGTCTTCACATCCCAGAGAATTCATCAAGACATCATTTATATGCCTCTTTTGTTATGATCTTGAATATAAACAACCCAAACACAGCTCTAAAAAAATATTTTCATCAATCTGCTTGCTAATAAAGCTTGCAAGTTACTGTATTTATAAAATCAATATCCAATGATGTTGTGCAATAGGACATTAAATATGGCACAGCTTTGGCTGTACAGCACAATATAAATACACTATTATGTGTCTGGTGTAATACCTTGTTTAATCTCTGGTGTCATTAGGAATGCCCTAAGGGTTGTGCAGCTCCACAAACTGGATCTCAGAAATGTGCAGCTGTGTTAGCAATTGTGCAGGTGTATGGAACATATGTAAGCATTATTGAAATCTAATGGAAAATGCACTGTAACCTAAACTGGCAATGCTAATAGATCAATTGATTGCTCTTTGCCTTGTTTTCCCCTTCCCAGCTTTTGCACAAAGGGCTCCCTCTTCCTGTGTGAGTGTCAGGGTTCACCTGGAGACCTTGGGCTTTATATGAGCATTGGTACTATGTACATCTTCCAGTGTGCAGAGAAGAAAAAACCTTTAAGTACAAGAAAAAGTAGCACATTAGATAAGCTCAGAAATGTTAGATAAATCAGTGGTGCAGTCTTTGTTCATGCATTTGCTGCTGCTTTTCCACCTGGAAAATAATATAGCAGAATTGGAGTACATTTGTGCATGTCAAAGAAAATGAAAAATGAATCAATGAAAACAGCCAGAGAGGAGTTTTAGATTAGGATTGATTACTTGGAAAAAAACCCAATAACAAGCCTGAAAAAATACATATAAAATGACAAATGACATGGTGAAAAGAAAGTAGGGGCTTCCTTTCTTCTTCTTTTGCTGTGCAAAAAAAGGTGAAAGACTGTTATATGAGAAGCAGGAAATTTCAGCATGATAAAGCAAACTCATCTCCATACAGTATGCAACTAGAGTAGGGAACCATTACCACAGGAAATTAAGGACACCGGCTCTCCTGAAGCAATCAGTAAAGGTATATAGGTATCAAGGGTATGATGATAGCGTTTTGAAAAAGGATATTAATCCTCTTCTATCAGGACATAAGACACTAGAGTGTACCTAATAAGATTCCCACACCATTTCTGCTGCATATTTCTTCTAATTCCTTACTCAATGTGATCCCTTGAGAATCTAAAGCCCCCTGTTCAGAGGTGTGACAGAAAGCCAGCCTTCTGCAAGAAGTGCATTTTATTATTCCATCATTTGGCATTTATTGCTCGTGCAAATGCCTCTCATTGCAGAGCTGCAGCACAGCCAGCTGCGTTTCATGGTGGGGTTGATTCAGCAGCACTTTACTGACAAGGTGTGCTGCTCCTGTTTAACCTGCATGCTTCAAACTGGAGAAGTCGTGAAAGACTCGCGACTCTCCTGCTCAAAACTCATTTCAGCTGATTGTATTGAAGCCATATGCCCAGGGCTGTACATAAATGTGAATTCAGGATTTGTCCTGAGCATCCAAAAAATAATCACTTGTGTTTAAATTTCTTCTTGTTTGTTCCTTCCTGTATTTTGTACAATTTTCAGAGGACAGTAGCTGTCATTCTGTGTACTATGCCCTGAAAGTCATGAGGAAGAGAATGCACAGGATTTTGCTGTTAATGGCATTTTAGTTTCTACAAGTAGAAAAACATTATTTACCAAAGGAAGAGAAATGAATAATCTCCCTTTGCTATGTGAAGGTCATAATCTTGACTCCATAACTGAAGAGTTATTCACATTTTTTTTCTGAAGTCTCTATCTGATTTAAATTTTGTGCAGTTTAATTATTTAGTATTTAAATATATTATACAGATTTGAATTATTACATAAAAGACACGTGCAAATCCCTTCAGAAGAAACCTGTGTATTTTCCTTTGATTCATTCTGCAGTCAGTGAACTGCTGCTTTACTGTCTTGGTCTGATGCTTGTATAGACAATTTGGAATTTATACAATAAAAATAAGTTTCAGTGCACTTTCGTCCCAGATTTTCTCTTCAATATGAGGTTTAATGGAAAAAATTATTTAGGATCTGAATTTGTTGTGTGCAAGCAGAATGGGAAAAATTATTATCCTTGGTGATACAGTAAGGTCAACAACACCTGGTATAATAGAAATGGTTATTTCTATCAAACTGTTTCCTAGAATATCTCCGAAATGTTATTTATTATTAAAAATTATTACAGTCATGTCTATTTGCATTCTTCAAACTTCCTGGGGGTAATCTTCTGATATCCTCCAGCCCTTCAAAGTCCTTATTTCTCATTGTGCATAACCTAAAAAGTTTGCTGCAGGAGAAAAATAACAGAGCCATCAAACTCCCCAGTTCCCCAGTGAGCATTGCTGGTGTATTGTGCAGTTCTGTCACTGCTTCTGGTTGCTGAGACTTCTTCTAATTTCAGTTATAGCAGAAATAGCAGGGTTTGTTTTTTTTTCCTGAAGATTGATTGCAGAGAAGAGCTCTCAATGGCTTCATAGTATTCCAACTGACAAGCAATTGCAATGCAAAAGGAGCACACACAATGGCACCAGAGGTGTGCAGTGGTGGCAGCAACCTGGCCATAACAACATATTGCACAGATTTTTATTTGTAAGACTTCTGCCAGTGCAAGGTCAGAAACAAAATACCAACAAGAAGCCTCTAGGATAGATGGCTACAGCTTTAAAAAATTCTGATAAAGTGGAATGCCATTCAATATGTGATGTGTACCACACAACCAATTGTTCTCCAGCAGACTCTGTTGTTATATGCGGAACAGGAAATATTAGGTAGAATAAGGCCCTAAAAATCTTTAAAAAATATACCTATGTAGTAACAATTTAAGATGACAATGAAGAATACTATTTCCCAGTGTAACAAAACCTCCCTGTCACACACAAAAAGTAAAATGCTATATTGGAATAGATAAAGTCAAAGGGCAGAAATATTGACATTGGCAGGTTATCTGGTGTCCACTTTTGTTCCTTCTTTTTCAAGTACCTGACATGATTTTTTTTTTTTCCAGATATGTGGTAAGAAAACTTTCTGGAATTGTAAAAACATATGAAATATAAAAAACCTTGAGCTAAAAAAGCAGATTATAAAGAATACCTTAAAAGCCGAGCTTTTAGAACAACTCATTGTAAACGAATGTATTTTTCAACATTTTCTGATAATTAGAAAACAGAGGTGAAATCTAATTCTTCATCTGGAAAAACAGAGGAACAGCTCTTTTTACCTCAGAGCATACGTGATGTCCTTGTTTCCTTATCAGCTGTGGGGAACGGTCATCTTCAATGTTCCTTAAAAAATTCACATCTAGTTGAGTGCATATCTAGCACTTTTGTTATTGAAGTTAGAGCTCTGATCTGGAAACAAGCTGGTGATCTCATCCTTCTAATAATATCTTTCACATACTAAATTATGTATAATTTCCCTTTGATTATGAATTTGAAAGCATATGCTTCTATGTTGTATTTGTGCTTATTGTGTTACATTCCCCTGAGTACTTTGCAAGCAAGATATAAAATCAACTATTAATTATTAGTATTGCAATTAGAGTAATCACAATGAAACTGAATATTACGGAGAGTGTAATGAGTATCAAAAAATTTGATAGGGAATATAGACCCAAGTTCTTATAGAGGTACATGTTCCTCAGCTGCCTGAAAATGTCTTTTCTGGAAAAAAAACTTCTTTTTGGTGACTGGCTGCCACTTTCAATGATTCTTGCAAATCAAGGGATTTTATAAATCAGAATGAGAGTGGTTATGTTGTTAAAGCATGACCAGAACACATAATGTTTTTTCTATCCTAATATTTTGTTCTTCTAACCTCTCCTGCTCCCATTTCCTCTCATAAATGTGCAACTGACAACGTCTAAAATCTGTTCAGGATCAAAGGCTTTGAATTGCTGCAACCATAATGCTTGGGCTTTGTCTCAGTCTTTGTCTTCTTATGCTATACTAAATTACTTCCTTGCTCTGTGTGGTGAAAGATGAGAAGAGCCTTCTCTTTCAGAACATAACTGGAAAGGGGAACATTTTAATTTTGCAGATGCCTGAACTACAGGATAAAGTAATTAAATATTTGCCAATAAAAAAAAAAATTGCAAAAAAAAGGAAACCAAATATCACAAGTTACTCTGGAAAATCCCAAACTCATCCAGGATTGCCAAAGCAAATACTTTCTAGTTTGAGTCTGGTAGTCAAGTCTCCGTGTATTCCCTTAGTATCCTGTCTTACAGAGCTTTTTGAGATCTTTGCAGAACAGTCTGGAATTCTTTGGTATTCTGGAGGAATACTTAACTAAATATTTTATTATTTGACAATTAAAATACAATTCCAAATTAAATATTTTCAGAAGGCAAAAACAGCCTATGAGTGCTTACTAATTTTATTAATAAATTTCCATTAAAAAAAGGGTAATTTGACATTCAAAAGGCAGTATCTTTGGCAGGGATGTACCTGCCTTCTCAAAGGTTCAAGTTAGTACCTCTTACTTTCAATGCAGTGACTTCTGGATGATTTTATAGCCCAGAACTCAGAGGAAAATGTGAGTCTATACCAAAGGCAAGATACTGCTGAGCATGACAGCCTCTGAGGTCACACCTGCTAAACCTGGGAGCAGAAAGCTGAGGGAAATTGAAGGGGGTGGGTGTGTAGGGATGTGTAAAGGAAAGGAGCTGGGCCCTAGATTCGTGGTAAGCACAATTTCCCACAACCAAGAAAGAGCTTTTGTTGTGTCTGTTAAATTCTGAAGGAGCTGAAATCTAGCAGCTGAGAACCTGTTCTTGAGAATGCTGGGGTGTGGATTCACTGCAATGCAGGGAGAGGTCTGTGTCTGACCAGGTGTGACAGCCTCAGGTGCTTACCCCAGAAAAATTTTCTGTGTCCATCGCTTCTGCCACAGAAAATTTTGTCCTGGGGAGGATATTTTTCAACCTTTGTTTTCCCTTGTTCTTTCTATGCCCGTGCTGCATCCCTGCAGAGAATGTCTGGAGAGCCCCTGTGGGAGCACTGGGCACACAGCCCTGAGTGGGGACCTTCAGAGGCCACAGGAAGAACATCACTGAGTAGGGGTAAAAAGGATCCCATGGCTTTGTACTCTGAGGTGCCAAAGTGTTTGGCAACTTCAAGACCTGCTTGAAGTGGTTCCAGAGTGAGGAAAGAATCAATACAGCGTAGGAGTAAAAATTTGTGTATGTTTGTGAGGGCAGCAATAGAAGTGTGATTATGTCTGACTTTCATATAGGTATTATTATTCATAATTTTTATTGACAAGGCAAGTAAGGAACCATGGCAACCAAGGGCAGCTTATAGAAAGCTATTTTTGCCTGTGTAGTGATTTCCCCCTCTCTTTTATTTTATTTCTCAATATATATATAACCTTTTCCAGAAAAATTGATTCCTCTGAATCAATGATTCCTCCTCCTACCTAACAGTGCCTTGGTAACCCCATCAGCCAAGAGAAACTTTTTCTGCATTTTCTGCATCATAACATGTCCGTGCTCCTAGATCCTCTTCTGTGAGATACATAAGATGAAACAAATATGAAAGGATGTTAATCTTCTGAAGAATTTGTACAGAAAAATTGTTTTCATAGTTGCATAATACGGTTGTCTATGCTTGTGGAGTTATTTATGAGCAGCCTGGAGAGTTTTACTTTGATGTGTGAGAGTATTTTGGCCTGTGAAATCTTCTGAAGTGGACACGAGAGTGTTAATGGAATAACTTGCATTAGGAAGGAAACATGAAAGTGGACTGTGATCTAGTTTGCCTCTTAAATCTGTGTAAGTGATGAGAAGAAATGCCCATGCTACCTCGAGCCTGATAAGGAAATGGGGTGATAAGTGTCAGCCGGGCTCCTGAGCTCAGTGGGCTTGAGCAGAGAGGGGCAAGAGGGGCCCACGGATTAGGAGAGCCCAGCAAATAAGATCTTTCAGACACAATAGTCCAGGTATGGGAAAGGGGGAGGCAATAACACATTTCCTTGACTTTTGCCCTGGTTAAAATGTTCTGCCAGAATGTCAGACTTAGATTTAAACTGCAGAAGAGGCATGTATGCAGAGCTGCACAAGTGTCTGTCTGTGCCTGACCAACCCCTCTTCCTGCAGACACACACCTTGGGCTGTGTGCTGGTGCTCTGCCCACCTGTGAGCTGCAGATCTGCTCCAGAGTGCTTGAGAACCCCTCCGGGTGATGAGCACAAGATAAATTGTATTTCTATTGATGCTTTCTTCCTGTAAGCCAAAGGACTGCTTATAAGGTACTATCTAGGCTGGATATGAAAAGTTTCAAACTTTCACATTATCAGTTGATAGACAAAATCTTGCTCAGTGAGAAAAGCTAAACTAGGGCTGAAATGGTATTTGAAGGAAAAGGCAGTTCAGAAAGAAGTTCCTATCCAGCAAAACAGCTTAATTTTGTCTATTTGGCTTCTCTGCTTTTGAAATGGGGTATTTCTATTATTATTCACAGATTTTAATGCATAAATATTATCTGATGATTGGGAAAGGAAATTGCTTTTGGTAGAGCAAGTGAATGGAAAAGGGTAGAGGACTACCACTGATAAAGAGGCAAAGAGGCTTTGCTGTGAACATGGAGGAGGAAATACTCCAAAAGAAACAGAAGAGAATTATCTACAGGTTCCTGTGACACTGGAACAGGGCACACTGAATGAGGCTGCTGGATCAAACTGGACCTGTGTTCAGACAGAGGATACTGGTGAAAACAGCATTCAGACCATCCATATATGCTGCTGCATTTCAGAAGATACCAAAGGGTCAAAAGTCCATTGTGGAAGTTCTATAGGCATGTTGCACAGATGCAGTGGAAAGGCCAGATCAATTCTTAGAAATCCTGAAAAATAAGAAATAAAAATTATATGAGGTTGGGACTCCAAAGGGATGGAAAATGAGTTCAAAAACAAAGGGAGACTGGAGACACACATAAAAGCTGTGTTGTGAGTAATGAACTGGGAGAAAAGAAAGCACACTAAATTTGTATTTGTGCATGTGTAATAATGCTACTTTTTCCATGAGGTACTTAGAGGCCCAGTATGCAAACAAGTGGCATTCTGTAATCAATAAAGTAAACCAAAAATTAAAAAATGCAATATTTCAGTCAGCTGTACCACTGCTGGCCTCCTTATTCTGTTTTGATTTGCATAGGTTAGACCACCAGGGCAAGGAATACAACTCCTGTGCTGATCAGATATTACAGCAGTAGGCAGCATTGTTTTTGCTGCTGGCCATGATGCTGCAGAGAGTGTTTAGCACACCCAGGCCATTCCATCCCTGCTGGCCCCAGTGCCAGAGAACATTCCATGGTACGCTCACGTGAATATAGGCACAGTGCCAATGCTGCAGACAGCTTAAAGCAGGGTATTTTGTTGTTGTTGCTGCTGATGCTCACTTCAGCCATCACATTAAAACAGTTTATTTAGATTGCTGCCAATTACTTCCATAAGAGTCTGGGAAAGGCAGAAAATTTACTACTGTGTTGATGCTGTGAAGGTTAAGAATTATTGACTTAAAATACAAGAAAGGAGGGTTAGGTTAACTACGAAGAAAATATTTTTGAAGGTAAGCAGAGAAAGTAGATCATATAAAAAAGGCTCAGGAGAGCTCTTCACCAGGGATTTTTTGAATACATTGGATATCTATCCGTCAAGGATAGCTAATCCTGCCCTCAGACAGAGACAGATGACTTCCAGATGTCTATTCCACTCTGTAGAGAGCAAGTCCATACCTGAATATTAAACAGGAAAAGCAAGGATGTGTCCCCAGCTATCCTATTGCACCAAGCAATGTGGGAGGATGAAATGAAGGGGACCAGGCTCACAGCTTTCCTACTGCTGCTTATCTCACCAGCACTCAGTGTGCCCAAGGCTCGGCAGGACAGACTTCTCCTCTCACCCAGGAGAGCTTTTTTTCATTTGTACATTCTATCATTATGTTAAAAAAAAAGCACACTTGGCTTCTGGAGGAGGTATGGATAAAGTGGAAGAGAAAAACATGATGTGATCATATAAATAAATACCATTTAATAATTTACAAGCTGGATATATGAGGTATAATCTGAATGCTTGACTTAGTAGCTGTAACATTGTTTTTGAGCCTGTACTTTAAAATTATTTCCTAATCTTATCCATTATTTCACCTCACATAAGAAATCCTTCAAATTCTGAAAATTCTGTTGTCTTATCCAGGTGTGATTATTAGTTTAATGATACAAAGTTGGTAATTTGTAATATTATTAAAGTGGATTTTCTGGACTCATCATCATCATCATCACTGGAGGCATGCACAGTTAGCCTTCTACAATGGCAGTGCCAATATGAGATGTCTTTATGATTGTGGAGTTGTAGCTGTGCACTTCCCTCACAATTCTTTCAAGAATGACTTTCATTTGTCTCAGGTTTGGATGAACATTTTCCCTCAAAAGACTACAGACAAAGCATGTCACTTGTGCTCACAGAGTGCATCAGGCCTCTAGTCTGGAAAGGGGATGAAGGCACCCCTAAAAGCAGGCAAGTGAGCAGTAGGATCAGACCCTAAGGCAAAAGTTAGCTGATGCACATCAAAGCAGCTTGCTGGGCTGAGCCAGCACCTCATTTCACAAGTGTCAGGGAATGAGCAAGTTTTGTAGAAAAACTTGAGCCCTGATTCTGTGTGGCGTTTCAAAAAGTGACTCAGAGTTGAGTGCTTCCCTGTGTCATTAATGGTCTTGGTTCTGGGGGTAATTTTTCATTTTTTTCTTGCATTCTGTCATAGCACAAAAGCAACACTTGAAGAGAATCCTTGGGGGAAGAAGTCTACTCTTATTTCTTGAAGATTTGTGCATTCAAACAGAAGGTGGAGAACAGGCATAAACAATTTTAGTCTGTCATTTCAGATATTATGTCAAATGTTTACGGCCACATTTCTCAAATGCCTTTATATCATAAAGAAACAGAGTTGAGCCAGACACTGAAAGAAAAGCTCACCTGACAGCTATCATCTGGCCTCTAACTCTGCCTTTTGGCATCTAATGCAACATAGTAAGAGAAGGCATGCTACAATTCTACATAAATTTCACCAGCAACAAAGTTTTAAGGAAAAATACACCTATTTATAAATTAAACTTATTTCTCCCCCACGTTTTTTATCTTATTGTGGCCTGGTCCCTTTCTCCTATGAAACTTTGTCCACCACACCTTAAGTTTTGAAAATATGAGTGCTCATTTTTGAACTGTGGAAAAAAAATACTTTTCCTCTCTTTTGAAATGGTTAACAGAAATAGAAATTAGCTAAACTTCCTCCTTCAAAAGAACTCAGCAGTTTCTTGGAAAGGTCAATGTTTGGATTTTTAAAATGTAATTCAAGGAAATTTTGTTGTAAAACTTTCTGATGGTGGAATTCTTCTCTGTCCAGATTTCTTCAGCAATGTCCTCTGCAGATTACCTGTGAAGATTGTCCCTTCAAAAGAAACAATGTAAAAAATAAACTTTCTGATTCAGATGCAGTTTGTCCCTGATTGCAGTGACATAGATCAGCCTTTTTCATTGATTGTTTGATTCATTGGACTTGCCAAGCTAGCATTGATTATAGAGACTGAACTTGATTTTTTTTCTCACATGTCATAGCCCATATTATTTATGCAACTCAGTGAACTCATTTAGATAAGACTGTAGAGGTGTGACATTAGCATACTCCAATATCAAGAGAACAACAGTGATTATATATCAGACTTGAGAGTGCTTTATTACTATCTGGGGAAAGAAGGAGCACAAGTACATACTTGAGACCCAAACTGAAAGTTCTGGTTGACATTTCTCTCCTTCCACCTCCTACTGCATATATGGAAATCCTTGTAACAGTGGGGGAACATGTGAGATGCCATAATAATACTGGTAATGAAAATAAGAACATAAGTGTTGAGAAAAGGTGTTGTCAAACAAGTGCAGGTTCTCAAACTTCTCTGCATAATTTACAATTTGTGTTTTTCTTTTCTAAGTGAGGACTTTGCCTGTGTGCAGAGAACTCCCACACATCTGTCCACATCTTGAACACTGAATATAGAGCTTAAGAGGTATTTTAATGTGGGGTTTTCTAAGTAGTGGAACAGTGGAGAAAAGGCAAATGACTTAGAAACAGCCTCAGGTATCCTATAAACAGAGATATGTTTGAATGTGATTTTTTTTTTTTTTGTTTTTGCTATTGCCATGTATCAGACCTGTTCAAAATAATTCATGCAGTCTCTTAAGTTGTTACCAGTCTCAGAAAGCAGTTTAGAGAGACCAAATAATCCATGGCTTAAATCTGGATAGCACTGTTGAATATCTGGATATTCACTGTCTGATTACAGCATTTGAAATGTGTTAGGGACGTCACATTGTGCTTTTATCCAGAGAACCCAATGGTAAAGCAAATAGCAGTATTTATGGCCAATAAATTAATTATGCTCAGTAGTGAATTAATAATGTAATGAAGAATTCATTAAATTTTTTAGTGAAGATCATCTTTAATGTTTGAGTCCTCCTCTCATTTTGTTTCACTATTCCCCACTGTGACCTAGACTTCCTTTGCAGGCACCTGAATGACTAGACAGCTCCATACCCTGAGCACAGGCTTTAAGATTTAGAAAAGATCTTAATCTAAGAAAATGTTAGGTCTTCTTTTTTAAGCATATTCCACATTGCAAAGCTCGTAAAAGAGATTTGCATTGTACAGTTTAATGATATCTGGTGGGAATACTTCACAGTAGACAGGTTTTCCCTCAGGTTTTCCATCCATGTTGAGTTTACATTTTCCTGATATGTTGCTTGTTTTGCTGTGTGCAGCATATTGGTCTATTCTATCTGCAGAGAAAAGACAAACTGCTCTTGAATTACCCTAAAGGAAAACAAATAGAAAAAAAAAATTGCTTTATCAAATACAAAAAGGAATTTAAAAACAAGGTGAGACCAAAGCGTGAAATCTGAGAGGAAATACTCTCCTCTCCAGTTTGGTGTTAATACCTAGCCCTTGGTAGTTCAGGAAGCTTCTTGTGTGAAATCTCTGCATTTCAGCAATGTTCCCCTGCATCCCTTCAACTCAGGATTCTTGTAAAGGCTGAAAAAAACAAAACAATCAACAACATTTGAGCATAATAAAGACCTTTGAATTGCAGAAACAGATGTCTAATGTCTTGCTTTTGAAGTTCAAGTCTACTAAATCAGGTTTAGATAAACCCCAAGGCTCAGGTTATTGTAACATTTGTAAACAGAGGAGACAGTATAATTTTTGCCATCAGTAGAAAGCCTGACTTATAAATTACCAGGATGGACAGGTAATTCTGGAAGTAGCTTCCATTTATGTGTGACTACATGGACTTTTTTTCAGAGACATCAGTGCTCTCACAATGACCATGTTGTTAACAATGCCAGTCCCATCCATTACACCCTGCACTCAGTGGCAAGATGTCACACTGTTAACATGTCATTACCTTACGGGACAAGTTTTATATGCTTTTTCTTCCCTCAAAGACCAAAAGAACCCTGAAGTATTCAAAATTTCAAAATTACTTGGCTGTCCATGAGAGGTGCTGGAATTGTAAACGTTAATAACCAACGCTAAGCAATCAATCTGTCACCTTTTGGTGAAGTAAATTACAGGAAGTCAGCAGCCACTATAACATGTTTTTCCAGAGGAGCAAGAATTCTAATATTTTGGATAAGTTGCTGGTTGTCACCCATAAACAAGAATAGCTGCTTTGTTCCTTCAGCAGCAGCAGGGCACCTCCTTCATCATCTCAAACCCACAGCACACAGGCAGGATGCTCTGTTGTTTATGGCAAATAGCATGTGCCTCTGAAGGCAGAGTCCATCATCCCTTTCCAATTCTGCTGGGGGAAAAATAAAAGAATTCTGCCTTACACTCTTTCTAGATTCTTGACATAGAGCACCTCATCCCACTACAAATGTTTGTACAAATTCTATCTGTTAAAGGAAAACTGATAATCTATGGAAAAAATTTTGTGAGTCTGCACGAAACCTTAATAGCCTGCCCTTATATAGTAGCTTTAAAAAGTTTTATACTTTCTCTTATTTTTATTTTGTTTTTGATTTGCTGGATGAAAAATTTGGTCCTGCAGGCCATATGTTTTAGAGAAAATCATACTATTTTAGCAGATAGTTGTGAGAGAAATAAGAATTGGATCGGTTTTTGAACTTCTTTCTCTTGTCTAACTCAGCCTGTTAGATGTAAAAGTCATGTACCTTACAAATCTTCATATCTTCTTTTTAAAAATCTCTTCTGTATCTTTGTGACTCACCTCTCTTGCTGTCAGCAGCACTAATCTTCATTGCCTGACACTCCATGTGTTTGGGAACTCAATCCCCTCACTTCTACCATTGTAATAGCATATTTATGTGGGGTAAAAACCCCTAAAAATTATTTAAGTATTAAATAATTGCTCAGTTCTTTGAAAAATTCCTTCTAAACCATCATTCTAGGTGTTGGTGCTATCCATACCCCACTCCTTCCAGCTAGGTGCAGAGAAGGTCCCCCTTCTTCAGGACAGGTGCAAGCTCTCATGATGTTCCCAGTGGCACTTGACGGGATGGCCTCAAGGGGAAACCTCTGCATTCGTGGGCTGCCAGATTCCCTCTTGAAGTAAACCAACTGTTATGTGATTGTACTCTATCTTCATGAAGAATGGGGCCAGATCCCCTACCAAAATACATTTTCCTTCTGATTCACTGCCATTCATTCTGTAGATAAGGTAAATTATTGTGGTTGGTGTCACCAGCTGAACAGAAGCCAATTCAGATACAAGGAGTTACTCCAGGTGTGTATGGAGCCCTTGTCTTCTCACAGCAGCAAAGGATCTTATTTGCAGGGGATCATCTACAGGGTTAATTTTGCATAGAATTAATTTAGGCAGTTCAGCTAAAACATTTTCCACCTATCAGCTGAGCCGGCCTTGCCACATCTGCCCTCAAGCTTTCCTCAGCTGGTGTCAATGCTCAGTATCTCTCTGCACGCAGAATTCAGCCTTTCTTATTTCATTGACATTAGGATGTACCTCCCACATGTGTGTCTCTGTGCCTTAGTTAAAAGAGAACAGCTGAAATGAGAGAAAGCAAGAAATATCCACTTGGAAAACAATATAACAATGGTTTAATGTAACCTGTGTCCTTTGGCCAAGGAACCTCTCATTATCCCTGTTTCTTTAGCTTTGGTGTTTGAGATAGAGTACTGTGTTTAATTATTTACTGGTTGCTATAGTGTTGTTAAATGAACCTTTCAGACTGTCATGTGCTGTGTAGAGCTGTTCCTTCACAAATATTAAAGCAGATCTGCAGCAAATTATGTTTCCACAGATTCAAGAAACCCCATATTTCCATTTTCACAAAGCAGAAAAGAAGGAAAAGAATAGAAATCAAACCCTGAAGTCTGCATTTAAGGATTCAAGAAGCTCTCAGAACTTCATTTATTTCTCTTAGAACTGTGCCCCATTGTTATTTTTCTGCTTGTTGCCATTTCACATTACTTCAGTGAAACTCATACAAAAATGAGTTTGCAGGCTTTCAGATACTGAGGCTGTTAACTTACCAAATCTCTCCATATTCAGACAAGTTCAATCTGTATAAAGAACACAATGATACATAAACCAGATACATTGCATTTTGCAGCAGTCTAATTTATTTCATTTCATGAAATATATAAAAAATGAGCAAATATATTTTGATGCCAAAGCCATGAATGTTGTAGGCTTACAGCAATTCACATCACTGATGGAGGTGAAAACCATTGTTTGTGAAGTGTGACTTGGTGAGTTAGAAAAGTAAGACATTTGGGCATCCAGATGAGTATTTTTATGGAATAATGCAAAAATTATTGAAGGCGAGAAGAGATGACCAAAACAAAAGAATGAAAACAAGTATGCAAACTGAAATATTCTGTGGGAAAAAGCCAAGACTGGTTTGCACCTAAGAAGTTTGTGGTATCCGTTAAGAAGCAACAAATGGATTTAATTGAGTATTTCATTTTCCTTAAAACTTGCCACTTTGCGTAGCTGATACAAAAGTAGTTCAGTAAAACATTTGCTTACAACACTTTTTCAAGTATTACCATGTACCATGTGAAGAACTTGTCTAGATTAAAATACCAAGAATTTGGACTCACTTTCCATCCATTTCAGAGAATATTGTTAATTTTGGGGGGGAGGGGCAGATAAGGAGAGAAGAAAAAAAAAAATATGAAAGATCCAGAGATGTGAAAGTGCAGGTCTGGTCCTCATTCAAAAATGTTGCCTGACAGAGGAGAGATAGCTGCTTACTGAAAACAGTAGGGAGATTTTCCTAGGAGATGCACTTTTACTATTCCATTCTGAGTATTATAAGTTCCAATTACATCTCTGCAAGTTTTGAAAAGGCAAAATAGGGTCTTTGGGACTGAAGATGAAGATAGAATAATCATAAAGGATGTAATTAGAGTAAAGAGTGACAAGTTGACAGGCACAATCCAGAGACAAATGTACAGACAAGCAACTGAAGCAGCTCTACATCAGGATACAGCACTTGTGCACTGGGGACCTGTCCCAGATCCACTGAAGCTATTAAATGCAAGGCTGGGAAGATGGGGGAGAACCCAGTGCTACTGACCTAAGGAAAAATGAAATATTGTCCCTTGACAAAAATTTTCATATATACTGTGGAGAAGGAAAAAAAAAAAAAAAATTCCAGCAGCTTGTCCAGTCACTGGAGTGCTCTTTTTATTTATGAGTGCCCTAATAGGTCTTTTTTGCTTCTGCTTCAGTGAATAAAGCTCTACAGGAGAGCAGGTAAATGGAGGAGAAGCAGTGGCTAGGTATTTCCAAATTGCTGATAGGCAGCACCTGACATTTCCTACTCGTTTTTGCACAGATCTTGATGTGCTGTGCTGGTAGCATGAGCATACAAACAAAACCCCAAGTAAAACTCCATGCTGCATAACATCCTCAGTGCAATTAAAGCAGTGAATTGTTGAATAAACAATATCCTTAATTCACCCTGTTGGGATGAGCTGGAGCTTCTGTAGAATGAGGCATGGATTGCATTTCTCCAGTGTACAGAGGGTTTGCCTGTGTCAGCAGCCTCGTGTATCACAGGGTGAATCAACTCATTGCTTCTGTCGGGACCTTCACCTTATAGATCAGCAAATATGCAAACCTGAAATTTACTGGAATGGACCTACTGATAGTTTAAAAGAAATTCAGATCAGTTTTTTTATAGGAAAACTGCTTCAAAGGCTTTAATAAATGTGAGCTCTGGCAAATGGAAACAAAAAGAAAGACTCATAAAGAAACAAGTCTGAAATTTTTCTGCTTCCTAAGTCTCAATGTTGTCTCTTTCTGTAAACTACACAAATGACATTAATGAATTCTGCTTTAGGAAATGACTTAATTCCTTTTCACAGGTTACAAAAGCAACTTATACTTATTCTGCAAATATAAAATTTCTCACATTTTGTAACCATAGATTTTTTAAATATGTGGCCTTCCTTTCAAATAAAACAAGTTTTCACTTTTACAGTAGTCTTGTGTTGTATTCTTTACATATAACCATCAGAAAGGAATGAATATTGAGTCAGTTACAGATTTCTGGTATATAAATTTCTTCTGCATTCTCAGATTTAAAATCCCTTAGGAGCCATTTCACAATCTAACTGATGACATTTGTGGTCATGTCTCAGAATCAGCTAAATCATTTGAGCACCATTCCTTTATCCAGCAGTGACCTTATATGTTCAAAGTACAGAATATGCTGAATAACTCTGGTAAATGATCTGTGGCTAGAAAGGGCTGTCTTGCTTCCCTAAAATATTTGCAATATATTTGGCTCATTAAAGACATCCCAGAAACTGTAAGGAACACCAAAATATTGTATATCTTATTTCAGCTTCAATGATAGTGAGGCAATTTAAAAATTATGGAAACCTAAAATAGTATAAAATCATTTAGAAACAAACAATGTTTTGGTCAAAAATCTAAAGTTTATACCAAATTTTCTTTCATCCACAGAAAATGCAAAAACATTTGCAAGAGAAATCTTTTATTTTGCTTTTTTTTTTCCTTGACTTGTTTCTCTTAAGAGTTAAGTTATTTTAGATTTCATTTATTATATTGCTGCAGATAATCAATAGATCAGAGTAAGACTGGCAAGTTGGCTTTCTACAAAGGGGTCTCAGGGAGAGTCAACTGCAGCATTGGAGCCTCCTCAGGAGAACAAATGTGTGAGCAATCTAATCGCTGTCATCATTTATCAGGCACCACTGCATTAGCTGGTATTTTTTGTGTTACAGGTGAGTAGAGCAAGACTTTTGAATGGAGGATTAAACTCTGTATGGCATAGGAAAGCCAAGTTTTTTTTTCCAGCATAAAGCCCCCAAATGTAGCTCTTCTCAAAGACACATTTATGGAGATTGACTCACCAGCCTCCCATGGCTCCATTTTCCCGGGGCAGAACTGCAAATGTAAAATGCTGTTGCTCCTCTCTGCACACAGCTTGAGCAGAGAGCGCCTCCAGCACTGGCCTCTGGCCCCTCCAGCAACACGCTGAGGATAATAAATTGCTTCCTGTATCACATTATGGAGGTGTCCTTATATTGAAAACTTTATGGTGAACTTGTTGTTGCTGTCATATTCTGACAACACACCCACGTATTCCTGGAGAGCAGAGAAATTGTGAAGACTGCCAGCAGCGCCCAATGTCACTTTGGTGCACTGGGACTGTGGGGCTGCTCACCCTAAATATTGTTTTGCTGGATCCAGCTGTTGTGCTGGGGCAAAAATGGGAAGATAATTGTTTATAAAAACTGCCAAAGAAGAGTATCTTCCCTAATTTCCCAATACTGGCCCTTGCAGTCATGCTGTGGTCATGTGGCAGGGTCCTGGACACGCAGCTCTGCTGTCCTGGCTGGTCACTGTCACTGCCCTGACCCAGAGCAGGGGGAGTGGGGACACACGTGCAGGGTCAGGGCTGTGAGACTTCCTTGTGTGGCTTGCTTCACTGGTGTGGTGGCAGGAATGTACTACACCACATCCCAGGGACTTGCAATGATTTCACTGAGATGCAAAAGCACCTGAGCTAGGGCTAGACTTCCAGAGACCTCCAGGAGAACAATAGTTCCCTTGTGGCTTCCACTCAAAGAACTCAACGTGCCCCATTAGCAAGCAAATCCCCATCCTCCCTTGCTGTGATGTAGTATGGCTCAAAAGTCCTTTAAGGAGAAAAGCCAGTTAAGAGAGGGATTGTACAGTCTGGCTTAAATAATTTGATTTATGGATTACTTCCTTCATAAGCATTCATTTCTGGCTCCTTTATTTTCTTTATTTTTTCTGGCTGATGTGGATCCAAATTTAAGTGCGTCCATGATGCACAAATATGGATATATTTCCCTTTGAAAGTACAAAAAGACAACAAATGCCACCATACCCATTGCTTTCTGGATATATCCCTTAGTGAAGTGCATGGATTTCTCTAGCTGGAAAATGACTTCATGAATGAGAAGCCTGCTTTTTATAAAATGTCCGTCTTTTTGCTTAGTTTTAAAATGTCAAGATTCTTAGGGTGACGAAATGATGAACCACATGTAATCCTCTCATGAAACCAGAAGTTACAGCAGGGCAATATCCTGACAATTGCCACTGACAATGTACATTGCTACAACTCAGTGCTGTGACAGAGTTCTTGTGTTTTTTTGAGTTCTGTGGGGTCTTAATGAGTTCCTACAGAACACTTTGCTTCTCTCTTTTGTCTTGCACGGAGGCAGGGCAGATATGTTGGTGTGGCTGAGTCCTGCCACAGATGAGAGCAGCAGCTCCAAGGGATAGAGGAGGGCAAAGCTATGGCTTCTTCTTCTCTGCATGGCAAGAAAACTCAATGGAGTTCCAAAGAAAGAAGTGTGTCCTTACAAAGGCTACTGGAAAGGACTTAATTAATGTTTTGGAGGCATAAAGTCTCCTCCAATTTTTATAGCTGGCCTTTCTTTAGGTTGCACATCACAACATGAGGAGGTAGTAGCCTCCACAGCATTTGCTCTCTTTGATTATAATAGAAAAGCACCTGTCTTTGGAAGTCCATTGCCTTTAACATAACAGTGAGGATTCCCAAATGCAAAATATTGAGGAGGATGGACAAATTTCTCAAGTTATGCAGAAAATTGTATTTCTTCAGAGTTTAGTTTAGTTTGCTTGTTTTGGTTGGTGATGGGACTTTTTACTATTTTTAAATATTTTTTTTAATACTAAAGGAAATCTAACTGATTTCACTTGGAATTACATCTTTTTCCCAGGACTACATGATAACTGTTCATGTATTTGCTGTATTCGAAGATGAAGATATTTCTTCTGAAGTCAAGAAAATCAGACACTGGATTTTGGAATTATTTGAAATTTTAGATTCACCTGTTTTCCTTTTAGTATCATCATTATAAGCACTGTGTGACCAAGAGGTTTCTAGAAGCAGTCTTTTGTGAGAGTGCTCATAACAGAAATTACTTGTAACCACAGATGTTGTAAAAAACCTCCCACCTAACAGATAATAATGAACAGATACATCTTTTCCTGAAAGTTCCTTTTGTAGGCTAGGGCACTGCAGTCTTCACCACTCTGGGTAAAGCAGAAGTGGAGATTTATTCAGTCAGAGCACTGGGCTGTGAGTCTGTAAATCTAAGGTCTATTCCCTGCTCTGTCTCAGCCTGATTTTGATACCTAAGGCAAGTCATAGAGACTCTGTACCCCAATGCTAGCATGAAAAATGGGAGTGATGACTTGTGCAATTTTCTATAGCCATCCTGAGGTTAAATTATATGAGATTGGAGGATACATTTCAGATTTTTTTTATTAATAGGTGATATTAATTTATAAATGGAATTAACAGGGATATCACTTTTAATATATAAAAATGTGGGGAAAGTCTCTTACTAATCTCCAGTGAATGTAAAAAGTAAAAATATTATATAAATGGTTTCCTTCTCTGGTGTGTGAATAGACATGAGATACTCTGGACTTGTTTGAACTGCTTTTGACTAAAAATTAGCGAAAAAACACAGATTCTGGTGAATACATGACTATAGGAGCAAGTTGTTGAAATGATCATGTTACAATAACTAATATCCATTTCACATGTAAAATATCTGTTGCAAAGGTATTATTAAGGGAAAAAAAGGAGCAGGATAAATCTTATTCTAACATTATCTAAAATTATGAATTTACAAGAGCAAAATGGTACAATTGCTACAGGCAGAACAAGGCCACTATACTGACCATTCAACTATGGTAAAGTGCTTTAATTTGGCTGTGCTCAGCCTGCCAGTGCTCTTATTCTGCACCATGCAGGCAGGTGTAGAAGAGACTTGTTTACTAATTAGTGTTATGATTTCAGATGCACAGCTGTAATGAAGCATGAAATGGCAGTCACCAGTGATATTCTTGCAGCTCTGGTACGTCAGCCTGATGAGATGGCTGCACATTGTCAATATCAGCAGGGAGAAAGTCCCAGAAGAAAAATACCAGCTCAAGTGAGGAGGGGTTATTTAGTGGAGGGCAATTAAAGAGACTGATAGTCCTAATTACACATGCAAGTGCAGAAACTAGGTAGGCTTTTAGTATGGTGGTGACAAGTTACAGTCTGTTAGGTTCTGACTCTTAAGGATGCTGCAGAGGAAATGTGTTAATTCAGAGAATCAAAGAGCATTAGAAAACCCCCACCAAATAAAAGACCAGTGGTGAGAACCTCACAAATCAAATCTGTTATTTTTTAGTGGACTACCGGATGGAAATAAATGGTGAGAGTCCATGAGAAGCTGAGAGGCCACTGCTTCATGAACATATCAAGGTGACATACAGCACACAGGTAGTTTGGGGCATCAGTGACACGTCCAAGACAGCTGGCTGTTGCATGGGTATTTTTTCATTATATTGTATTTCAGATATGAACTTTCAAGGACTTTTTGAAATAAGATGGAATAGGACATACTCTGTTTGTGAAAGTGTGAAAAATTCCAGAGAGAACAAACAAGTCTTTTCCACTGTGTCCATAAAACACAGCCAAAGAGTGCTTTGTTGATGCTCTTACTGCTGTCCCTGGCCACCTCATACCTTCATAGCAGGCAAGACTTGACACATCTGCACTCAGTTTCACTCATGTTTCCATGCTAAGTGAACAGGGGGATATGTTCCACATGAGAGCCCACTCTGACCATGTGCTGGTTTTGATGGACAAGAGTACAAAATCTGGGGAAATTTTATCACACTAATTGGTAAGTTTAGTAAAAAAACTTTATTTCAGTGCTGCTTTCAGAAGAGTACAGCAAAAACAGCATGAAAGGGAGCCTGGGGTCAAGTTTCCATGAAGTGTGTCTACATCTGTACATTTCCATTGCTTCGTAGAAATGTGTTTTAAAATCAGTCTTGCTCATCAAACATATTTAACTGCTTTGCTGGGAAGCGATCTCTAAATTTTCTACCATTATTTTATGCATAGACCTCATAAGAAGTGTAAGGCACTGACAATCTGAGCCATGATAAAGGTCATGCAGTGAAATGATTGTTTCTGACTTAGACTTCATGTTCCTTTAAAATTATTCTAAAATACTCCCTCCTTTTCATGTCTTTTTCCAGATTTTGGGATGACTTTATCAAGTCTGATCTCTGACATGCCAGTTATTTCCTCCCACCTTTCATTTGATTCAGTTGTGCTTGATATTATCACTCATAAACTTGCCCATTCTGAGACCCACCTGCAGCTGAAAGCCATGTCAGAACAGTTTATTCCAGTTCATTAAAAGCCATCCTTGTTCTTTTCCTTTCTCCATTCCTTCAGTAATGGATGATTTTACAGTCCCTTTCAAAGATAGTGTTTCATTAGTACCTTTTATCATAAAAGGGGATCTGTTAAACTTGCTGTCATCACACATGATACATGGCATATTTGACTTTTTGTATGTGATCTGCATCTGGGAGTAACAGGAGAAATATCACAGTGTTCACATTTTGTGAAAAATCAGTAGAGTGGCATCAAATGAAAGATACCTAAGCGTTTTTCACATCAGGAAAACATTTTAAAATTATTGATTAAAATTTACCAATTACCAGAGGAAATCACTACAGGGGTTTAGGGTGTGTGCTTCCCCTCACCATCTCCCTTCTGCTGACCCTGAACTTGTTGGACGGCTTCTATCAGGGCAAATTGCAGTACCTAGCTGTATTTTAATCACAGTATATTATAACATATACTTGTTATGTCCTATCTTTTATTTTGCTTAAAATACCAAAAATTTAAAAAATCAAACTCTATTACCTTCTTTTTTCTTTTTCTTTTTTTTTTTTTTTTTTTTTTTTTTAAATTCAGTTCTTAAATCTGGGCAAATTCAAACTTAATTCTATTTTTTTTTTTGTTTACTTTTAAATTATATATGGAGCACTTGATTTTTGATTATAACTACAAAGAAAAAAGGATGCAAGACTTGGCAATTCCCTGAACTTCTTGAGATCTGTGCTGACCCATTTTTCCTGCTGTGAGAGGGTTCTTCAATGGCAGGACACTCATATGCTCTGTCAAGCACCCTGCCCAATTTTGTGCTGTCTAAAGAGCTCCTGAGGGTGAATGGTGCCCTATCAAAGAATCATAGAATCATATGAAAAGGGAAAAGTAGATTGAGATGTTGCTAAGGGAATATATATATTCCACTGAATTTTGGGTCTACTTCATGGCAGAAATTCTTTCAAAGAGTCTTTGTGTAGACTTTAGCTGTGTTTCCATTAGTGAGCTGGCTCAGAGCAGTGGTGCTGCTGCTCAAAAATTAAACCCTTTTTGTGACAGCAGCCTTGGTTTCCACTGTAGATTTTTATGCCAGAACTCAATTCATATTGGAGAAAAATCAACAGAAGCTCTTTTCAAAAAGTGCTCCAGTGCTGAGAGAGGAACTTTAAACCCAAACCATGGGTGGGGTTTTTTTCTGGCTTAGGCCTCTGGTGTGGACCACTGCCTCTTTCCTTCAGTTTTCCATCACAAAATGTCTCCCTTGTAAGAAGAAATCCAATTGGAAATAAACTGCCAGTGCCCCAGTAGCGGGAGAGTGTGCTCAGCACGTACTGCTTTGATCTATTGATCCACACATTTGCACCAAATTACTAAATTCAGCCTACCTGTTGTGGAAATTATAAACAAATCACAGTAATATAAGGAAGCTGGTGTCTTAGGCTGAGGCTTAATAGAGCAGAGACATGAAATGAAGCCTGGGGAAGATGTGCTCTATTTCATTGCTCAGCTCAAGAACAAGAAATAATGCAGGAACTTGCAAAAAATTAAGGGAGATTTACCAGTTTGCCAGCATTTGATTGATGTTTTGCTGAATTTTTCAGAAATAAGTTGATAAAAGGGACCACCAGCCTTATTCCATTTTTTAGTCAAAATAGAGAAATTTTTATTTAAAGATATGTATCTTTATTTGATTTGTGTGAAATGAGAGAAATTATAGTCCATATAAATAATCAAAGAACTGGGGATAATGTCTGAAAACCAAAACTCTATTTATAGACTTTCTAGTTTGCTTTTTTTTTAATTCTAGATATACAACATGGAGGGCTTGTACAATATTCTTTGTGTAATAAAGGTGGAATTAGGTGATGCATCACTGGTGGCTAAAATCCAATAATGAATAAAGTTTTATGCATGGAAATTATTCACAAATCCAAACACTGATCTATAATCACCTGAAGAAGTAGGAAGATTGAGGGGGAATGCCAGTGGAGCTACAAGTCATGGAGATCGATTCCCTGTGACATTAGAAATATTTTTCTTCCTATATACTCACTCTCCCTAGTATAAAAAAAGGCTATGAAATACTAGTCTTTGGAGAAAAAGAAAATGATTAAATTTTAGTTAAATAATTTAAAAATAGACTATGTTACCTTAACATATAATTCCACACATTTGATACCAAGCATGTTTTCTCAATAACCTATATTCTATCATGAGCATGTAACATATATATTAATTACTTTTTATATTGGCAGCAACAACATTACTACTACATATAGTTCAAAGAAATGGTTTGAAGGATGTAAAAAAAACCATAAATATCGAAATAGAAATGATTACTGAGTTGCCTAGGTAGGAACATCCTGCAACCAAGCACATTCAGGAATATTTCCTCAGCCCTTACATAGTAGTTACTTTAATTTCTCTAGTGTTAACAGTCATACCATCCTCCTCTGCATTCCATATTATCATTCTTTCTTGATGGAATTCTGCCCAAAACTGTAATTCCCTTATAAACATTAGAAACTACAATTTTCAAAACTATCCATTTAAATATCTTCATGCAGTATAATAAGACTCTTATGATAGTTAATATGTCCCTGATAAATGTTCTTGAGATGTAATGGGATTATGCACTATTTGTACATTTGCTGCAAAGTGAGTGGTATTAAGTGTCTCTTTGTTTCTCTATTTACTATAATTTTAATTTTCTTTTCATCTGGTGTACCATATTAACTACACTTTCTCATTTGAAGCAACAATGGATATAACTTCTGTATTATTCCCTGCCCAAACCGTTGACATAATGAGTTCTATGTTGAATTTATTTTTGTTTATATTGCTAAAGGCAGAAAAAATATGTGAAATTTTGTTAATTTATCAACTAATTTTGTTTCCTGAAAAAATCCCCAAACCCAACATTTAAATAATTTTATCCCATATACAGAAACAGTACTCTCAGTGTCTCAGGACAGAGTCTCAGTAACCATTGCTAATTATATCACCCTGCATTTTTTCCTTTCCTGAATGCTATCAAATGAACTTTTTCAACATCACCACAGCTGTCTTACATTATTTCCACCCTACTATTTTTCAGACTATCATCCTCTAGCTCTCTGGTACCTTGGCACTGGCACCATCCCAATTTCTATACGGCCTTTGCAGAGACACTGCATGTTTTGAATTGTTCTACCCCTCTCCCTTAGCTAAAGCACATCTGAAAAGTCATTTATTTAATGACAGTTAAGGAAATCAGTTGGATTTATTGCCTATTTAATCTAAAATATAAATGAAAGATGGGATAAAATCTTGCAGGAAAGGCTTTAAAAGTGAGCATGGAAATTGATACAGGGAAAAGGGGGATATACAAGAAACTGCTGAATATACAGAAGCCTACTTGAGGAACAGAAGTGCAATTAATGCATTGCAGATGTTGATACTTGCATCAGTGTGTGTTGCTGATTAAGACCAAATATTCAGGGAGCATCTGCGTGGGACAGCACAGGATTCCTACCTTAGGACAGGCATAGTTATTGTCCTGTCTTTCCAACACATCAGTAATGATGAGGTAGGAGATACAAGTAGTGTTAATTTGCATTTCACCTTGCAGTCACTCTAGATAGCTGATTGTGAAATAGGCTATGGGTTTAGAATGTTAATCACTTTTATTTTCCCTGTTCATATATATGTGTGAAAACCTTCCTGCCTTCTCCCTCTGCCTTCCAATCTCATAGATTACCCTTTCTCACTCCTGTTATTTTGCTCAAGTTCTGGCTCACTTTATTTTTAATTAGAAATTGAAACTAAAGAAATAGAATAAAGAGAAAGAACTGCAGGTTTTTGGGGTTTTTTTTTAATTTTTTTTTGAAAATCAGTTTGGTTTCATATTTTCTTTAGTTTTTCTCTTTTAAAAGGCCATCAGAGTTGCTGCTCTTCACACTCTTCGCTGATTTCAGGTTAGATAACAAAATGGAGGTGTTCTGCCTGTATCTCTCTTAGCAGTTTCTCTTCTGCCTTAGTTTTCAATTCTAATATATTATTTCAAAGTGTTTCAGTTCTGTTAAAGAGCTGTTGTGCTCTATTGCACAAGTGCCTATGCTTCAGTGACTAAGTGATCCATACATATATGTGTATATGAGCACGTGTATGTATAAATCCATAGTGTAGAAGTATAGAATTAATATAAAATCCATTTATTACTTTGCATAAAGATACAGGAAGGTTTTAACTGTTTGTGTTGTGGGGGTTTTTCCCTGCAAAAATTTAGCAAACCTTGAACAAAATGCACTTGCACAGAAATGAACTACCCAATTGTAATTTTCACTTCCAGCGGCACTAAATATATGTTTAATATCTTTCCTCCCCAGGCTGGTTCAGCATTCCCAGGGAGGGTGGAAAGATGAGAGTAATGTGCAGAGCAGTGGAGAAATGCCATGGGAGGGGATAAATCTGCATGACCCTGGACACATTCCAGCTACCGCCCTGTAATGTGCTCCAGCAGCTGCTGGCAAAGCTCTCCTCTGCTCCCTGAAAGTCACCTCCCATAATCCTGATTCCACAGCACCACTCCGTGCAGGCACTTGCTGGAGCAGTTTATGTGTTGAGCATTCAGATAGGTCATAACCAGTCCAAGCTGTACGTTCCCATGGCTGTTTGCATGGCAGAAAAGAAACATGTGTGATCCCCAGCCAGGAAGCAGAAAATTTGGAGCAAGGATCGTAAGGTTCAGAGCGGAAAGGATAAAGATTAAGTAGGGTAGTTTTTAAGAAGCAAACAGAAAAAAAAAAAAAAAAAAAGGAAAAGTAACCATAAAACGTATCAACAACTAAGCCAATAGTCCAGACACAGAAAAAAACAGAGAAACAGACAAAAAGTGAAAATAAAGGAAGGTGCAATTCTCTCAGCAATGGAGATCTGTAGGTCAACTAACTTTGTAGGAGCCTCAAGTGAAGAAACAGTACAGCAAGTTTATTTTTTTGACCCTTCCTATAGGACACTGTTCATTAATTTAAATTAAACTTCCGAAAGTAAGTACCGTCTCCTGGTCTATTGCCAATTTGTCTCACATTAATTGGCTGTGTCGGCTGAGCACTCTCTCTCAGGCTTTCTTTTCCTAATATTACCTGTCAATTTGTCCCTCTCCAGATTCTAATGCAATGGGGTGAATACCTCCCAAAAACCCGAAAGCCTCCCTGATACAGCCTGTGTGCAAATCTAGCAACATGATTAATTTTGAGATCTATTTAAACATTAAGGACAACGTAGTGGCCAAAAAAGCCAGCTGGTGAGGCTTGCTCCACACATCACACTTGGGATTTTCCCCATGCTTCCAGTAATTTAGAATGTTTTCATTAAAAATTGAAGAATAAAAGAAAGGCGTTTCATCCTCTTTGAAGCTGGCATTTAAAAACATCCAGGACTTACGGAAATGAACAACAGTTATCTTTTAAATAATATTTTTAGTGTGTTTTGGAGGGCTGTGTGATTTGATTTTGTTTGGTTCTTGGGTTTTTTTTCAAACTGTCCAACACTACTTTTATTGCCAGTAAGTAAGGACAGGAAGATGAACAGGGTTGCCAAGCTACTAACTGGAAGAAACTTGAGACTCCTGAAGAGAGGAGGGAGGTGACCTTGAAGTGCAAAACTCTTGCTTGTGGTGAGTGGAGTTTAACAGGCAGAAAATTCTCATGCTGTGGCAGAATATTTATCCATCTCTCAAGGGATTTTTTCTTGAAAAGTATTGTGTTTGATAATTTGCTTGTTTCTTTTTCTGATAGTTCACAAAAATATGGTGAAACTAATAGATATTGCATTAAGAAAGTAAATAAAATAAGCTGAAAAATACATGTTTGTGTGCCAGTTTAGTATGCTTTTCCTTTCTGAGAAGGTATTTAATAGGATTGTGGATATTTGAATAACTTGTAGGATTTGAGCTTATAATATAACATGAAAGAAATTATAAATATTACAGAAATAATGAAATTTTATGCTTTGAAGCATAAACTGCTCTTCTCAGCTGTCGTTCTTTTCTTTCTTTTCATTTTGTACACCAATCAGACAAATATTTTTAAAAGAAATTCTTATCTCCTTTTTCAGTATTGTTATCAACCTGCTGTTATCTCTGGACAAAGAACACGTTGAGAGAAACACATTGAGAAATACCTTGATCACTCCTTAGCAGAAGCAGTTATGCCACAGTAAGTGGAACAAATATGGAGAGCTGTAAGCTTAAGGTTTTGGAAACAGAAAGCATGAAAGATTTGGTTCTTTGCTTTTGTCACAATACTCAGAAAAGCAGAGGAGATATATCTTTAACTCCAAAGAAATACAGACTATGTCCAGGCAGTGAAGAATTGCAAAAGAAGTTTTGAAGTAGTTGCACTTAATTTATGTGACAACGGGGATTCTGCAACAGCTGGGCACAATTTTTCAGGCAAACTTTTTAAAGGCAACACTTTAAGGAGTATGAAAAGTAGGCTAAACTGGTTTTGCTTCAATTTGGTACTACAAAGTTCTCTTGGAAGCTCTAGGGTCAGATCTTAAACAGTGGATAAATCTTGTTAATTTATTTAGCAGATTAAATAGATTTAAATGGATTTTTAAATCTCTTCTAACAGTAAAATATGTTTGGTTTTATTATATATTTTTTCTTGTATACATCTTAATTTATCACAGGCAAAAAGAAATTGCAAAAAAAAAGATAGAAAAACTGCAACTGCAGATTTATGTCTTTCTTTCTGTTTGTTTGGGTCTGATTCATGGCAGCTTTGTTTGACAGACATGCTGTTCTTGTGGAGTGTGATGCCTTTAGGAAACATGAGGAGCTCCCCAATCCCATTTATCACATAGGTCCAAAATGCTCACATTACAAAGGGCATTTTTTATGTTCTGCCTTCTTCTAGTTTTCTTAGCCAAAGACCAGCACTGTATCATGTCATCCTGCTGCCTATATTTCTTAAATACCTGTTTTCATGCTGTCCTAAATAATGCTCTCAAAGACAATAAATGATTTCCAAATGTTACTCTGGAAATTTTCCTTTTAAGCTTTGAATGACTTTACACTGGTATCAAGCTGGTATCAAGCTAACACTTGCACTGAATATCCAAGCATAAAGAATCTCTGCCTCCAGGTAGAGAAGGTGCTTGCAGGAACCACAAGTGAAAATTGTCCCTAGTAAATTAGTAAATCTGAAGAAATTAAGCGTTCTCAAAGACTTTTGTTTTTTGGTCAGAATACAGATTATCATTGTACTATAGACTTTCAGATGATACTTTAAATGTTTTTTAATGATGGGGTGGCTGAAAGAACTGGTGGTGTTGTATTAATATGTTGATTTTATTGCTGGCCAGTTATTTGGGAATGTTTTTGTTCTCTCCTGTTTTATTTAAGGTGGTCATTTTACACACATTGTTTCATGCTTCAGCTCAAGCAGTTAGATATCATTACTACTTGTCATCAATTCTGCACTTTTCCCTGCAGTTTTAATTAATAAGACCAAATCATTATTTTACACTACCACTTGCTAGTGAAACAACAGTGGAAAACATTGAGGAATCAGGTGAATGTCATATTCTGGATTACATTTAGTTCTTTAATATTCTACTATATTCAAGAGGTCATACAGGATGATCACACAAGTTCTGGTCACCTTCCCACAAACATGCACTGTTGGAAGGTTTTGCTTCAGTGAGCACCATTTTATTTTTATTATTTCACCTGTCAGAAAGTCAGGCATGGTTGTCACTTCTGGTAAAGTGCCAACCACTCCAAGATAACTAGGTCCAGAAAACTCACATTTTAAATACTTTAAATTACCTATTCTTTGTTAGTTATGCTTTTTGAAGGGAAGGCAAAGAAACTTTGTAAATAGGTAGGGAAAAACATTAAATAAATGCTGGCAAGAAACCCAGAAGACAATGTTTTTGCAATCATGCCCTTTGCTATTATTGGTCTAAGAAAGGCCAAGTTTGATAAGATTTTGTCTTACCTTTATTCCCTGGGGAAAATAAATACTGTCAGATTAGCCTTGCTATTATAAGAGGACCTTTTACTCAGCAAGTAGCAAATGATTCACTCTTCTAAACAGGACCTAAGTTTATAAGTATGATATGTTTTCCCTGAGAGGCTCTGCCTAAACTTTTCCACACTAAGAGCTGAAGGTAGAGATTCTCTTTCGGTAACTCTGCATGGTGACAGCCCCCCAGAAAGTGGCCTCTTTCCCATGCACCACCCCAGCCTCATGAGTATTCTGTTTCAGCTGCTGTTTCAGCACTCTGCTCAGCATTTCTTTCAGTTATTATTCAGTTCAGTTGAGTTCAGCATTTGTCCTTGATTCACAACTCAGTCTCTTAGGTAGTCTCATAGGATATCCTTAGGTAAGTGATTTATTGAGTTTCTTTATGATAAAAAAGGTGTATGTGAATAGATAAAAATAAAAATATATAGACAGATATGGCTATTAATAGATATGCACCAGCTTGCCTTGTACAATTCTATAAATACTTAGGGGAAATAAGAGATAATTAAATATACAATCATGTCATGTCTGATATTCCAGGAAAATATTTCAGCCAGGAGCAATCTTCCCAGATCTCTTATTCCAATAAAAATCAACAAATTACAGTAAGCATGCTGCCAGAAAAGCTCTTTCCTCTGATATTTTAAGGTGATTCCACATGATGGTAGTCAGGACAATTCCATTAGTGGAACTAAATATATTATGTGTTACCTATATTTTGGGATGTCTGTTCTAGCTACAATGAGAAAGGCTTGATACCCAATCCAACAGCTGCTAAAAATGTGTTATGAAGTCCAGCCTTGAACCTTGGTGTGATTTTATATCCCATGCTACTGTCAGTGTCTGTCCCCTTTTCATTGAGGATGCAATCTTAGTTCAGATTCCCCAGGTCCTGGTTGGATAATTGTGTGAAATCACAGTTCAGGAAGGTGGTGGAGAAGCAATATCTTTAAAATACCATTCTGCCAGAGAACTGCTAGGCTTGAAGCTGGAGCTGAGAAGAGAACAGTTATAAAAGGGAGGTCTCATCGTCTTCATGGGATGTGTGAATGCAGTGTTTGACAGCACAGAAAAAGGGAGCGAGGCTGGGTTGGCAGAACAAGTTGTGTTGTTCTTTAGGGGGAAGCTGTGGCACTCATTATTCACTTAGGAACAAACTATTTCAAACACTCTGGGAAAAACTGCAGGTTTCCTTCCATTCTTTGTCTGTATAAAGCAGGCCAAACACAAACACACTAAAGGGAATAGAGTCTGCACTCTTCAGTAAAAACATTGAGTTCTTTTTGGTGTTTTATTTC
Organism: Taeniopygia guttata; assembly: GCF_048771995.1. NCBI lineage: Eukaryota > Metazoa > Chordata > Aves > Passeriformes > Estrildidae > Taeniopygia > Taeniopygia guttata. Next base: position 106,612,031 of record NC_133024.1, on the reverse strand, counting down.
AACAACTTTTATCCATTATTAGTAAACTTCTTTCAATTCTTCATTAGCTTCTTTCTGTTGACTTGCAGAACAATTCTGCATAGTTAAAGTGCACAAGGAGAACCTGTCCAACTGCTTTTAGGGTCAGGACGAAATAATCTGAACAGCAGGAGCAGTGACAGTTCAATTAGCAGCACTGGCAACTTCTGTGGAATGGAAACACTGCTAGAGCCAAAGAGCTCGCTGGCACTGAAATGTCTCTCGGGAGGGGGAAGTGAAGAGTCCTTGGTACAGTTTTGTGGATTAGTGTGACAGACAACAAAATGAGTAACCAAGTTGGGAAGCTGTAAACACAGTACAAAGCCTTTCCACACCATGGTTCTGAGCTGAAAGAATCTTTCTCAACAAGAACAGCAAGAGTTTGTTAAGCAATGTAGGTACCATTTGCTGCTTTCAGTACATTCATTAATAAAACTCTGCCTTTTTGTTAGCTTTTCAGATTAGTTTTTCTTTTTTTCAAACTGTGTTCCTGTAGATGTGCTGTTATTTTTTTGTTTTGTTTTGTTTTCCTTTTCAAGAATCACAGAATTTCTTGGGGTTTTTGTTCTGTTGTTTTGTCCCTCACTACTGTATGAATGAACCAAATTTCTGGGGCAACTTCTCAGTAACAAATCTTCAGAGATGTTACTTCAAGACTAAATTAATTTTCAAAATGTCTTTTCATTTTGAGGAAATACAGTTATGAACACTGGTCTCATGAAATAGGATTTATGTGCAGAAATCTGCACAAATACTCCAAAATTGTATCTCTTCCATAATTAATATGTTAATATTTTAGGAGGAAGAAAGGACTATCTGTGAAGTCACAGTCAGTGAAAACAATTGAAGTTCTATTCCCAGCTCCTACTCCAGATTCTCATTGTGATTTCAATTGTTTTGCCTTTATTTTTTAAGTGAATGATTAAATAATTTTCTAATTCTCTATTATTGGATGTTAAAGGTCCTAATTTTTTTTTGTTATCTACAATAGCTCTCAGTGACAATGAAGGGTTTTAAAACATTATTGTCCCTCTGGAAAGGATGAACTCACATTAAAATTAATGTCCTTCAGGTCCTCTTCTGAATTCTGTGTTCAGTTCTGAAACCAAGATCTAAATGAGGGCTGCACCAGTATGATTTTGAATAGGAATTCCATCTTTGAATAGACATTCAAAGGTTGTATTCTTTGCTTCCATAGGAAGGAGCTGTTGGTAGGGAACAGGAATTCACAAAGTGGTTTCTCTAGAACAGTAAGGAATGTTAATTGTTGGCAAGCTGAGACCTTGAAAGTATTTAATAAAACTTTTTTACAAATTCTAATTAGTCTTCTTTGCTTTAGTTGACTAATTTCACCTTTCAGCAGTAGATCCAAATCGGCCAAATAAATTACAAAATAAGTCATGATATTAATCTATTTGTTAAAATATTATCAAAGACAATGAAAGTATATTTGAGAGAGAACAGTGGGTTTTTTTTATTAAGACTACTAAATGGGATAGGAGCTAGGTAGAAAATGGAGATCTAGAGATAATATTTACTGTAGAACTTCAGTTGTACAAGTAAAAGTGTATTTGTGTCTGAAAATTATTTACAGAGAAAATTTTTTATACCTCACTGCAAGCTGGAACATAGAATACAGTATAAAGTACAGAATTGTGTTATGATGGATTTTTTTCCATGCAGGATACCACTTAACAGTTTTACAGTTCAAAGTTGCTGGAATAAAATATCTATATTTAGCAAAAAGAAACTTCAGCTACATAAATTTCCAGAAGTATTTTCAAAAATTATTGAAGTTCCTCAGGGAAACATATTTTGTAATTGTGGGTACTGTTAATTCTCCTGTTGATGTCTGCTTTACTGTACTTGATGGACTTTTGGGCTGTTATGAGTTTTCAAAAATCTAGAAGAAAATGATGATTCCTTTCCCCTGCAAGAGGTTTTGTTTGTTCTTTGTAATCACAAGACTAGAGCACATGGGGTTTTTAAGATGATCAATACTTTGAAAACTCTGTGCTGTTTTATCATCTGTGCTGAAACTCATGAAAAATTAACACTTTTTATCAGCACCCGAACCAAATCAATAGTTAAGGTAATTAATTCTTGCTATTTGACAGATCATTTTATTGCACGGGTAAAATTTGGGAACTACATGGGGTTATAAGGGCTTATTCTTGGTGAGCTGAGAATTGTAGGTAATAACAGTGCTTGTGTGGAAGGGATTCAGATTACACTTGTGGTCTGGGATGGATTGAGTTCGGAAGTCCAGAGGGCTCCATGTGACTTAATTCACTGTGAGAGGGCACAGCTATCCCAAACAGATCCTATTTGTGATATCTAAATTGCATTTTTTACAGTTACATATTTATCCAGAAAAAAATACTCTATGCATTAAAATAATGTGATTAGGAGAAATTTTTGTGCCTAAACATTGGGTCCTATAGGCAGGAATTTTGAGGTTGGGCCCTGATTTTAGACTTGATGTTTTATTTCTTCTTCTAGAGAATGGTGTTATGAAAATTTCTTGTCACACATTTCAGTAACAGATCAGAGCTCTGCTCAGCACTTAGTACTGTAAGGCTTTCATCTGTGTTAGGTCTAACAGGCATTATTAAAATAACACTTGGTTTTAGCTGTCTTTCTTACCCTTGAAGGAGATCAAATGGCTTGTTATGTGCCTATCACTTACAAAGAGCTACTTTGAAGGTAAACTTGAGTGTGGGAAATTCTGCCTCATGTTCTGAAGAGCACATCCCAGCAACTTTGGTCAAGAGACACCCTTAAAGTTCTCAAAATGAAGTGCAAATATTCCCAAAGTACTGGGGAATCATACATACAAACACATCATAGCAAATACCTACATAATATTGCCCTTACATACTCTGTCTCCAGCCTGCACTTGGAGTTCAGTAGGGTTTGTTTTAATTGTTGTTCCTTTTGTTTTATTTAGACTTTGAGGACCAGGCAAAGGGATGTGGTGACCGCACTGTCTTTGTACAAAACTACAAATCTATATGTGATCTGGAGCAATGATCATGACAGTGATGGCAAAAAAATCCTTATTTAATCCTAACTACAAATTGGAGACAGAGGAGAGAAAGCACATTTTGTGTCAAAAATCAGTGAAAGGAAAAGGATGCAAATGGCAAAGCTGAAGTTCTAATACACCAATGAGACCTGTAACTTGGCTTAAAAGCTCAAGTGCAAGCACTGAGTCTGTGGTTGCTTAAGTCTAAGAGGGATTTTAAGGTAAAGGCAAGAGGGAATTACATTAACAGACTCATTCCTTTTAAATGCAGGAACAGAGGATGTTATGGTGAGGTTCACATATGGTGCATATCTAAGCAGTCTGTAGACTTTTAGGATGGTTCTCATAACTTTAAAGTACTTTGCCTAGCTTCCACTTAAGAATTTTCTTGTGTGGATGAAGAAAAGCCCTTTTATTCACTGACAAAGATAAATCACTTTCATGCAAGGTTATTGCAATTTGGTTTTAATGCATAAATGCCCCTTAAGTTTAATTTCTTTACAGAAAAGGAACATTCCTAATCACTCAGGGCAGCATGGGATGTGTTTCAGTAGTCTTGGGATCTACTCTAAGTACTGCCAGAGGCTTGTTAAATGAATTTAGGGAAATCACCTTGCAGTCATTCTTCTTATGTTTAGAGCTGTGACTGAGACGTTCTGTGTGATGCAAGTAATGTCATATTAGCACACACCCTTGTCCAATCAGGGTGACAATATTAAATTTTGGATATATTTTATAAGCCTGTTTTCTGTCTTAACAGGCAATTTTACTACTGGCAGAGCAAAAAGTTAAGACTTTCCAAGCAAGATGACTGATCATGACATCACACTATACATTAACAAATATGTCCCTTGAGTACTTTAACATTAATATAAGGGAAAGGTTGTTTTTATAATCCAATGCTTTATATATTTTGCAGGTTTTGCATTTTGAAAATACTAAAAAATAGTAATTATACCCAATTAAATCTTGAATAATTGTTAATGACCACAAAGATGAAGAATTATATTGTTTAAAAAAAACCTACAGTAGCTGGTTTATTTTAATTTTTTTATAAGCTATAGAATGTATTTCTAGATAAAACAGATGCTGACTATAACCAACAAGTACAGAAAAGACTATATCATATAGAGGAGTAAAGTATAAAAAATATCATAATTTTAGCAAGCAGTGAACATCAGTTCAGATTTAGAAATTATCAGAAGGTTGCAGTGAAAGTAAAAATGGAGGATTGGCCCGTATCTATTTTCTAAAGGTATTTTTTTATAGGTGAACATTATTAATTCTCATTGATGCTTCCATTATTTTTCATTGCTATATAATTTCTTCCTGAAATTTCTATTTCCCCTAATCATGACAAAGGTGTTTGTGTTTCAGTTCCATCAAGCAGTTTGTATATCCCTGTTTCTCACACTGTGCTTAGCCATGGACACCTATTTGTGTCAGCAGTGTTCAGGTACTTTTTGTGCTAAGACAGGCACTGGAAGTAAAAATCCAACAGTGATCCCTAATGGTACTCTAATAATTATTAAAGAGTTGCACTAGGAAATCAAGTACTATTGACATGTTTTATGCTACAAAAGTATGGAAAAGGTGGCAGTGATGCCAAGTGGATGCAAAAGAAAATAATCTATTGACAGATTTCTGAGGAAGTTGCACTTAATTATGATTGTGCTGCACAAACAAAAGATTCCAGGGTTTCAGGCAAAGATTTTCAAAGCCAAACATGTGACTCATTATGCCTTAATAAAAAAATTACTGCAAGTCTTGGAATAATAGTTGCTAATGCAGCTAGTGAAGAATCTTGGTTATATCAAGCCATAGATTTTTGACTCAAATCCATTTGAAAATGCCTGCGCTCTATTTACAATAACCCAGTAATCTTTATTCACTTCAGTTCCTTATTCTCCCACAACTCCCTATTTCTGGAAGAATTCCAACACCCTAAAAAAATACTACAGATTTATTTAGAACCCATTTTCCAAAATGTGATGCAGTAATAGAAGGAATTTAATGAGGAACATCATTATGTGTTCAATAGAAAGCTTTCTCACTGATCTTGTCGCAAAAAAAAGAATCTTCCCCTCATTACTGGTGTCTTTCTGACTCAGCCAGGCTTTCATGTAAAAATAACACTAAGCTCACAATCTTGTGGTGGAATGGCAGCTATATTAGACACAGTTTTATTACCACTTACCAGTTATTTTTAGAAACCACAGTTCAGCTTTTAACCTGAGTGGCAGAGTAGCAAAGAGAAAAAATTGTTCATAGCTGGAATTTCTCTGAGGACACAGGGAAGTACCAACACTTAGGGGAGATGGAAACCAAGACTTCCACTGACAGCTAGTATTAACAAAGGAATATGTAACACATCTCTATTGATTTTTTGACTGAATCTTGTCAATTTGGTGTTATTTTAATTTTTGAAGTTCTGATCAAGAGATTTCTTGATGTAAAAAGTTGCAAAAACTCTGTCAATTACTGAGGATCATGACAGCTCAGAACAGTGATATATATGCTTGCCACTGCGCACTCCTATGTTTTGGTTTTTTTAAATATATATTTTGCTTTATAAAAATTTTGAATCTTGCTTCATCCAAAATGCTATGGTATTGTGCACAGAGACTTTGCTATGCCCTGTCAGACACAGCAGAAGTCAAAAGAAGGCAACATTCTTGTTAAGGAATCCTATGGAAACACTTCTATTGCTTTCCAACCTAAGATCTTTCCAGGATGCCATCAAGTCAACTCCCTGAGAAAAAAAAAGTCAAGAAGGGAAAAATCTAAATATTTATAGGTATCTAATGGAGAAGGAAAAATAAAGGTGATTGCTTTGTCTGGCAGGGATGAAAATACTGCAAGTACTGCTAAGGAGAAATGAACTAAAACCATACTTAAATAAAAAGAAAAATGTTAGAGATTCTCTAGATTGCAGAGAAAGAACCATTGTGAATTTTCCATTGGTCAGTACAGTTGGTGATATAAAATAAATGAGCATATTCTAGCCCAAAATACTTAAGAATGAATTAATTAATAAATTCTATTTCTAGTAAAATGTTCTTTATAGTGTTCATGGTTTACTCAATGTAGGGCTGTTTGAAAATTAACTTCTAAGAGTTTCTCTCTCTGTTAAAAAAAAAAGTAGAACTTTTTCTTGTATATTTAGAATTTATTTGAGTTTTTTGTGCTTAACGTTTTGTTCCTAACTTGGATTTTAATTTAAAATACAGTCTGTCTATCAGAAGATTTTCTGAGCTCCTACAAATGTTAGTAATATAGTTTGAATATTTTCTGAAGAAAATGTTACTATTATATTGGTACTTAATGATGGACTGAGGACCTGAACAAAGACAAGATGATTAAATTATCTCAAAGAAATAAGCTAATTTAAATGTTTCACTAATCATCATGTTGTTATACTAGCATTCAGGAACTAAAAAATAAACCCAGATACACTTATTCTTGATAAAATTACTGTAAGGGCTTAAAAATAGTAGCTACTCTGCAGCAATAATTCTGGTTAATCAATAGGAATTTAATTGTAGTACCGTAAATTAAGAATCTGACTGACTCAAATGTTGCCATGGTAAAAAGAAAAATAAAAAACAGCATAGAAATTGTCCACTGCTCTTATCTATTGTTGAAATAAATTTGGATTGAGTTTGGGATGACATACTGGCTGGTTGAGGGAGTTTGATAGAACAAATAAACATTAACCCATGCCTCTCCTCCATTTTCCTTTTTAGAGATTAAATATTGTATAATGTAAAGACAATTTTAACCCCCCAAATGTCCTATTGCAATGCTGTCACAATGGCAGGGATGACTGTAATAGTTACCTGTGTTTTGAACAACCCCAAACAGCCCCCAATGCACGTCTCCTTCCTTTTATTTTTCCTAGACTTGATTTTCCTATTTTAGTGTAACCCAATACAGCTCTCAAACATTTCAGACATCTTCTGTCATTCTCACCCTCAGCTGTTTAGACAAGACTTCTTATCAAATTTCCTTCCTGACACAGATCCTTATCTTAATTGATAGCATGTTTTCCCATATACCACATCCCCATGCGTTGTGATTACTTTTCGTGGCTGACAGGTATGTCAAAAAGGAGCTGAGTCTGAAGTGTGAAAGAGACAGATGTGTTTAGAGCAGCACTGGAAGAAGAAGTAAAACAGGAGACATTCTATAGACAGAAGACATTTGTGGAATAGGGAGTTGAAATAAAGAGAAGGAGATGTTGAACGGAATAAAAAGTGGTGCTGTCATCGGAGAGCACATGAAGATGGAAGAGGGCAGCCTGACTTGGTTTCTTGTTGATGCCAGTTACAGCAACATTAAACTAAATTAACAGCTGACTTTCTTCATTTGTGTAAATGCAAAATTCAGAATTACATTCCTCATACAAAGTTCACTGGGTCGTACTTCAGAACAGTTGGACATCTGCATCAAAAACCCTTTACTAAGAGTGAGACTTTTGTAGTTAGGCTAAGGAACAAGAATTAGATATCAGACATCAGCTTGAAGGTTTCTTGCTGGTTTTAAACTGGAGAATATCAAATCCCAGTTTATGTTGCTTTAAAATGAAGGGCATTTTAAGAAAGAAATGCAAAAGGGGGGACTCAGTTTTCAAGGGTTCAGTTTTTATGGAAGTTATGAGCATGTAGAAATGAAAACTTGATGCCTGTAAATCCAATGCCACAAGTTTCTAGCACAGACACTTTTATTCATCCTTGGGAACCTGCTCTAATTGAGACTGCTAGGACTAAAGACTCAGACCGGCTGGATTTTTTAAAACTTAAATCGCTTTAAGACCCTATCTACTCATCTAAAAATGTCAACAATATTTTATGTCAGTATTGACTTGAAAACTAAATTGGATCCTCACATGGAACAGAGAAAGCCTTTATGTAAGAGATCATGCTGGACTTGATTTTGTGATGTTTTGGTGACTGATGATGTCTGGGCAGCCCTTCTTGAAAATGTGGGTTAGGCTGGATGACCCCTCAAGGCCTAACCTCAACCCTTGGTGATTCAGAGATACCTTAGTGAGGATTTAAACCGTGGTGGCAAGGAGAGGTATCCATTCTCTGTTTGGGTCAGTGTTCAGGACCTGTTGTAGCAGACATCCCAGGAAGATCACTGAATTCAGCACTTGTCTGTGTGGGACAAAAGAAGTTCTCAGAAAGGGTTCTTGGCTGAACATGATGAGGCCAAAAATTGTGAACTGGGAAATTACTTCATTTTTGTTAAAGTAAGTTCCTGGAAATTCTTGCAGATATATTCAAAGATATAAAAAAAATATAGGCATGTAAACCAGATGTCCCAAAGAATTGTTTTTTTTCTAATAAGTAGCCAATGCTGGGATGTAGTTATGGTTACCAAATAGCTGAAGATAAGCAGGAAGGAATACACATACTTTTTTTTTCCTTATAAGGGAAAATGACAGAACATAAACATTCTACAAAACTTTTAATTCCTGGTTACATAAGTTGTCTGAAATTTAAAAGGCTCAAGAACAAATTCATTTTCTGTACTTCTTCACTTTTTAAATTGGAAATCTCTCTGCCAATATAAGCAGTTTTGAAACTGTATAAATTGTTTTATAACTGTCAAGAGCAGTAATTCAAGAGTAGCTAAAAGACCTATTACAGTGAGACTGTAATTAAAATTTAACAATAAAAGTCTCCCCCAAAAAATTTTCATCATTTTGCATCAGAACTAATAGAATGACCTGAAAATCCATTTCAAGCTCACCATGTCATATTTCAAGAGTAGTCTTAACATCTGCCAAAACTTTCATAAAATGAGACCCTTTGATCAGAGTGCTTGCACATTCTCTGCACATTTGAGAAGTAAAACTATATATATTTTTATTATATGTAAACACCCTATGTCAAGTCATGCTAAATACCACTATTACCACGGGTTTTTTGTAGCTTTGTTTTAATAAACAAAAGGGTTACATTTAAATGTGCTAGGCCAGACTCAGCAACCACAGAGTATATAGGATTCATAGCACTACCATAGCACTGCCCCGTGATTTCTCTGCTATTGATTCTCCCAGGTGTTACTGAATAAAAATCACCAACTTGTTGACAGCCTGCATGTGAAGTCTCTGGGTTTTTCAAACCACCAGCTGAATCCATGTTTGAAGGGGTGGCTATTGGACTCCAGAAAATGATCAGCTAGGCAAAGCAGAGAAATAAGGAAGCACAGAAAAACCTGTAGAAAAGGGACACATTTTATGGAGGAGCATTGAAATTATGTCCAGGAGCTTACAGGCTGTGCAAGTCCAAAAAATAAGGCAAACCAGACCCTGCTCCTGTGACCTGAATATAAAAATATAAAATATTTCTAACTTCTCCTAGTTTTTCCCTTCAAATGCTGTCCTCTAACAGATGACTGTTTGTTCTTGAGAAATGCAATGAAATAAAATTGTACGTAATTAGTATCAGAAACCATTTAATCCTAATAAAAATCTAGGCTAATCCTTGAAATTCTTCACTCTTTTGCTCTTTAGAAAGCCTTTTTCCACCTGCATCAAGCATCAATGTAAATGTCGACGTTATCAGGCACAAAATATTCATTCAATTCATTTTCCTGAATAGTCTTGCCATGACTGCCATTGTTCCTGTTGCAGAAAGTCTAGTTGAGGATGGCTCTTTCTGTGATGCATCACAGGATGTCAGGCAAATTCGACAGGATCAACACTATGGGGGATTCAATTAGTAGCGATATGTTCATGTAGTTTGAGGATTTGTGGTAGTGTCAGCTCTCCCTTTGACATCAGTGTCAGAGCAAAGCTGACCTTAGAGGACAAAAAAAATTGTTCAGAGGCTCAGTGTTAGCAGTAATGGCACATCTCTCCATCAGAACAGCCTGAGCCAGTGTATAATCAGTTCATGAAGACACAGCAGCCTGGCTAATCACAGCCAGTGTCAAGGTTGGCATTTGACTTGCTCATGTAGATCCCCAAAAGATTAGTGCCTGTTTTGTTCATGGCAGGATTTCAATGCACAGACAGCTCTATAAATTTTCCCACAGAGCTAAACTGTCTTAACAGGCTGCTGTGCAATTTCAGGTGGTGCAGGATGATGCCACAGCACTTTAAACAATCTACCAAAAGCAGGAATTGTGACAGGGGGAATAAGGGAAAAATACAAAAATATGGAAAGATACAAGACTTGAAAATTTAAAAGTAGCAGTAAACTTGAAGGAGCAGGAAAGATGATCTTTGCAAAAGGATGGATTAAACCAGCCCATTGGAATTATATTGGGAGAGTCAATTATGACCCATTCTTCTACTCAGAGCCAAACCTAAAGTCCTTACACTTTTTTATTTTTCTTTTCAAATTACTTCCTCAAAGACTTTAAGTGAGTTCTTCAACAAGTAGACAAAGAGAGCAGATACTTGTTTTCTCTTTGTTCATGAAACAGTAAAGTATTATTGGGATCCAAAAAGTAATTTCAGTATGAGTACGTGCTAGAACACACAGACATCTATTCCCCCAGTGACCTTTTAACACCCATCTTTCAGTGCTTTATCAATTGTTTGTCAGCTTTTTAAAAGTGTCAGAAGTCTGTATAACCAGTAATGAAAATTGTAAATGTAGGAATGTGCATTCTTCAAATATTTGATTGACTTTCTTAGATGGGAAAAGATGAATAGTTAAAAAAGAAAAATCTTGTATTCTGTGGACTTCTTGCATTTTCAAAATTTATATTTCCTCTAAGTTTTTCACTGTTTTACTGGATACATTTCTACTTCAATGTACTTAATAGAACTAATGTTTAAATTTATTTTTTTCATATAGGAACTACAAAATGAAAAAATGAACATATAAACACAGATAAACATGACTGCCAATACATATTTATGTCAGTAATAACTATTCTCTTGAAGAGTATTCTCATGTATTTTGTAAATGTCAGAGACTACTAAATTGCCTCAGTAATAGCTGCCAAATTTTCATCCACCTCATCGAGTGACTTGTTTTCTCATGAGTAGTTTCCAAAATAAAATTATTCAAAATCAAGAAACACAATATAATAAAAGTAAAAATAGAATAAACACAAATAGAATGTCTTTGAGATTCAATAAATTTCCTAGTATTGACATTTTTACTTATGATAATGGATTTTTTTCAAAATGTTGGTGTCATTAATGTGATTCAGAATTGAATGAAAAGAAAGTATAAAAAATACCTTTATTTGCAGATATCAATGAAGAACCTCTGCACCATGTAGTTACACTGGAGCTCTACTTTCAGTCTACAAACTGCTGTAGTAGGAGAAGTAGTCTGGTGACATTTTTTGCATTCAACTTTGATCATTTTATTATTTTGTACAGAAAAAGGTTTTGTATATACCTGTGATAATTTTTCTTTAGTTGTTTGCATTTTAATCCTTTGAAATTACATAAATCCTGAGTTTGATGCTGATCAGTTTCTTCAAGGAAGAAACACCTAAAATGCAAGGCAGTATCATAGAACCCAGTGAAAGCAGAAATTCATTTAAGCACTATATGCTTTCTAACACACTCTTAGGAGGATTTTTTTTAATCTGGATAAACACAATAAATATCAGTATGAGCATTTGCTGAGAGACCTCCTCAAACCCCTGAATTATTTGTCTTGTGCTTTCTACTGTACTTTCCTGGCATTTATGGCCAGAATATGTTGATATTTCTGTCTAGACAGGAGCTAGTCACAGAACTACTACAGGGAACAGAGCTCAAACTTGTCAGGCACTCACAGGGGTAAAAGAAAAAGGAAAAACCCAGAACTTTAGTGACTTAATAAAATGCAAAAACCTACTAAGTCCTCTCGAACCTTTGTATATAGCTATTACTTATTGAAATTTAAGACACAGAAAGGAGTGAGAAACATCATTGTGAGAAACATCAAATAACATTATGGGAAACAGCAAACCCGTGGACATTTTCTGCCTAATTAACTCATAAAACTGTGAAACAGTTTGGTTTGGAAAGGACCTTAAAGATCATCTAGCTCCAGCAACCCCTGTCTTGGACTTATTGGGGACACCTCCCACTAGATCTGGTTGCTCAGAGCTCCATCCAGCCTGGCTTTGGACATCTCCAGGGATGGGGCACCCACAACTTCCTTGGGCAATCTGTTCCAGCACTTCAGCATCCTCTCAGTAAATAATTTCTTTGTCACATCTGGTCTAAACAATTTTTTTTTTCAGTTTAAACAATTTGCCTCTTATCTAACCACTACATGCCCTTGTCAAAAGTCCCACTCAGTTTTCCTGTAAGGCCCATTTCAGTACTGGAATGCTGCTCTAAAGTCTCTCCAGAACCCTCTTTTCTCCAGGCTGAACAAGCCCATCTCTCTCAGTCTGTCCTTACAGGGGAGTTGCTCTGGTCCTCTGATCATCTTTGGGGCCTCCTATGGACTCATTCCAAAAGGTCCACACCTTTTGTGTATTGGGGGCTCCAGAGCTGGAGCAGCACTCCAGGTGGGGTCTCACAGGGTCAGAGTAGACAGGGAGAATCACCTCCCTCAAATAGTTTACAGTATCATGTGAAAGCCTTAAGAAAGTAGAAAATGTGACTGCTCCCCATAAACTTTGTACTTTCTGAGAGAGAAGCCAAATGACTTCATAATGCATCTTATAAATGAAATGTGTTTAATTTTGTTGGTTTGGGTCAAGGGAGAAATAAAACTTTGAAATCTGCTAGTAGCTGAAATTAAGATATTTTCTTAAAATGTAAGGAAGAAATATAGTACATATTCACAGGATTCTCCCTAGAAAAAAAATCAGGTAATTTGCTCTTCATTCTGTTGAACAGAGAAAAAAACACAACAAATATTACAGCTTATGTGAATTTAATACCAATATGCAGTGATTTCAAAGTGTTTATGCTCAAGTGGCTATGATATGAACTGGACTAACATGACCATTCTGAGGTCGTCTTATTTTAATGATAGTGAGGAGGTTTTCCTTTATCCAAAAGAAACACTGTACTTCAGTGATGCATGTGTCTTGGTTTGGATCTTTACCATCTTGAAGCTGTCATTGGCAGCAGGAACTCAGCCATGGCCCAGACTTCTCCCTTTCTGCATTCCAGTTTCCCAGAGCAGCAGAAGCCCAAATTCCCCCTGGCATGTCAGCCACACAGACAGCAGAGAGGTCTTTTTCTAGACATGAAGGGCAGAACTTTCCCTTATGTCCCTAATTTGAGTGCTTCTGGAGCAGCAGTTAGAACGCAACTGAGTGTTTTTGCCAAATACAAATCAATCACAAAGGTTTAGTGAAGGCCAAAGCACAGAAGACTCAGTTCCTGCACCTATAGTTATCTGTTTTACTGTCCTGTAATGAATTGTGTCACATATCTACTACTATTGTAGTAGATATCTGACACAATTCATTAGGTGAACCCAATTGTAGGTGAACCCAATGGGAAGAAATAATGATGTGTGACTCAATTCAGAAGGCTAGATTATTTCTTTATTATAACTATGCTAAAATACATTAATGTACTGTATAAAAGGAGGATACTAAAACTGCATACTACTTTCTCTAACACAACCTGTGACCCTCTCTCAAGAGTCCAGCCATAGGTGGATTGGATTGGCCATCAGGCTCAAAACCAATGAAGCACTCACTCCAGGTAAACAATTCTCCAAACACACTCCACACAGGAAAAACAAGGAGCAGAAATAGAAATTGTTTTCTTTCTCATTTCTCTCTGTGCACCTCTATGAAAAATCCTGAGAGGGAGAGAAATGTGCTTGCCACATACTACTACAATCAGGTTATTGTAATAAGAAGAAAAGAAATCAAAAGGGCAGATTTCAGTTCATTTTTCAGGAAAGTGATTTGCTTTATTCCCCTCTCCACTGCTGACCCTGTACAGATTTATGATACCAGACTATGTCTTTCGCCTCACCTCACATTACTTTACAGAAGGTGGCTTCTATAGCTTGAAACAGTACACTGCAGTTTGGTATATGATTTTCTACCTTGATTCCACACACCTACCCAACACAAGCACACAAGTTGCCTAAAAACGCTTAGAAATCTGCAAGTTTTTTGTATAATGTGTAGCTATGGGGTGTACAGAGGATTATAAATGTCTATTCCTTTGAAACAGTGACTGGTATTGGGAATAGTATATGTATAAGCACAAATTTTCATTGATTTTTGAAGGAAATATGCCATCGTAGTCCAATGAGAAGTCCAGGCACTGGACTCAGGCTCAGTCCACTGAACAACTGATTGCTGAAAACAAGGAGTCTGATGGATAAAGGATTGCCACAACCATACTTTTATTATTTTATGTCTTCTCTAGCAATCCAATACCCACCACTATTTGACCTCTTTTCCCTCTGCTCTGGAATAGCAAACAGGCCTTACAGTCATTGTGACTCCTCAGGTCAAGCAGCCACCTCGTGGTGCTGTGGATCACTAAGTGAAGCCAGCATTCCACTGATTTATAGTGCTGCTTGTGAGGGGAAAAGGATAAAGGGGGAAAATTAAATCTGAATGGGAAAAAACCTGCCCATCTGTATGGAGAAGCAGCATGGTCTAGGCTTCTGAGTACCCTCATCTAGTGGAAGGTGTGGGGAAGCAGTTGTAATGTTGATAATTTATTTCCTTCTTCTCCTTATTTTTTAACCTGATCTGGTTCAAGGCGGAGGAATGGCAGAAGGAAAGCTCCAGGAGCAGGATCTACTGTGAACCTGCCTCTTCCAACCATCAGGGCTTCTCTGCCTAATTGAAGGAGCTGCCACCCTGCCCTACACAGATAATCCTGCTCTTTGTCTTCTGTCTGATTTACAGGCATAGGACACCATGATGCTGACACTGAAAAAAAGTGTTTCTAGAAATTATTATAATTTATTTTGCAACAACAATCTAGTTGCACAAACTTTGCTTATTCAATATTTATAAACACAGTAGTAAATACAAACTGTAAATCAGAGTCAATCTTTTTGCTAGTGTGGTGGATTCTTCAGAATTTGGTAAAATCAACAGTCCCAAATGAACAGAAGACTGAGAAAGATAAAAAATGCATGTTTATATGTAAAAACTATACCTCATTCACCCTGTGAATTGAAATGAGGATAAGGAACTTGAGCAAATGAGGCTTCCTCAGTGACATCATTAGGTGCTCAAACACATAAGTGCCTGACTAGGGAATTAAGTCTCTTCATTATAGTCTTCCACGTATTTTTAGAAGTTCAAGACTACGAGTGGAAAGAAGCAAAAATTCCCAGTAAAATGTCCTTGCATGTTCCAGGATTCCACAAGAGTTTTTGTGAAGTTTTTTTTCTGCTAGCATGATTATGAAAAATCTCTAGTATTGAAGAGTACTTAACACCAAGTTCACTCAACTCACAGACCCCTCCCCTTGTGCAAATCAGTCTGAGATAGAAAGAAAAAAATAAGTTTGATCCATTTTCTGGAAGTTTTAGGTTTCATTGAAACCAGACACCTTATGTGAGAGCTGAATTTTTTTTTTAATCAAATTTCTTGGTCCTGGCCAGCAAGGACACTGCAAACACTGACCTTTTCTAAGCTTTGCCAGCTTGGTTTCTGTTAGATCTACAAAAAATACAGACCAGCCAATGGGATGCAACTCACAGGTTGAAACGGAAAGATCCAGTTTGATGCCTGAGTCTGACATGAGTGACAAGGTGTTTGTCCAAAGAAGAAGAACATAAGTATTTTAGTACTGGCCAGATTCCATCCAAGAGCACATTA